>NC_084582.2:8647500-9022500 GCF_033978685.3 Nerophis lumbriciformis | reverse complement strand
TCTCGGGATTAATATTCACCGATTTTCACCCTTATGGCTATAATAAAGGCGTGCCATGATGGTACAACATTTGGCGCCCTCTACAATCTGTATTAACAGCGTGCCAGCCCATCACTTGTTATACAATATACATTTTCTGCTTGCACGCGTAAGTGACAGCAAGGCATACTTGGTCAACAGCCACACAGGTTACACTGACGGTGGTCATATAAAACAACTTTTACTAATAATGCGCCACACTTTGAACCAAAACCAAACAAGAATGACAAACACATTTCGGGAGAACATCTGCACCTTAACACAACATAAACACAACAGAACAAACACCCAGAATCCCATGCAGCCCTGACTCTTCCGGGCTACATTATACACCCCTGCTACCACCAAACCCCGCCCCCACCCCAACCATGCTCCCTCACACATCAACCCCCCCCCCCCCCCCCCCCCCTCTCTACGGCAGGGTTTGGTGGGGGGATGTATAATGTATCCCGGAGGAGTTAGGGCTGCATGGGATTCTGGGTATTTGTCCTGTTGTGTTTATGTTGTGTTACGGTGCAGATGTTCTCCCGAAATGTGTTTGTCATTCTTGTTTGGTGTGGGTTCACAGTGTGGCGCATTATTAGTAAGAGTGTTAAAAAAAAATTTTTAATTTTTTTATTTTTTTTTTTTCATACCGCCACCGTCAGTGTGACCTGTGTGGTTGTTGACCAAGTATGCCTTGCTGTCACCTACGTGAGCAAGCGGAAGCCCCACACAACGTATGCTGATCAGGCACGCTGGCTGTAGTGGGTGCTATATGCTGTAACATCACGGCACGCATGACGCTGGCAAGCGCCATTCATTTAAAACCCGCGTGCCGCACCAGCTTTTAAATTCCACATAAAGGCCTGGGCAGCGTGTCTGAGACACCTGGTTTATTCATAGCACAAAGCAAAAAAAAAAAAAATTGTATGCAGTGTTTTTTCATTTAAAATTTCAAAAAAATTTTGCGGCTCCCATTGTTTTCTATAATTTGTGAAACTGGTCAAAATGGCGCTTTGACTGGTAAAGATTGCCGACCCCTGCCCTAGGGCAACATTGTTAATATATGTTTGATGAAACGTGATTATGTGCATGAGTGTATGGATGCATATGTACTTGTATATGTAGTTAGTTATTTTTTTTTGCGAAGATCGCACTGATATCAATATTGGCTTGGGACAGACACCTCAAAAATTAACTATTCATATTGCTGATTCTGTTATGCAGTTCGGGGGCATCATCCTAGCATAATCAAGACCAGTGGTTCTTAACCTGGGTTCGATCGAACCCTAGGGGTTCGGTGAGTCGGGCTCAGGGGTTCGGCGGAGGTCAAGACACACTCGACTCATCGTGTAAATAAAAACTTCTCCCTATCGGCGTATTACGGATACGGCAACAGCAGAAGTCAGACTGATTTGCAGGTGTGTAATTTGTTGTGAGTTTATGCACTGTGTTGGTTTTGTTGTTTGAACAAGGTGATGTTCATGCACGGTTCATTTTGTGCACCAGTAAAAAAACATGGTAACACTTTAGTATGGGGAACATATTCACCATTAATTAGTTGCTTATTAACATACAAATTAGTAACATATTGGCTCTTAACTAGCATTATTAAGTACTTATTAATGCCTTATTTGGCATGGCCTTATTATAAGCCTAACCCTCTAACCCTGACCCTAACCCTCTAACCCCAACCAAATAACTCTAAATTAAGTCTTTGTTACTTAGAATATGTTCCCCATACTAAAGTGTTACCAAAAACAAATAACTTTGTCTTGAATTTGAAAAAAAAAAAAACATTTTATTTTTCACTAGAGAAGGGTTTGGTGAATGCGCATATGAAACTGGTGGGGTTCTGTACCTCCAACAAGGTTAAGAACCACTGATCTAGACAATAACTATTCAAAGAAAACATAGGAGAGCTGTGGCCGCCGAATTATCTGAAAAACTGATATCGTGCAGCACCTTGTGTGACGTTTTCTGCTCACCCCAGACTGTTTGCTCTCTCACCGTAGAAAATAAAACTAATTTAATTTTTCCTTTAAACATAACTAAAATGATCCAATAGCATATTTGTCTTTACTTTTCCCAAGCTGCTGTTTCTCCCGTCAAGTCTTCCGATGCCTCACACTTTGAAAACATCTGATTTGAAGCATGTTGATTGGCCAGAGTATTTACCCTTTAAAAAGAAAACAATAACTCTTTTCAGTAATAAATATTGTATTGAAAAAACAATATACAGTACAGGCCAACAGTTTGGACACAACTTCTCATTCAATGCGTTTTCTTTATTTTCATGACTATTTACATTGTAGTGAAATGTGTCCCGTGAAAAAACGGAACTCTAATTACTAAAGTTCCTTGGGTGAATAATATAAACTCACTACACCGGTATGTTTTAGCGCTTTCATGGCTAGTTTACTGACAGGTATAAGTAAGAACTTTACACTACTTTATATTAGAAATGGCAACAGCGGAGGATGAATGTCACATAATAAGATAGAGAAAAAGAAGATGTTTATCGATTACGTTGTCGGCACGGACTACAAAGGCGAAAGCGTGCAATTTTTCAGAATTTATGCAGATCCCAAATACTGATCAGCAGGTACCAGAAGGTAAGAAAAGTCGCTTTTGCATAATATTGTGAAACAAAACGCCAGACAATATGTTTTACCTTATACACACACCATAATACTACTCATATGTTGAGGCACATCAAGCGGTGTGGCGTCATAGCTTACCAAAGTCGTACTAAAACATCCTGATAGATTTTTGAGTGCCGTGTGTAATGCTCTATATTTTCAATGGAACATATTGTCATGATCCGTGGTCCGGATCATGTTTTGTGTTTTCTGTTAGTTTTGGACTCCTTTAGTTCCTGTTTGTGCACCTCGGAGTTGTTACCGTGGCTACGTATTATTTTCACCTGCCTCTTGTGTTCGGGACGCTCACCTGTTGCTAATCAAGATAAATTATTTAAGCCTGCCTTTGCCAGTCAGTCGGTCTGGCTTCTTTGTTTGCTTCACACTACTGTTACGTAAGTTTTGCTTGCCTCCTAGCCCATGCTAAGTACTTAGCTTCAAGTGCGATCGGCACCGTGTCCCGTCGGGTTGTTTTCTATTTTGTTGTACCTCTTTGAGTTTTTCAAGATTAAATCATGTTCCTACCTGCAAGTCCTGTCCGGAGTCGTCCGTTTGCATCCCGGGAGAACGAACCGCGCAGTAAGCTGCAACCAAACCGTAACACATATAAAATGTTGGTGTTGTTTACTTGATTCATATTGCCATCATAGTGCAGCCTACACTTATCTCTTATGTTTGACAGCCATCTACTGGTCACACTTATCATTACACCATGTACCAAATAAAATAGCTTCGAGGTGGGTAAGCTCAACCAAACTTATTCCTTACATTAGGCGCACCGGATTATAAGGTGCACTGTCGAAAAATACGGTATTTTGTGTAATGTAGTTCGAGACGTGTTTATTTTGTCGTTAAGCCTGTGTCGCGGCCCAATAAAAAATCCAGCTGCAGGTCGCAAATGGCCCGCGGGCCGCACCCTGGGACATACTTTCCAACCCTCCCGGATTTTCCGGGAGACTCCCGAAATTCAGCACCTCTCCCGAAAACCTTTCGGGACAAATTTTCTCCCGAAAATCATCCGAAATTCAGACGGAGCTGGAGGCCACGCCCCCTCCAGTTCCATGCGGACCTGAGTCCGCAATCCCACAATATAAACAGCGTGCCTGCCCAATTACGTTATAACTGTAGAATGATCGAGGGCGAGTTCTTGGTTTCTTATGTGGGTTTATTGTTAGGCAGTTTCATTAATGTCCTCCCAGCGCGGCAACAACACACAACAACAGCAGTCACGTTTCCGTCTACCGTAAAGCAGTTCGTCTGCCGTAAACAGCAATGTTGTGACACTCTTAAACAGGACAATACTGCCATCTACTGTACATGTATATGTGACAATAACATATACGGCTTTTAAAGAGTGCAGTGCACAACTGCGCACACAACAAGGAGACGAAGCAGAAGAACGAGAAAGATACAGCCATGGCGACGCCGACGACGATTAAGATGAAGAAATACGCTTGTAAGTTCCAAGCCGCAGCTGCGATTGGACCTGGATAGCCTCCGGGAAGAAGTAGTGGACTACCAAGTGCTTGGCAGTGAAGATCTTCCTCAGGCAGCAAAGATTGACCGGTTTTGGGCCATGCTAGGGAGAGATGGAAGATTCCAGACTCTTGTGCATTTGATGAAAGCACTTTTGTGCGTGCCACACAGCAATGCATCATCAGAGAGGGTGTTCAGCATGGTTAGAAAAGAGAATAGAACAAGGATGGACAATTCAACCCTTAACTCAACAATGAGTAGATGAGTGTTATGTGTGTGTATATGTGTAAATAAATGAACACTGAAATTCAAGTATTATATATATATATATATATATATATATAAAATAAAATAAATATATATTTATAGTTAGAATTCACTGAAAGTCAAGTATTTCTTATGTATATATATATATATATATATATATATATATATATATATATATATACACAGTATATATATGAAATACTTGACTTGGTGAAATCTAGCCCCTAACCACACCCCCTCCCATCCCCCACCTCCCGAAATCGGAGGTCTAAAGGTTGGCAAGTATGCCCTGGGGTACACGCTTGGTCATGTATTTTTGATGATTTCTTTCTTCAGTTCAATGAATATCAATGGCTTCTCCTTCCCCGCAGACTTCTTCACGCTCACTTTTTTCCCTAACATTGGATATGCCTGTATAGAGAAATAGGGTGTATGACTTAAGGGTTTGTCACTGGGTAAAATAATGAAAATTACCATTCAATACCATTCAACATATGAAAAGGTGCTTTGATTTTGGAAAAAAAAAACCTAAGAATGAATGTCTAGACGAGCCCCCCAGCATATCCAGACCCCTCATGTCTCGAAAGTAAATTGTTCCTTTGACTATACACACATGCCAAATCATATAAACCAACGTGCATTATCCAGCTCAAAGATGAGGTAGGTCCCAATGATGTCATGGCCTGATCACTTTACCCGACCTCCTTATGGGGCAGGACATGCATGGCAGATCGATGAGGAAGGGGAGGAATGTGCGCGGAGGGAGAAAACACATTAGAGAGGATAAGAAGTCACTCGGAGCTGGTGGAATATTTACATTGTCATTATGCTGCTTCTTCATAGGGGTCTATTACTTACAATAAGCGTTGACCTCTTATTAATGTGAGAAATCCTCCAGAGGCCTATGGTCTTCCTCAGTGGTCATGTCCGTTATGGGTCACTGGATTCTTGCCGCATGAGGTACAAGTGGTGAGTCATGCACACAAGGGTGGCCCTGCTCTTACAGACATCACTCATTTAATAATAAGACTATTAGACATTAGCACACAAACACATCACCCCCCGCATTTTCTCTGCAAGGAATATTACAGCAACCCTTGCTCTGTCACATGTTTTATTAGCACTTTAGTAAGTGGAATCTTAAAAGACGGCCAAAACAATCTGCAGACTGTCACGATACTTGAGTCACGGTACAAAACAGTATTGCCATTTGGTGATAGGTTACGATGTTTTTCATTGTTCACGGATACATTTAAGTTATACATACAAGTTATATTTATGTACACTAGATCAGTGTTTTTCAACCTTTTTTGAGCCAAGGCACATTTTTTGCGTTGAAAAAATCCGGAGGCACACCACCAGCAGAAATCATTAAAAAACGAAACTCGGTTGACAGTAAAAAGTCGTTGTCGCAATTGTTGGATATGACTTTAAAGGGGAACATTATCACCAGACTTATGTAAGCGTCAATATATATACCTTGATGTTGCAGAAAAAAGACCATATATTTTTTTAACCGATTTCCGAACTCTAAATGGGTGCATTTTGGCGAATTAAACGCCTTTCTACTTTTCGCTCTCGGAGCGATGATGTCACAACGTGACGTCACATCGGGAAGCAATCCGCCATTTTCTCAAACATATTACAAACACCGAGTCAAATCAGCTCTGTTATTTTCTGTTTTTTCGACTGTTTTCCGTACCTTGGAGACATCATGCCTCGTCGGTGTGTTGTCGGAGGGTGTAACAACACGAACAGGGACGGATTCAAGTTGCACCAGTGGCCCAAAGATGCGAAAGTGGCAAGAAATTGGACGTTTGTTCCGCACACTTTACCGACGAAAGCTATGCTACGACAGAGATGGCAAGAATGTGTGGATATCCTGCGACTCTCAAAGCAGATGCATTTCCAACTGGACTGGACAGATCAGCTTTCAGGAAAAGAGAGCGGATGAGGGTATGTCTACAGAATATATTAATTGATGAAAACTGGGCTGTCTGCACTCTCAAAGTGCATGTTGTTGCCAAATGTATTTCATATGCTGTAAACCTAGTTCATAGTTGTTAGTTTCCTTTAATGCCAAACAAACACATACCAATCGTTGGTTAGAAGGCGATCGCCGAATTCGTCCTCGCTTTCTCTCGTGTCGCTGGCTGTCGTGTCGTTTTCGTCGGTTTCGCTTGCATACGGTTCAAACCGATATGGCTCAATAGCTTCAGTTTCTTCTTCAATTTCGTTTTCGCTACCTGCCTCCACACTACAACCATCCGTTTCAATACATTCGTAATCTGTTGAATCGCTTAAGCCGCTGAAATCCGAGTCTGAATCCGAGCTAATGTCGCTATACCTTGCTGTTCTATCCGCCATGTTTGTTTGTATCGGCATCACTATGTGACGTCACAGGAAAATGGACGGGTGTTTATAACGATGGCTAAAATCAGGCACTTTGAAGCTTTTTTTAGGGATATTGTGTGATGGGTAAAATTTTGAAAAAAACTTCAAAAATTAAAATAAGCCACTGGGAACTGATTTTTAATGGTTTTAACCCTTCTGAAATTGTGATAATGTTCCCCTTTAAGCCATAACCAACCATGCATCAATATAGCTCTTGTCTCAAAGTAGGTGTACTGTCACCACCTGTCACATCACACCCTGACTTATTTGGACTTTTTTGCTGGTTTCCTGTGTGTAGTGTTTTAGTTCTTGTCTTGCGCTCCTATTTTGGTGACTTTTTCTCTATTTTTGGTATTTTCCTGTACTAGTTTCATGTCTTCCTTTTGAGCGATATTTTCCCGCACCTACTTTGTTTTAGCAATCAAGAATATTTAAGTTATTTTTATCCTTCTTTGTGGGGACATTGTTGATTGTCGTGTCATGTTCGGGTGTACATTGTGGACGCCGTCTTTGCTCCACAGTAAGTCTTTGCTGTCGTCCAGCAATTCTGTTTTTGTTTAATTTGTAGCCAGTTCAGTTTTAGTTTCATTCTGCATAGCCTTCCCTAAGCTTCAATGCCTTTTCTTAGGGGAACTCATCTTTTGTTTATTTTTGGTTTAAGCATTAGATACCTTTTTACCTGCACGCTGCCTCCCGCTGTTTCCGACATCTACAAAGCAATTAGCTACCGGCTGCCACCTACTGATATGGAAGAGTATTACATGGTTATTCTGCCGAGCTCTAGACAGTACAGACACTCAGCAACAACAAATAATTCGCAGACTATAGTTTCTGGTTTGCAAAAAATATTTTTAACCCAAATAGGTGAAATTAGATAATCTCCCACGGCACACCAGACAGTATCTCACGGCACACTAGTGGTTGAAAAACACTGCACTAGATGACAGTAATAATACATCGGACAAACTGAGTCAAAAACACAATGTGATTCAATTCATTAATTTCCATCTTTGCATTTATACAGAAGGTGGATTAAGTTTCTTGCCACTTAAAGAACCTATGGCGCCTGACTGAAATTCCACTAACAAGTGCTATTGAATCTGGCAGTCATTTCTCATAAGATCAACTAGTTTTTGAGTAATGGGTAGATATCTAACTCTATTTGGAACACCTCCGTTGCATTGCCAGACTCGTTATGTCGCCACACGTCATCTACAGTCTGCAGGGATACAGTCCGTAAGCACACATGATTGTATTTCTTTATGACAAAAAAAAACAAAAATAAAAACAACAAAAATTAAAATACCATTACCAGCCCATATCACCCCCATTTTATCCAGTCTTCATTGGCTTCCAGTTAAATTCCGCATTGAGTTAAAAATGTTAGTCCTGACATTCCGTAAGTTGTATGGTGGGGCCCCTCAGCACATCACTGACTTGCTATGCTCCTACTCTTCAGGGCGCAGCCTCCGGTCTTCAGGCCAGGGTCTTCTAAATCAGTATTTTTCAACCACTGTGCCGCGGCACACTAGTGTGCCGTGAGATACTGTCTGGTGTGCCGTGGGAGATTATCTAATTTCACCTATTTGGGTTAAAAATATTTTTTGCAAACCAGAAATTATAGTCTGCAAATTATTTGTTGTTGTTGAGTGTCTGTACTGTTTAGAGTAACCATGTAATACTCTTCCATATCAGTAGGTGGCAGCCGGTAGCTAATTGCTTTGTAGAGGTTGGAAACAGCGGGAGGCAGCGTGCAGGTAAAAAGGTGTCTAATGCTTAAACCAAAAATAAACAAAAGATGAGTTCCCCTAAGAAAAGGCATTGAAGCTTAGGGAAGGCTATGCAGAATGAAACTAAAACTGAACTGGCTACAAATTAAACAAAAACAGAATTGCTGGACGACAGCAAAGACTTACTGTGGAGCAAAGACGGCGTCCACAATGTACATCCGAACATGACATGACAATCAACAATGTCCCCACAAAGAAGGATGAAAATAACTTAAATATTCTTGATCGCTAAAACAAAGTAGGTGCGGGAAAACATCGCTCAAAAGGAAGACATGAAACTAGTAAAGGAAAATACCAAAAAAAGAGAAAAAGCCACCAAAATAGGAGCGCAAGACAAGAACTAAAACACTACACACAGGAAACCAGCAAAAAACTCAAAATAAGTCAGGGTGTGATGTGACAGGTGGTGACAGTACACCTACTTTGAGACAAGAGCTATATTGATGCATGGTTGGTTATGCTTTAAAGTCATATCCAAGAATTGCGACAACGACTTTTTACTGTCAACTGAGTTTCGTTTTTTAATGATTTCTGCTGGTGGTGTGCCTCTGGATTTTTTCAAAGCAAAAAATGTGCCTTGGCTCAAAAAAGGTTGAAAAACACTGTTCTAAATATCACAAAAAGATGTTTTAAAACCTGTGGAAACCTGGCATTCCAGGCTATAGCTCCGAGACTCTTGAACAATTTGCACCAGTCCCTCTGGGATCTTGACTGTGTTGAAACTTTTAAGAAACATTTGAAAACTTCTCTTTTTAGTAAAGCTTTTACCGTATTTTTCGGAGTATAAGTCGCTCCGGTGTATAAGTCGCACCGGCCGAAAATGCATAATAAAGAAGGAAAAAAACATATATTGGAGTATAAGTCGCATTTTTTTGGGAAATTTATTTGATAAAACCCAACACCAAGAATAGACATTTTAAAGGCAATTTAAAATAAATAAAGAATAGTGAACAACAGGCTGAATAAGTGTACGTTATATGAGGCATAAATAACCAACTGAGAACGTGCCTGGTATGTTAACGTAACATATTATGGTAAGAGTCATTCAAATAACTATAACATATAGAACATGCTATACGTTTACCAAACAATCTGTCACTCCTAATCGCTAAATCCCATGAAATCTTATACGTCTAGTCTCTTACGTGAATGAGCTAAATAATATTATTTGATATTTTACGGTAATGTATTAATAATTTCACACATAAGTCGCTCCTGAGTATAAGTCGCATCCCCGGCCAGACTATGAAAAAAACTTATAGTCCGAAAAATACGGTAGTTAATGCACCTTTTAACTATCAATTTTGATTCACTTTGTATTCTCTTTATGATGTTGCCCCTGTTGTTCTAAATTGAATTGTTGTTTTACTTTACCTATGTTTTGTACAGCGCTTTGTGATTTCATCTGTGAAAAGCGCTTTATAAATAAGATTTACTTACTTATTTAAATAAGTGCGAATGTTTAGCATAAGAGAGGCCCTTTAAATGTAAAGAAATATATATTTACTTCCTAATTGTTGACTCCTTGTGCTGCCCTTTTACCAAATGACACAAGCTGCTGCATAATAAAGATAAGAGATTCATTAACTTCAAATCACTTTGTTTGAAAAAGCTAGTGAACCGATAAAGAAATATTTTGTTGCCCTGGCAGTATTGTTATATAGCAACTACTATCAGCAGGGGTACAAAGAGCAGGACTAATGTTTGGATAATTCACTGGTTTCATAATGTTAACTCATATGAAATATTTGAAAATTCCCTTTTTTTTTTGCTTTTTCAAAACAATAAAGTACCATTATCATTGCTCGGTGGGTGACTGTATATGTACCGTATTTTTCAGAGTATAAGTCGCACCGGAGTATAAGTCGCACCTGCCAAAAATGCATAATAAAAAAGGAAAAAAACATATATAAGTCGCACTGGACCCCGGCCAAACTATGAAAACAACTGCGACTTATAGTCCGAAAAATACGGTATTAGGTTGTAGCTTTTGACTTGTTTTAAGTCATGTGAATCATTGCTAAGAAGGTTAAAGTTGAGTGGTTGTCACACCGCGTTGATCTTGAGCCTGTGAAATGTCTCAGTTGTAAATTTAAACATGCAACACAACCATGTTAAAAAAAATGATGTCAGGGACTAGTTCATACTTGCCAACCTTGAGACCTCCGACTTCGGGAGGTGGGGGGTGGGGGCGTAGTCGGGGGTGGGGCGGGGCGTGGTTAAGAGGGGAGGAGTATTTTGACAGCTAGAATTAACCAAGTCAAGTATTTCATACATATATATATATATATATATATATATATATATATATATATATATATATATATATATATATATATATATATATATAGAGAGAGAGAGAGAGAGAGAGAGAGAGAGAGAGAGAGAGAGAGAGAGAGAGAGAGAGAGAGAGAGAGACAGAGAGAGAGAGAGAGAGATATCTACATCCTGAAAATATGCAAACAAAACTGTGTTTAGATAATTGATACTTCAAACTTGCATAAATAAATATTAAGGAATATAACATAACTTGGCTTCTGGGAGTTTCAAAATGTAATGAATAAAATGCTAAAGTTGTTGATAAACAAGCAATTATTTTAATAATTAAATATGGTCATTTTAAATGAATTATTATGCTAATTTAAAATCAATTATTTCAAATATGTTTATTTTAATGTATAATTCTATGGCTGGATGTAATAAGGAGTCACGAAAAAATACAAATAAAAATACAATTAATTTTGATGTTTTTAGCAAAATATAGTAAACATTTATTTATTTATTTTTAAAAAATTTTATTAATAAATATATTTATTTTTAGGCAAAATAAACATAATAATACAATTTATCTCTAGTCTGGATGATTTAGTTCTTGTCACCCTGTTGTCCTCCCGTCATGAAAAAAGGCTGTTCTCACTCAGGTCCGCATGGAGCTGGAGGGGGCGTGGCTTCCAGCTCCGGCTGAAAAATCGGGAGATTTTCGGGAGAATATTTGTCCCGGGAGGTTTTCGGGAGAGGCGCTGAATTTCGGGAGTCTCCCGGAAAATTCGGGAGGGTTGGCATACATGGACTAGTTCAAAGCCGTTAATAATCAGAGTTTACTTGTTTATGAATTAAAATGTCCACTGATTAGTTTCCTGGAAACTATAACGTTTGTATTAATTTTTTTGCCATTCTTATACAGTTAATCATGTTATTTTCCGGTAATCAGTATTATATTACAAATGTAACATTTTAAATGATCACTTATTTACATACTGAAAAAGATACATTCAGAAACTGTATGAGAGAAGGATTTACTTTGGAAAGAAGATGATTTTCCTTTTCCATTCCATCCCAAATTCCACTGTCACATTTCATTTTCACTGTTATTTCACAGCATGTCTAAAAGAGGAGCCGTGGCGCAAAAGTTCATTTGAGGTCATTTAGTTCAACAATATTGTATTACTATTCACATGAATTTGTTATGTCTTTTGCTGCTCTGCTGCCTCCTTTCCGCCCTTTTTTGCAGTACCTGGTTTTGAAGTTCCATCCTCCCTGCCAGTCGGTGAACATAATTTTCCTTCGTGGCTCCGTCCCAGTGTTGTTGTGTTGTATTTTCCCCACTCCTTTTGAGTGCGGCTTTTGTTTCTTCTCTCTTTTTTCTTATTCTTTCCACTCCTCGAGTGCCCTTTTTGTCATTAAACATTCTTATTTTTGCTAACTGTGTCTTCTTTGCTTTGGGGCGTAGAGCATGGGTGTCAAACTCTGGCCCGCGGGCCAAATTTGGCCCGCCGTGTAATTTCACTTGGCCCTTGAGGCGATATCAAATTAACACTAAAGCTGGCCCGCCGATCCTCCCGGGAGTCTTCCAAACGCCAGCCAGCCAGCCAGCCAGCCAAACGAGTTCTGGCCCAGTCACATAACATGTGCGGCTTCTGCACGCACACACATTAGAATGCAACGCATACTTCATCAACAGCGATACAGGTTACACTGAGGGTAGCTGAATAAAAAACTTTAACACCGTCAGAAATATACGCCACACTGTGACTCCACACCAAACCAGAACCCTTTGCAGCCTAACTCTTCCAGGACGCTACAAGGAGTGTGTGTGTGGGAGGTTTGGTGGTAGCGGGGGTGTATTTTGTAGCGTCCCGGAAGAGTTAGTGCTGCAAAGGATTCTGGGTATTTGTTCTTTTGTGTTTATGTTTATGTTTATGTGTTTGTCATTCTTGTTTGGTGTGGATTCACAGTGTGGCATATATTTCTAACAGTGTTAAAGTTTTTTATACTGGCACCCTCAGTGTAACCTGTATCGCTGTTGATCAAGTATGCGTTGCATTCACGTGTGTGTGCGTGCAGAAGCCGCACATATCTTGTGACTGGGTCTGAACAATGTTAGAATGGATGAAAAGTGGGCGTGACGATAGCTCGTAGAGTACGTTAAAGGCACGCCCCCAAGACTGTGGTCCGGGTGGACTACGAGATATAATGACTGATGAACACCCTCGTTCGATAATGAAGGTTGCCTCAGCTCAAAGCCTGAGCCCCGACATTAATGAACTAGCATCCAAGAAAAGATTCCTGGGTATCTGCCATGGGCACATCAGATTAGTTTAGTGTGTTGCAAACTGAGCAGTTTAAAGTCCTGAATGGTTGTTTTATTCATTGTTATTTTATTTTCAAATTTATTAGCCTGTGGAAAAAGTTAATGTTGATATTTACCTCAGAAGGCTGCAAATAGAAAAGAGGCATTCAATTTGTATTTAAATTGTATTTGATATGCCATTGATATTTTTTAATAATCATTATTATTATTTGAAACTGGATTTTGCATGTCACTATAAAGTTATATAAGCCTTGCTTGTTCAATATTCAATGCAAAACTTGTTTGGGTCCCTATTAAAAGATTCATTTGTTCAACCTTGGCCCACTTTTACATTTTGACCCACTCTGCATTTGAGTTTGACACCCCTGCTCTATATGTATCAAAGTGGTACCCCAGTCTTACAACAGTGCAACATTGAGTCAGACAGTAACTAGGCTATTATGAGCATGTATCAAGAAAAACATAGAAACAAAAATTGTAAAAACAGTTTTCAGCTACTTGATCATTTGCGGTGAGTTGGTTGTATTGGTCCATTTTTTCCAGCATGTGTCTCCTCGCATATCATTCTCCTCTCCAGGAAACTGCAATACAAAATGTTTTTTTTTTTATCAATGTTATTGTAACAAAGGGTGGGGAAGCAATGTGTTAACAGATTAATGCGCTGCTCCAAATACTTTCCCTTAAACACATAACAACAGTGCAAGTGTTTTTAATTCGGCAGGTTGCTGCAGATAGGTTTTGATTTAGCTAAAACAAACAAAAATAGACCTCGTCAGCAAAAGATAAACTTTGACCCCGTGTTTCCTCAAGCAACTTAAATCAGACATATTTTCTACTTTTATTCTTCCAATTAAAGAGCTTACCATCGTTATCAGTGCATGTCCTCTTGTAACATATGGCCTTTGACCTTGTATACTTTATCTCATTTTGTGCAAATATCCTTCGAAATATAAATTCACTTTTCCACAGCAAAGTACCTCTTAGTTTGGGACGGTGTGTGTGTTCCACTTCAAAGTCGTACCGTTGAAAAGTGCGAAATCCCGCTGCCTAAAACGCATCATTTGGAATGAGTCATGTTTTTTATCTTTTTTTTCTTTCTTTTTTAACATGTCCCCTGCAGCCACTGAGCAAATCATATTATTGATGTATCTGCTGTACAGAACTGCTTTACGAAAGAGAAGTGTGGCATACTTCTCTTGTTGTCTTATTTGTATTTGACTTTATTACGTGGATAAATTTAATGCTTGGAGCAGTCGGACCAGAGCAGGAGGTGATAGAAAAAAAAAAAGAAGAAGAAGACAGAAAGTGAAACTGCAGGGACAAGAGGGAGGTAAGACAGAGAGACATCAACAACAACAAAACAACATCAGCAAATAGGATATGTACAAATGAACGTTTTTTTGATCATTTTTTGAAAACAAAAATATGGAGTGAGCCATGCTAAACAACTACTGCACTCACTTCTATGGCCTGCAGTAAAGTGAAGACTGTGGAGTTGAACTACTGCAGCATCCAGCACTAACACACAACGTTAATTTATGTTTATTTGATCATTTAATGCGCTTCTCAAACATATTTATACAGCGCATTTCTCTCGTGACTCAAAGCGCTTTTACATAGTGAAACCCAATATCTAAGTTACATTTAAACCAGTGTGGGTGGCACTGGGAGCAGGTGGGTAAAGTGTCTTGCCCAAGGACACAACAGCAGTGACTAGGATGGCAGAAGCGGGGATCGAACCCGGAACCCTCAAGTTGCTGGCACGGCCACTCTACCAACCGAGCTATACGGCCCCAACTAGCAATGGCTGGCGGTCACCCGGGTGGTATTGACTACTTTAACACCATGGCGTGTAGGGATGATGTTCAAAACCGGTTCTCCCAGTTGTTCTATAGGAAAAGAACCGATTCCATGGACTCGAATCCCTTTTTGAGAACCGGTTACCGTTATCGAGGTCACTATAGTAAAGAAAAAGAGTTGGTTCTTTATTCGAATCCCTGGAAACGAATCCCGTCCCACAAGAAATGCCCTGTGGAACATCACAGGAAATGATGTAGCTCAGTCAGTAGACTGAGCTACATCATTTCCTGTGATGTCACACAAGCAGCAAAAATAATGGACTGGAAAAAACGCCTCAAGGCATGGCTATTCACCTATAGCAGGGGTCGGCAACCTTTACCAGTCAAAGAGCCATTTTGACCAGTTTCACAAATTATAGAAAACAATGGGAGCCGCAAACATTTTTTGAAAATTTAAATGAAATAACACTGAATACAATTTTTTTTTTTTGCTTTGTGCTATGTATAAACCAGGGGTCTCAGACACGCTGATGTGTGAGGGAGCAGGGTTGGGGTGGGGACGGGGGCGGGGGCGGGGTTTGGTGGGGGGGGGGGTGTATAATGTAGCCCGGAAGAGTCAGGGCTGCATGGGATTCTGGGTGTTTGTTCTGTTGTGTTTATGTTGTGTTAAGGTGCAGATGTTCTCTCGAAATGTGTTTGTCATTCTTGTTTGGTTTTGGTTCAAAGTGTGGCGCATTATTAGTAAGAGTGTTAAAGTTGTTTTATATGACCACCGTCAGTGTATCCTGTGTGGCTGTTGACCAAGTATGCCTTGCTGTCACGTACGTGTGCAAGCAGGAGATGTATATTATATAACAAGTGTTGGGCTGGCACGCTGTCAATACAGATTGTAGAGGGCGCCAAATGTTGTACCATCGTGGCACGCCCTTATTATAGCCACAAGGGTGAAAATCGGTGAATATTAATCCCGGGAGTTTTCTGCGAGAGGCACTGAAATCCGGAAGTCTCACGGGAAAATTGGGGGGGTTCAGCAAGTAAACTGCTGAGCCGCATCAGAGTGTTCAAAGAGCCGCATGCGGCTCCGGAGCCGCGGGTTGCCGACCCCTGACCTATAGTGATCACAGAGACAGGTTGTTTTTGTGTTACTGTATATATTTGTTTTTCTGAAAAATCCCACTTAATATACTTTGGGTAACAACAGTCAATATTTATTTATTTTATTTTTTTAGGGGGGTAACAGTCAATATTTATTTATTTATTTTATTTTATTTTTTTCTTATAAAATAATGTGAGCTTTTGTCAAACCAAATATTGTGTTTTTTTTTCCATATACAACAACCTATTTGGATTCGATAAGAGAATCGATAAGTAATCGGTTCGATAAGAGGATTCGATAATGGGCTCGAACTCGATAATTTCTTATCAAACATCATCCCTAATGGCGTGGCTGACAGCTTGGTTTTTAACATAGTACGTGGCCTTTTTCGGACATGTTGATTTGCGTACAGTTACAATGTCTGCCCATTTTTCATAGTCTGGTGTGTATACAAATACACACCATATGATCTATCATTCCCTCCGGGGGTTTACGATGTTGGCAATTCATGCATACTCAATTAATCCCTGTAATTCATGCGCAGCCAGGCAACTTTGTTCTTTGCTGGTAACTTATACACAGTCGTATATACATCAGGTAAGACCTGTACTCTAGTTGCTGAGAAGTTAAATGCTAAATTAGACAAAATAGCATCTTGACTGGAATCATCCTGTTTAACCCTAAACACTAAAAAGACTAACTCTGTCTGCTTCTCCGTAAAAAAGCTACCTCAAACAAACCTGAATATAAAAATTAATGAGGAGCTCATTGAACAAGTACCTGAAGTCAAATATTTGGGCATAATCATAGACTATCAGCTGAATTTTAAAAGTCACATTAAGAAAATGTGTGAAACCCTGAAGGCAAACCTAGGCTGTTTTAAGATTATAAGAAACTGCTTAACTCTCAGCTGTGCTTTTACTTTTATGAATTCAATGATTCTTTCACACATATCTTATGTCTTAACTACATGGTCCCAGGCACACCAGTCATCAATCAAGACCATTGAATGTCTTTACAACCGCGCCTTGAAAGTCCTAGACAAGAAGAGTATACCATATCATCATTGCCAAATTTTAACCAAATACAATATTTTAAGTTTTACCAATTTTATTTTGTTACACACAGTCAAACTGGTTTTTAAATGCTTGGATAACTCTGCCCCCCAATTGCTCTGCATGGCAATTACAAGACTGCAAAGTGGTACCAGATCTACCACCCGAGCAATGTCAAAAGGCAACTGCTGTGTTCAATTCCGTAGAACATCTTTTGCCCAATCTGCCTATTCAATAAAAAGGACCACAACTATGGAACTCTCTACCGGACACTTTGAAAAGTATACCTGCACTTGTCACTTTCAAAAAACAAAACAAAATTATGGCTAGTTGAGCAACAATCATGTTCCCATGTTTAGTTTTTACTAATTTTTACTAATTGTTTTTTTATCTAGTCTGCACTTTGTCTGTGTTATTATTATTATTGGCTTTTATCTAGTTTGCACTTTGTCTTTATTATTACTATTATCATTATTATCGACTCATTCTATTTTTTGTTTTCCTATTTTAATGATGTTGGATTTGTGTTGTTGTTGTTGGGGACAAGTGTTGTAAATTAGCTTTGGCTACAAACACCATGATGCCTACATTGGATAACTGTTTCAGATGTTTATGTTTTTGTATCTGTCCCTATTTCAAATAAACCTCTATAATAATAAAAAAAAACTTCTTCGCATATTTTGGCTAATCTGCATCATTTTCGCCAACTAAAATCGTCTCTGAGTGGCACGCAACGCATGCGTCGACTGTCTCTTCAAAATGTATCTTTTGAGTAACAACGTATAACAATATATCAACTCTTTATTGCTTAAAGGGGAACATTATCACCAGACCTATGTAAGCGTCAATATATACCTTGATGTTGCAGAAAAAAGACCATATATTTTTTTAACCGATTTCCGAACTCTAAATGGGTGAATTTTGGCGAATTAAAAGCCTTTCTATTATTCGCTCTCGGAGCGATGACGTCACAACGGGAAGCAATCCGCCATTTTCTCAAACACATTACAAACACCGAATCAAATCAGCTCTGTTATTTTCCGTTTTTTCGACTGTTTTCCGTACCTTGGAGACATCATGCCTCGTCGGTGTGTTGTCGGAGGGTGTAACAACACGAACAGGGACGGATTCAAGTTGCACCAGTGGCCCAAAGATGCGAAAGTGGCAAGAAATTGGACGAAATTTGTTCAAAATACGAGGCTGTGGGAAAAGCCGACGAAAATGGTCAGTCGTTTGTTCCGCACACTTTACCGACGAAAGCTATGCTACGACAGAGATGGCAAGAATGTGTGGATATCCTGCGACACTCAAAGCAGATGCCTTTTCAACGATAAAGTCAAAGAAATCTGCCGCCAGACCCCCATTGAATCTGCCGGAGTGTGTGAGCTATTCAGGGACAAAGGACCTCGGTAGCACGGCAAAAAATGGCGGCAGTTTGTTCCCGCAGACGAGCGAGCTAAACCCCCTGGATGTCTTGGCTCACACTGCTTCTACCGTCCCTTATGCCACCGAAGATGATCAAGAGAAGAATATCGACCCTAGCTTCCCTGGCCTGCTGACATCAACTCCAAAACTGGACAGATCAGCTTTCAGGAAAAGAGAGCGGATGAGGGTATGTCTACAGAATATATTAATTGATGAAAACTTTATTCATTACTCGCGGTTTTACGTAAATTATTATACATAAACTGTGTTTACCAATAATTTAGCTTAAAAACATTACAACACTTAAAAACAAACACATACCAATCGTTGGTTAGAAGGTGATCGCCGAATTTGTCCTCGCTTTCTCCCGTGTCGCTGGCTGTCGTGTCGTTTTCGTCGGTTTCGCTTGCATACGGTTCAAACCGATATGGCTCAATAGCTTCAGTTTCTTCTTCAATTTCGCTTACGCCGCTGAAATCCGAGTCTGAATCCGAGCTAATGTCGCTATAGCTTGCTGTTCTATGCGCCATGTTTGTTTGTGTTGGCATCACTATGTGACGTCACAGGAAAATAGACGGGTGTATATAACGATGGTTAAAATCAGGCACTTTGAAGCTTTTTTTAGGGATATTGCGTGATGGGTAAAATTTTGAAAAAAACTTTGAAAAATAAAATAAGCCACTGGGAATTGATTTTTAATGGTTTTAACCCTTCTGAAATTGTGATAATGTTCCCCTTTAAACTGTCAGGATTGCCTCTGACAGCTTGGACTTGTTCGTGGTTTTTCCGGTGTTTGGTCTTTATTCCAGTTTTCAGCTCTCCATACCTTATTTTGTTGGTACTTGTTGCTAGGAGCGCTGACTGCGCAAACCTGCCTCTGATTGGTTGTCAGGACCCTCACCTGTTACTAATCACTAATCAGAGGGCTTTATAGCGTCGCCTTACTGTTTAGCCATTGTGTTTGTATGCGGTTTCGGGTTTTGTCAGGCTTTGTTTGGCACGTGTTTCATGCTTCGTTCCTGCATAGCTGTTCCCAATGCTTTCTGTGCATTTCCCTGCTGCACTAGCTCCTTGTTTTGTGTAATTAAAGACTCTTGTTACCTGCACGTCTCCTCTTCAGCCGCCTTACCTTGGAAATCATTAACAGATTAATGCGGAATTGTGACACAAAAGGGACAATTGTCATCCTCCCACATACCTTAACCTACTTCCGGTCCATGTTTACGACGCCAAGCCTTCTTAGTAATGCAGTATATCAACATTTAGCAACACACTGGTATCTTGACTTCCTAGTTTACATGTATTTATATATTTGTTCAACATGTATTTATCCAAGGTAAGACAATGAAAAGGAAAATGTAAGCTTTTGGTGGTGTTTCTTTATAGTTAATTATTACTATTAAAAGTTATAATTAATCAAAACAGTGAAGTCATTTGACAATGAATGAGTTCTGAGTATATGCTTTTACTTTGTTTTACTGCCATTGGCCTATTTTTTTGGACTATAAAGCGCGGTTTATAAACCGCACCCACTCAATTTTAGAGGACTTTTAGCCGCACCTTAGTATAAACCGCAGATATATACCTTGTGAAAGGAGTTATTCACACAGAATTATTTTGAAATGTTTTTTAAATTTTTTTATTGTTTGCATACGGTGCTTTTAACACGGCAGTAAAATGGCTGATCAAACAAAACCGAAGTCATCGTCATGTACCCACGAGCTGCGAAAGCTAGCTCTCCAATCAGCTAAACCCTCCACAGTGACATTTTGGTGAATTCATTGAGGAGTTTGTGAAACTGAAACGATACAAAAATAATGACATTGTAAGTAGAAAAAAACCAACATAGACACTCGTAAACTTGTTAACATGTTAGTTAATGCTAACAACACTTCATTACATTACGATAGCATGTACAAACCCTGTTTCCATATGACTTGGGAAATTGTGTTAGATGTAAATAAAAACCGAATACAATGATTTACAAATCCTTTTCAACCCATATTCAATTGAATGCACTACAAAGACAAGATATTTGATGTTCAAACTCATAAACTTTATTTTTTTTTGCAAATAATAATTAACTTAGAATTTTATGGCTGCAACACGTGCCAAAGTAGTTGGGAAAGGGCATGTTCACCACTGTGTTACATGGCCTTTCCTTTTAAAAACACTCAGTAAACGTTTGGGAACTGAGGAGACACATTTTTTAAGCGTCTCAGGTGGAATTCTTTCCCATTCTTGCTTGATGTACAGCTTGGGCACTAACACACCCCCATACCATCACAGATGCTGGCTTTTCAACTTTGCGCCTATAACAATCCGGATGGTTCTTTTCCTCTTTGGTCCGGAGGACACGACGTCCACAGTTTCCAAAAACAATTTGAAATGTGGACTCGTCAGACCACAGAACACTTTTCCACTTTGTATCAGTCCATCTTAGATGAGCTCAGGCCCAGCGAAGCCAATGGCGTTTCTGGGTGTTGTTGATAAACGGTTTTTGCCTTGCATAGGAGAGTTTTAACTTGCACTTACAGATGTAGCGACCAACTGTAGTTACTGACAGTGGGTTTCTGAAGTGCTCCTGAGCCCATGTGGTGATATCCTTTACACACTGATGTCGCTTGTTGATGCAGTACAGCCTGAGAGATCGAAGGTCACGGGCTTAGCTGCTTACGTGCAGTGATTTCTCCAGATTCTCTGAACCCTTTGATGATATTACGGACTGTAGATGGTGAAATCCCTAAATTCCTTGCAATAGCTGGTTGAGAAAGGTTTTTCTTAAACTGTTCAATAATTTTTTCACGCATTTGTTGACAAAGTGGTGACCTTCGCCCCATCCTTGTTTGTGAATGACTGAGCATTTCATGGAATCTACTTTTATACCCAATCATGGCACCCACCTGTTCCCAATTTGCCTGTTCACCTGTGGGATGTTCCAAATAAATGTTTGATGAGCATTCCTCAACTTTATCAGTATTTATTGCCACCTTTCCCAACTTCTTTGTCACGTGTTGCTGGCATCAAATTCTGAAGTTGGGCGGTATAGCTCGGTTGGGGCGGTACAGCTCGGTTGGTAGAACGGCCGTGCCAGCAACTTGAGGGTTGCAGGTTCAATCCCCGCATCCGCCATCCTAGTTACTGCCGTTGTGTCCTTGGGCAAGACACTTTACCCACCTGCTCCCAGTGCCACCCACACTGGTTTAAATGTAACTTAGATATTGGGTTTCACTATGTAAAGCGCTTTGAGTCACTAGAGAAAAGCGCTATATAAATATAATTCACTTCACTTCACTAATGATTATTTGCAACAAAAAAAAAGTTTATCAGTTTGAACATCAAATATGTTGTCTTTGTAGCATATTCAACTGAATATGGGTTGAAAATGATTTGCAAATCATTGTATTCCGTTTATATTTACATCTAACACAATTTCCCAACTCATATGGAAACGGGGTTTGTACAAAAAATGCATGAAAACACTCCAACAGACATCACAAATTGGACAGTTTAGTAAGTATGAATAGTTTTAGTTACATTGTAAAACCTACAAACATTGCTTGGAGCGATGAATGAAGAATCCATACGAATACAAACGCTATGGATGACTAGAAGACTGAACGGCACTTTTATTTCCGGTTAAAAGCACTTGGCGGAAGGAAATACTGTATGCAGACGTTCACCCCGCAGCACCTGCATTGAGCAAACTAGTCCAACAATAACATACCGTTTCAGTGTCTCTGCTTGTGTTTAATGAAAACTATTTGTTGAACACAATACATAATGGCCGTTAGCAAAGAAAAACACATAAATTAGCCGCTCCGTTTTGTAAGCGGCATGGTTCAAAGCGTAGCAAAAAAGTAGCGCCTTACAATCCGTAATTTAGGGTAGTCTACTTGGAAGTCTGTGTGCTATAAAATGAGTAAACATCAATTTACTTTCCAATTTTTGTTGCAATTAAGTGCTTTTTGAGGTTTAGGTTACAAGGAACACCTAACACATTGATAAAATCACAAGCTTATTCAATGTTATTGGGGAAAAAAAGTCTTAAAGGGGAACATTATCACAATTTCAGAATTGTTAAAACCATTAAAAATCAGTTTTTTTCAAAATTTTACCCATCACGCAATATCCCTAAAAAAAGCTTCAAAGTGCCTGATTTTAACCACCGTTATATACACCCGTCCATTTTCCTGTGACGTCACATAGTGAAGCCAACACAAACAAACATGGCGGAAAGAACAGCAAGCTATAGCGACATTAGCTCGGATTCAGACTCGGATTTCAGCGGTTTAAGCGATTCAACAGATTACGCATGTATTGAAACGGATGGTTGTAGTGTGGAGGCAGGTAGCGAAAACGAAATTGAAGAAGAAACTGAAGCTATTGAGCCATATCGGTTTGAACCGTATGCAAGCGAAACCGACGAAAACGACACGACAGCCAGCGACACGGAAGAAAGCGAGGACGAATTTGGCGATCGCCTTCTAACCAACGATTGGTATGTGTTTGTTTGGCATTAAAGGAAACTAACAACTATGAACTAGGTTTACAGCATATGAAATACATTTGGCAACAACATGTACTTTGAGAGTGCAGACAGCCCAATTTTCATCAATTAATATATTCTGTAGACATACCCTCATCCGCGCTCTTTTCCTGAAAGCTGATCTGTCCAGTTTTGGAGTTGATGTCAGCAGGCCAGGGAAGCTAGGGTCGATAGGGGGTTTAGCTCGCTCGTCTGCGGGAACAAACTGCCGTCATTGCTTGCCTTGCTACCGAGGACCTTTGTCCCTGAATTGCTCACACACTCCGGCAGATTTCTTTGACTTTATCATTGGAAATGCATCTGCTTTGAGTGTCGCAGGATATCCACACATTCTTGCCATCTCTGTCGTAGCATAGCTTTCGTCGGTAAAGCGTGCGGAACAAACGTCCAATTTCTTGCCACTTTCGCATCTTTGGGCCACTGGTGCAACTTGAATCCGTCCCTGTTCGTGTTGTTACACCCTCCGACAACACACCGACGAGGCATGATGTCTCCAAGGTACGGAAAACAGTCAAAAAAACAGAAAATAACAGAGCTGATTTGACTCGGTGTTTGAGAAAATGGCGGATTGCTTCCCGATGTGACGCCACGTTGTGACGTCATCGCTCCGAGAGCGAATATTAGAAAGGCGTTTAATTCGCCAAAATTCACCCATTTAGAGTTCGGAAATCGGTTAAAAAAATATATGATCTTTTTTCTGCAACATCAAGGTATATATTGACGCTTACATAGGTCTGGTGATAATGTTCCCCTTTAAAACATTGCAACGTTTGCAGAGACTTTAAAAAGCTGCTGCAAATTCATATTAGGCCGCAACAATCACATAAAAATGACTACAAAATCCTGGAAAAACTGATCTAAGATATTATTATTGTGTGCTGTCAACTTTGCTTGTATGAAAGTTGAATTTCCTTATTACAGAACTTTTGTTCGCGTGATATTATTTAGATTTGCTGTGGAGGAAATACACTCTTTGTGGTGGCAACAGCAAAGGTGTCTGATGAAAACAGTTAGCTCATAAGCATGATGTCAATCATCAGGTTTTCGAGTTTTGGCATGTATTTTATCGGGGATTACCCTTTAAGGATTCATTTAAGTTGTGTGTATGTGTGTGCATGAGTAACACTGGTTGTGAAGGCGTATTTGGACACATTTCCATTGTGTCACCTTCAAAACATCGAATTAGTGATAAGCAGCAAGGCAATAATTCTCGGGGCAGATTGGAGTCTCATCAGGTAAAGATGAGTAAAACTGTATTTAGACGTGTCTGTTCTGTGTCATGTATTCATCCTCACAGCTGATGTGTGTATCAGTCAAAACAGCAACCGAAGGGAAAAACAGGAGTTGTGTTTGTGTGATCGGAGTGTTTTTAGTCATCATGGGTGGAACGCTCGGAGAAGGCCTTCCATTGTTGTGTAAAGAACGGAAAGTCTCAAGCAGACAGATTCCATCCTACTGTTGTGGTTACGTGGCAGCTGATAAGATGCTTCTGAAGCACTCACAAAAACACTGTTGTCTTTTTTTTTGCGACGGCTCACTGCTATTTCACTGCTCCATTTTCAAATTTAGAACAATCAACATTCAAACATCCTTACCTGGCATAAGTGTGAAAAATTGTTAAAAGACACACAAAATAAAGCTATCATAAAATAAAACTATGATAGGTTGGAATCTGTGGGCACCTCTCGATTCGATTTCAATTCTTGGGGTGACGATTTGATCCAGACACGATTCTCATTCCAACACGATTCTTGTCATAAAACGTTTGTATATTAATTGGTATATAAAATCAAGGTTATAGGTTAGAAAAGCTGACTGTTGGCCTAAAAAGTATGTATTTTAATTTATTTTAAAAACTTTATTTACAAAAATCACACAATGTTATTCAGTCTAATAAAAGAACAACCCCAACTCAAACCCAATCTCAGCTTTACAATATATAGCTTTGACATTTATATAGCAATTGAGAAGACATACAAATACAATACTTCTTAAATAAAACAATAAAAAAGGAAAATCCAAAATTATTGAAAGCAACAGTATTATTAATAATAATAATAATAATATCCATAATAGTTGTTTAATTTTTCAATCAAAAACTGATTCTTAGAGAAAAAAAAGAAATGGCAAAAAAACAACGTTTTTATTGTTTTAAATACATTCTCAAAAATGATCAATCAATTTAGAATAATTATCTGAATAAATAACAACTGTGATTTGGGTGCACCCTTAAAACTAGTCTTTAAGGCACATGAAACACAGCATCTAAGAAAGTCGACTTCATGCGTCGCGCTACTTTATAGACCAGGGTTACCCAAACCTTTTGACTCGGGGGCCGCATTGGGTTAAAAAAATTTGGCTGGGGGACGGGTTGTGTCCATATATATATATATATATATATATATATATATATATATATATATATATATATATATATATATATATATATATATATATATTAGGGGTGTTCGAAAAAAAAAAAAACGATTCGAATTCGAAACGCGATTCTCACGTTGTGCGTTTCAGAATCGATTCTCATTTTTCAAAAATCGATTTTTTTTTTAAATACATATATATATATATATATATATATATATATATATATATATATATATTTTTTTTTTTTTTTTTTTTTTTTTTTTTTTTTTTTTAATTAATCAATCCAACAAAACAATACACAGCAATACCATAACAATGCAATCCAATTCCAAAACCAAACCCGACCCAGCAACACTCAGAACTGCAATAAACAGAGCAATTGAGAGGAGAAACAAACACGACGCAGAACAAACCAAAAGTAGTGAAACAAAAATGAATATTATCAACAACAGTATCAATATTAGTTACAATTTCAACATAGCAGTGATTAAAAATCCCTCATTGACATTATCATTAGACATTTATAAAAAAAATAAAAAAATAACAATAGTGTCACAGCGGCTTAAACTTGCATCGCATCCCATAAGCTTGACAACACACTGTGTCCAATATTTTCACAAAGATAAAATAAGTCATATTTTTGGTTCATTTAATAGTTAAAACAAATTTACATTATTGCAATCAGTTGATAAAACATTGTCCTTTACAATTATAAAAGCTTTTTACAAAAATCTACTACTCTGCTTGCATGTCAGCAGACTGGGGTAGATCCTGCTGAAATCCTATGTATTGAATGAATAGAGAATTCTTTTGAATCGGGAAAATATCGTTTTTGAATCGTGAATCGCGTTGAATCGAAAAAAATCGATTTTGAATCGAATCGTGGGACACCCAAAGATTCGCAGCCCTAATATATATATATATATATATATATATATATATATATATATATATGTATATATCTCAAGTGACTAGAGGCCCTGCTGGTTTTGACACAGGATATATTCCTCGCACACTAATTGACTGAAAGAGCGCGCACTTGCGGCGTGATGATGACACGTTATCGATGGGAAAATGCATTGATTTGCCTGAGCAGCTAGAAGACCCCGAGAGTAACAAGCGATAGAAAATGGGACTTCCCGCGGGCCGTAGTTTGGTGACCTCAGTTTTAGACGGTCATGCAAGTATAAAAATAATTTAACTGCGGCGCTTTAGAACAAAACGTAAAAAAAATCTCAAATGTGCGCAAAATTATGACAGTTATCATTATCAAGGTATTGTTGAATGTGCGAGCAGCACGGTGAAACAGGGGTTAGTGCGTCTGCCTCACAATACGAAGGTCCTGGGTTCGATCCTGCGCTCGGGATCTTTCTGTGTGGAGTTTGCATGTTCTCCCCGTGACTGCGTGGGTTCCCTCCAGGTACTCCGGCTTCCTCCCACCTCCAAAGACATGCACCTGGGGATAGGTTGATTGGCAACACTAAATTGGCCCTAGTGTGTGAATGTTGTCTGTCTATCTGTGTTGGCCCTGCGAAGAGGTGGCGACTTGTCCAGGGAGTACCCCGCCTTCCGCCCAAATGCAGCTGGGATAGGCTCCAGCACCCCCCGTGACCCAGAAAGGGATAAGCGGTAGAAAATGGATGGATGGATGTTGAATAAGCTCAAAAAGTACATCACACATTAAAATCCTTTAAAGGGGAACATTATCACAATTTCAGAAGGGTTAAAACCATTAAAAATCAGTTCCCAGTGGCCTATTTTATTTTTCAAAGTTGTTTTCAACATTTTACTCATCATGCAATATCCCTAAAAAAAGCTTCAAAGTGCCTGATTTAAACCATCGTTATATACACCCATCCATTTTCCTGTGACGTCACACAGTGATGTCAATACAAACAAACATGGCGGTTAGAACAGCAAGGTATAGCGACATTAGCTCAGGTTCAGACTCGGATTTCAGCGGCTTAAGCGATTCAACAGATTACGCATGTATTGAAACGGATGGTTGTAGTGTGGAGGCAGGTAGCGAAAACGAAATTGAAGAAGAAACTGAAGCTATTGAGCCATATCGGTTTGAACCGTATGCAAGCGAAACCGACGAAAACGACACGACAGCCAGCGACACGGGAGAAAGCGAGGACGAATTCGACGATCGCCTTCTAACCAACGATTGGTATGTGTTTGTTTGGCATTAAAGGAAACTAACAACTATGAACTAGGTTTACAGCATATGAAATACATTTGGCAACAACATGCACTTTGAGAGTGCAGACAGCCCAGTTTTCATCAATTAATATATTCTGTAGACATACCCTCATCCGCTCTCTTTTCCTGGAAGCTGATCTGTCCTGTCCAGTTGGAAATGCATCTGCTTTGAGTGTCGCAGGATATCCACACATTCTTGCCATCTCTGTCGTAGCATAGCTTTCGTCGGTAAAGTGTGCGGAACAAACGTCCAATTTCTTGCCACTTTCGCATCTTTGGGCCACTGGTGCAACTTGAATCCGTCCCTGTTCGTGTTGTTACACCCTCCGACAACACACCGACGAGGCATGATGTCTCCAAGGTACGGAAAACAGTCGAAAAAACGGAAAATAACAGAGCTGATTTGACTCGGTGTTTGTAATGTGTTTGAGAAAATGGCGGATTGCTTCCCGATGTGACGTCACGTTGTGACGTCATCGCTCTGAGAGCGAATAATAGAAAGGCGTTTAATTCGCCAAAATTCACCCATTTAGAGTTCGAAAATCGGCTAAAAAATATATGGTCTTTTTTCTGCAACATCAAGGTATATATTGACGCTTACATAGGTCTGGTGATAATGTTCCCCTTTAATCATGTTTTTATTATAAACGGACACTTTCCTTGGCAGAAGAAATGTTAAACACTGTTCTGTCTTCTTAAGAGTCATATCCTTTTTATGTGCGTAAAGGCAAGTTTTTTTATTGATTCATGAAGGTTTCGGAGCGCTTCTTGTTGCACGTCCTGTTTATGTGACGTCACTTTCGTTCCCTTTCTTCACTTCCGAGCCTCTTCACAGCTACACTATCACCATTAGGGATGCCTGTTTTTTTGTTTTTTTCCAAGCCTATACCAATAACTTATTGCCTCCCAAGACCCATACCAATAACATATTTATATCTATTTGTGGAGGGGGCGTGGTCCACGCGTTCCCTGCGGGCAGGGTGTGTGTGTGCAGGTGCCGGCAATGAAGCAGCAGACAGGTAAGTGGATATCTCAGCTGGAACGAGTTATCTAATCACCTGTCCCTTTATTAGCAGCGTCAGAGACCATGAAGGGGGGGCCAGAGAGTGATGGGGAGCGAGACGACCAGGAGAAGAAAGCACAGACTGCTGAAAAGCACAAACGAACTTTGAGAAAGCTAAGAAAAGAAAGCATATTGTAAACTCCGCATCTGAGAGACGTGCCGGTGTCCTGTGGTCCTAGACCAGGGGTCGGCAACCCTAAATGTTGAAAGAGCCATATTGTACCAAAAATACAAAAACAAATTTGTCTGGAGCCGCAAAAAATTAAAAGCCATATTACATACAGATAGTGTATCATGAGACATAAATTGAATTAAGAGGACTTAAAGGAAACTAAATGAGCTCAAATATAGCTACAAATGAGGCATAATGATGCAATATGTACATATAGCTAGCCTAAATAGCATGTTAGCATCGATTAGCTTGCAGTCATGCAGTGACCAAATATGTCTGATTAGCACTCCACACAAGTCAATAACATCAACAAAACTCACCTTTGTGCATTCATGCACAACGTTAAAAGTTTGGTGGACAAAATGAGACAGAAAAAGAAGTGGCATAAAACACGTCCTAGAAAGTCGGAGAAAGTTGTACATGTAAACAAACTAAGGTGAGTTCAAGGACCGCCAAAATTAGTAGGACAAAACGGTGCTCGCCAAATACTCGAATCAGTGAAGCATGTTTAATATAAACAGTGTGCTTTATAACAATTAGGGAGGTTTGTGTCATGGTTGTCCTCCTACAGAAACCATATTAAAACAAAAACAAAATTTTTTCCCCCTCATCTTTTTCTATTTTTCATACATTTTTTAAAAAGTTCCAGAGAGCCACTAGGGCGGCGCTAAAGATGTAGAGCCGCGGGTTGGCAAACCTTGTCCTAGACGAACCCCTATCAATAGACTCTCACACTATTATTTTGCTAGCTTTAAAGGGGAACATTATCACTAGACCTATGTAAGCGTCAATATATACCTTGATGTTGCAGAATAAAGACCATATATTTTTTTAACCGATTTCCGAACTCTAAATGGGTGAATTTTGGCGATTTAAACGCCTTTCTAATATTCGCTCTCGGAGCGATGACGTCACAACATCCGCCATTTTCTCAAACACCGAGTCAAATCAGCTCTGTTATTTTCCGTTTTTTCGACTGTTTTCCATACCTTGGAGACATCATGCCTCGTCGGTGTGTTGTCGGAGGGTGTAACAACACGAACAGGGACGGATTCAAGTTGCACCAGTGGCCCAAAGATGCGAAAGTGGCAAGAAATTGGACGTTTGTTCCGCACACTTTACCGACGAAAGCTATGCTACGACAGAGATGGCAAGAATGTGTGGATATCCTGCGACACTCAAAGCAGATGCATTTCCAACGATAAAGTCAAAGAAATCTGCCGCCAGACCCCCATTGAATCTGCCGGAGTGTGTGAGCAATTCAGGGACAAAGGACCTCGGTAGCACGGCAAGCAATGGCGGCAGTTTGTTCCCGCAGACGAGCGAGCTAAACCCCCTGGATGTCTTGGCTCACACCGTCCCTTATGCCACCGAAGATGATCAAGAGAAGAATATCGACCCTAGCTTCCCTGGCCTGCTGACATCAACTCCAAAACTGGACAGATCAGCTTTCAGGAAAAGAGCGCGTATGTCTACAGAATATATTAATTGATGAAAATTGGGCTGTCTGCACTCTCAAAGTGCATGTTGTTGCCAAATGTATTTCATATGCTGTAAACCTAGTTCATAGTTGTTAGTTTCCTTTAATGCCAAACAAACACATACCAATCGTTGGTTAGAAGGCGATCGCCGAATTCGTCCTCGCTTTCTCCCGTGTCGCTGGCTGTCGTGTCGTTTTCGTCGGTTTCGCTTGCATACGGTTCAAACCGATATGGCTCAATAGTTTCAGTTTCTTCTTCAATTTTGTTTTCGCTACCTGCCTCCACACTACAACCATCCGTTTCAATACATGCGTAATCTGTTGAATCGCTTAAGCCGCTGAAATCCGAGTCTGAACCCGAGCTAATGTCGCTATAGCTTGCTGTTCTATCCGCCATGTTTGTTTGTATTGGCATCACTGTGTGACGTCACAGGAAAATGGACGGGTGTATATAACGATGGTTAAAATCAGGCACTTTGAAGCTTTTTTTTAGGGATATTGCGTGATGGGTAAAATTTTGAAAAAAACTTCGAAAAATAAAATAAGCCACTGGGAACTGATTTTTAATGGTTTTAACCATTCTGAAATTGTGATAATGTTCCCCTTTAAGGGTAGTTTGTGGAGGTAGGTAAGAGTCAAACAAAGGTGGATTTGGCAAAGTATACCTAGATTTGTCAAGACAAAATCCACTATCATCAACGAGGATAAAGGGCTGGTTGTCCAGCGCCATCTATGATGAAATCATAGATTGCTTTTTTTGAACTTTTTGCACTTTTCAAACGCTGACACTTGATGTCTTTTCCGTCCTCGCGGAATCTTGGCAGAATATTTGGCCCAAAGATCTTCCTCTGAAACGGACACCAAAGTGTATTTTCATGTACCGTATTTTTCGGAGTATAAGTCGCTCCGGAGTATAAGTCGCACCTGCCGACAATGCATAATAAAGAAGGAAAAAAACATACATAAGTCGCACTGGAGTATAAATCGCATTTTTGGGGGAAATGTATTTGATAAAACCCAACACCAAGAATAGACATTTGAAAGGCAATTTAAAATAAATAAAGAATAGTGAACAACAGGCTGAATAAGTGTACGTTATATGACGCATAAATAACCAACTGAGAACGTGCCTGGTATGTTAACGTAACATATTATGGTAAGAGTCATTCAAATAACTATAACATATAGAACATGCTATACGTTTACCAAACAATCTGTCACTCCTAATCGCTAAATCCCATGAAATCTTATACGTCTAGTCTCTTACGTGAATGAGCTAAATAATATTATTTGATATTTTACAGTAATGTGTTAATAATTTCACACATAAGTCGCTCCTAAGTATAAGTCGCACCCCCGGCCAAACTATGAAAAAACTGCGACTTATAGTCCGAAAAATAAGGTACATGTTTTAAAGTTAAAGTCCCAACCATAGTCACGCACACACTAGGTGTGGTGAAATTACCCTCTGCATTTTACCCATCCCCATATTTTCACGCCCTATGAAGTGAGGGGAGCAGTGAGTAGCAGAGGTGGCCACGCTCAGGAATAATTTTGGTGATTTAACCCGCAACTCCAACCCTTGATGCTGAGTACCAAGTAGGGAGGTAATGGGTCCCATTTTTATATTCTTTGGTATGACTCGGCCGGGGTTTGAACTCACGACCTTCCGGTCTCAGGGCGGACACTCTAACCACAAGGCCACTGAGCAGGTCAAACGTATGTATATATGTATATTTTCCTTGAAAGGAGCAGAGTCAACGGTCCGTGAGTTTATCAAAAGTGGTCATCAATCACGGTTTTACGATCATTTTGATTCGAAACGGTAACACTAACCGAGGATAGTTCTACAGAGGTTATTATTATCATTTCATTAATGCTGTCAACCTTTTGAAGTCCTCATGTATTGAACAGCCATCATATAAAAACTCTGTTCCTTTTCGTTCTGCTTCCATAGCCATCATCACACTTTTCTTCTTTGCCATCACTGGTAATAATTTGATGTTGACGTTTTTGTGGTTCTTTTGAGGTACATTTTTTCAAGACATTTCGGTAGGTTTCTTTATTTTCAAAATCATAAAAAACGATGTTTAAATTTGGAGCTCTTGAGCCAGATGTGGCTTTTTTGATGACTGTATCTGGCTCTCAAATAAATCTTAGCTGACATCGCTTAACACGATAAGTAATGAATAATTCCGCTGGTGATCACAGTGTTAAAAATAACCTTCAAAATATAAAACATTCTCATGCATTTTAATCCATCAATCAATCCTACTGCACCTGCTCAAGAAGTTGCATTAATGCTAAGAAGTATTCTATTAATTATTGGTTAGCTTCAGAATAACAATTTTATTAAAAAGAATAAGAGACTTATTATACTCTAAAAATGTTGGTCTTACTTAAAAATGCACACATTTAGTTGTATTCAGTGTTAAAAAAAATATTATATGGCTCTCACGGAAATACATTTTAAAATATTTGGCTTTCATGGCTCTCTCAGCCAAAAAGGTTCCCGACCCCTGTTCGAGACTCCATTCTTTTCTGCTTTCTGAACCAGTCTGTAGTCAAGTGGCTACAGACCAGTGACGTGCAGTCAGGGGAGGCAGGTGAGGCGGGGCCTCACCTGCCAACATGGAAAGTAAAAAAAAGAAAAAAGAAAAAAGAAAAAAAAAGAAAATTGTTATATGTATTCAGTGATTATACTATAAAGTTATTTTCCATTTAACTTCACCAGTTTTAGATTATTTTTATTCAAAATCGCTGAATTTTCACATTTGCCGTTCAAATACTGCAGCCAGTTGAGCCTCAACATGGATTGCGCAATGACTCGGCTAACTGCTGGCCTGCTGTGCAGTGAGACCCTATTGCTATATGAATTATATTATACATTTCCATAGTTTAGTTAGCTGAGGTATATAATGTACAGTGTATTTTGTCAACAACTGCATGTGTGTAACGTATTTCTTGTGCTGAGCAATCATAAAACGGCTGCGAAGACGCACTGGCTGAGGCTCGCAGTAATCCCGCCTCATGGTGGTAGAGGGCGCTAGTGATCCCAGCGATCATTCTTGCGACTACTCGGCTGCAGAAGAAGTGACGTCAAGCAGCAACAGTTAGCGATCGTTTATTTTTTCCTCTCGTCTGGACTTTTAACATGGAGGATTACATATCTAAAATAAAACAGTTTTCTAAACTGGACTTTCAATCGTAGCAGGAGGTAATAATTAAAGGAAGATCTCCATCGAGACAGAGAGACTTTTAAAACTGAAGAAAGATAAGGAAGACTTCTATATCAATCAATCAATCAATCTTTATTTATATAGCCCTAAATCACAAGTGTCTCAAAGGGCTGCACAAGCCACAACGACATCCTCGGTACAAAGCCCACATAAGGGCAAGGAAAACTCACCCCAGTGGGACGTCGATGTGAATGACTATGAGAAACCTTGGAGAGGACCGCATATGTGGGTAACCCCCCCCCCTCTAGGGGAGACCGAAAGCAATGGATGTCGAGTGGGTCTGACATAATATTGTGAGAGTCCAGTCCATAGTGGATCCAACATAATAGTAAGAGTCCAGTCCATAGTGGGGCCAGCAGGACACCATCCCAAGCGGAGACGGGTCAGCAGCGCAGAGATGTTCCCAGCCGATGCACAGGCGAGCGTTCCACCCCGGGTCACGACTCTGGACAGCCAGCACTTCATCCATGGCCACCGGACCTGTGCCCCCCCCACCTCAAGGAAAAGGGGAGCAGAGGAGAAAAGAAAAGAAACGGCAGATCAACTGGTCTAACAGGGGGGCTATTTAAAGGCTAGAGTATACAAATGAGTTTTAAGATGGGACTTAAATGCTTCTACTGAGGTAGCATCTCTAACTGTTACCGGGAGGGCATTCCATAGTCCTGGAGCCCGAATAGAAAACGCTCTATAGCCCGCAGACTTTTTTTGGGCTCTGGGAATCACTAATAAGCCGGAGTTCTTTGAACGCAGATTTCTTGCCGGGACATATAGTACAATGCAATCGACAAGATAGGACGGAGCTAGACCGTGTAGTATTTTATACGTAAGTAGTAAAACCTTAAAGTCACATCTTAAGTGCACAGGAAGCCAGTGCAGGTGAGCCAGTATAGGCGTAATATGATCAAACTTTCTTGTTCTTGTCAAAAGTCTAGCAGCCGCATTTTGTACCAACTGTAATTTTTTAATGCTAGACATAGGGAGACCCGAAAATAATACGTTACAGTAGTCGAGACGAGACGTAACGAACGCATGAATAATGATCTCAGCGTCGCTAGTGGATAAAATAGAACGAATTTTAGCGATATTACGGAGATGAAAGAAGGCCGTTTTAGTAACACTCTTTATGTGTGATTCAAACGAGAGAGTTGGGTCGAAGATAATACCCAGATTCTTTACTGATTCGCCTTGTGTAATTGTTTGGTTGTCAAATGTTAAGGTGGTATTATTAAATAAATGTCGGTGTTTAGCAGGACCGATAATCAGCATTTCCGTTTTCTTGGCGTTGAGTTGCAAGAAGTTAGCGGACATCCATTGCTTAATTTCATTAAGACACGCCTCCAGCTGACTACAATCCGGCGTGTTGGTCAGCTTTAGGGGCATGTAGAGTTGGGTGTCATCAGCATAGCAATGAAAGCTAACACCGTATTTGCGTATGATGTCGCCTAGCGGCAGCATGTAAATGCTAAAGAGTGCAGGGCCAAGAACCGAACCCTGAGGAACTCCGCACGTTACCTTAACATAGTCCGAGGTCACATTATTATGGGAGACGCATTGCATCCTGTCAGTAAGATAAGAGTTAAACCACGACAAAGCTAAGTCTGACATACCAATACGTGTTTTGATCCGCTCTAATAAAATATTATGATCGACGGTATCGAAAGCAGCGCTAAGATCAAGAAGCAGCAACATAGATGACGCATCAGAATCCATCGTTAGCAGTAGATCATTAGTCATTTTTGCGAGGGCTGTCTCCGTAGAGTGATTTGCCCTGAAACCGGATTGAAAAGGTTCACAGAGATTGTTAGACACTAAGTGTTCATTTAGCTGCTGTGCGACAATTTTTTCGAGGATTTTCGAAATAAAGGGAAGGTGGGACACCGGTCGGTAGTTTACCATGAGGTCAGGATCAAGGTTAGGTCTTTTGAGCAGAGGATGAATAACCGCTTTCTTGAATGCTAGGGGAACAGTGCCAGAGGAAAGTGATAAGTTTATAATATTTAGCACTGATGGACCTAATAATAAACAAGTTATCGATGCTTTTGTTCAAAAGGAGCGGCGCATGGACTTCATTTATAAGCAAAGGTAAGACCATAATTACGTTTTTTTATTAAATGTGTTTTTTTGTGTGCTACAGTTTGGATGTGTAAAGTTAAGGTTAAAGTACCAATGATTGGCACACACACTAAGTGTGGTGAAATTTGTCCTCTGCATTTGACCCATCCCCTTGATCACCCCCTGGGAGGTGAGGGGAGCAGTGGGCAGCAGCATTTTTGGTGATTTAACCCCCGATTCCAACCCTTGATGCTGAGTGCCAAGCAGGGAAGAATGCTGGTATGAGCTTTTAAACATAACCCGTTAACTGCTGCCAATCAAATGGTGAATAAGATACTCTTTAGGGTTCATATGTTTGTAAATCGGACTGTGATGAAGTCAGTGCCTCACTGCTACAGGCCCTGCTGGTTTGGACACAGTACATCCATACGGACTGTGTGTGTAGCCAGGACCGCAGTTCTGTCTTTATCTGTTGACTGTTTCATACAATCACACCGGAATTGGACCTGAATTGGAGGCTACGTCCGCTTGCGTCACTGCAGGCTACTCGGCTTCATTTCTACAACCACGGCTCCCACAGTAGATATGACCGCTAAATCCAAATTGTATGGAAACCGCTGTGATGACTCGTCACCACAGTCACCGCTGCACCGGGCAAACTTTACGTAGGCAGTTCAAGAAGCACACACTTTCCTTCCATGGCTCCTGTGTGTGATCCTGAAAACATTAGGCATTCACTTCCTTACAGAAGTACCCGCTGTCTCTTTTTCTCCATTTGATTTACACCCCAGGCTGTCTAAACAACAAATGCAAATTCAATCTGGACGTATCTATTTTGGTGATATATTTAGCTTATGACCGCCGGCCTATATTATGCCAGCCATGTTAACTAGCTGGAGCAAGGTTATATTTACACTGGGCTGGGCATCTATCACCACAGTGCAAGCGCATAGACAGCAAGCAAGCAAGGAAAGGAAAGTGTGGCCCATCAGTCACCACTATCCAATCACAGGGCTTCCCTATTTAAAACGCTTCCCAATTAGACCGCAACAGTGCCACGGGTCACAGTGTATTACTTAGACCTACAGCACAGGTTAAACATCTGCATACACACCCATGCAAACCCGCACACATTCTGTCAGCGTGCATGCGTCTGTGTCCCTAGAATCCAGACTGCCAGACTGCACGGTGTCCAGTGACAGAAGTGTGGACAGGGAGAAGAAAAAAAAAATGTCGACTGTGCCACCTGGGCTCTGTGCCCTGGCACACAGCACCTGAATGACTTCACTCGGGCACACACACAAAATAACACATCAACTGTCAAACAGACACTGCAAATAGATGAGCTGACACACAGACTGCAATGACAGACACTTTTAAAGCAGACAGACTGACAAACAACAAGGTCAAAGAACGGTCTGCAGTGAAACTTTGCAGCCTTCGGGGTTGCAGTAGAGAGTCTAGGGGTGTGGGAAAAAAATCGAATCGAATTCGAATCGCGATTCTCTCGTTGTGCGATTCAGAATCGATTCTCATTTTTTTTAAATCGATTTTTTTTTTTTGTATTTATTTATTTATTTATTTTTTTTTTTAATTAATCAATCCAACAAAATAATACAAATCAATACCATAACAATGCAATCGAATTCCAAAACCAAACCCGACCCAGCAACACTCAGAACTGCAATAAAGAGAGCAATTGAGAAGAGACACAAACACTTAGACTTAGACTTAGACTTCCTTTTTATTGTCATTCAATAAAGCGATATAGCTCGGTTGGTAGAGTGGCCGTGCCAGCAACTTGAGGGTTCCAGGTTCGATCCCCGCTTCCGCCATCCTAGTCACTGCCGTTGTGTCCTTGGGCAAGACACTTTACCCACCTGCTCCCAGTGCCACCCACACTGGTTTAAATGTAACTTAGATATTGGGTTTTCACAATGTAAAGCGCTTTGAGTCACTAGAGAAAAGCGCTATATAAATATAATTCACTTCACTTCAACTTTACAGCACAGATAAGAATGAAATTTTATTACATAAGCTCATGGTAGTGCAGGATAAAAAAGCAATAATGTGCATGTATAAATAAATAAATATATATAAATAATATATAAATATGTATATAAAATAAATAAATATATATAAATACATATAAATAAATAAATAAATAGATTACTGTACAGATAAATATATTGCACTTTTTCACATGCGTCCACGTTTATGGATGTATGTTATATTGTCTTTTTTATTCCATATACCAAAAGTAGTGAAACAAAAATGAATGTTATCAACAACAGTATCAATATTAGTTACAATTTCAACATAGCAGTGATTAAAAATCCCTCATTGACATTATCATTAGACATTTATATAAAAAATAAAAAATGAACAATAGTGTCACAGTGGCTTACACTTGCATCGCATCTCATAAGCTTGACAACACACTGTGTCCAATATTTTCACAAAGATAAAATAAGTCATATTTTTGGTTCATTTAATAGTTAAAACAAATTGACATTATTGCAATCAGTTGATAAAACATTGTCCTTTACAATTATAAAAGCTTTTTACAAAAATCTACTACTCTGCTTGCATGTCATCAGCCTGGGGTAGATCCTGCTGAAATCCTATGTATTGAATGAATAGAGAATCGTTTTGAATCGGGAAAATGTCGTTTTTGAACCGAGAATCGCGTTGAATCGAAAAAAATCCATTTTGAATCGAATCGTGACCCCAAGAATCGATATTGAATCGAATCATGGGACACCCAAAGATTTGCAGCCCTAGCAACCACCTAATTTCCCCATTGTATGATTAGTAAAGTTGATCCTATCCTAATGCATGTTGATGTCACATTCTAGCTATGTCCCGCAAATTTGATGGCCACACCCGAACGGAGGCGTCCTCAACACAATGTAGCGTCCTCGTTCGCGAACTAATGGCTAATGTCCCTCCACAGCGCAGCTTATAAATCACTAATCCTCACCTCTCACAAGTATCATTACCACTTGAGGACTGGAGGACAAGGCACAGCTAAAAAATTAGTTTTAACTATTAAATGAACCAAAAACATGACTTATTTTATCTTTGTGAAAATATTAGACACAGTGTGTTGTCAAACTTATGAGATGTGATGCAAGTTTAAGCCACTGTGACACTATTGTTCTTTTTTTTTTTTTTTTTTTATAAATTTCTAAAGATAATGTGAATGAGGGATTTTTAATCACTGCTATGTTGAAATTGTAACTAATATTGATACTGTTGTTGATAATATTCATTTTTGTTTCACTACTTTTGGTTTGTGTCTCCTCTCAATTGCTCTGTTTATTGCAGTTCTGAGTGTTGCTGGGTCGGGTTTGGTTTTGGAATTGGATTGCATTGTTATGGTATTGCTGTGTATTGTTTTGTTGGATTGATTAATTAAAAACAATGTTTTTTAAATAAATAAAAAAAATAAAAAAAATAAATAAATAAATAAAAAAAGAAAAAACGATTTTTTTTTAAATGAGAACCGATTCTGAATCGCACAACGTGAGAATCGCGATTCGAATTCGAATCGATTTCTTCCCACACCCCTAGTGGTTGCAGTGCAGATACAGTAAGTCTATAAAACTAAGGTTAAAAAAAAACACATGAAAACAAGTGGGATACAGCAAAGAACACAAAAGACATTATCATTTGTACATACAGCTACAAAAGTAAAAAAAAAAAAAAAAAAACATAAAAAAGAGCAATTAATAATACATATTGCGCACATTCGATTGCACCATACATAGACAAACAAAACAAAAACACAATTTCAACACCCACATACTCTACACCGCGGTGGCTTCTGCAGTGCTCCACACCTTAGTCTGCTGGGGTGTAGGCCGCCGGGCCAGAGACAGGAAGAGACCCCACAAAGCAACCAAGAGAGCCGACTCCACGATATGGCAATAGTATGAGAAGCTCTACCATATTAAAATAAGAGACAATGGTATGCGGTCAGGATTAGGCCTGACTCAGGGAAAAGGACGTCCCTGCCATGCAGAGTCCGACAGGATATGGAGGGGGGTATACCTGGGACGCTAGGTACACCGTTGAGCCCTCTGGAGACGTCGTGGGCTTAAATCAACGAAACGTCGATGAAGCAGGGTGCCCACCCGATGACCCCAATGACATACTTACCCTCCCTTTCACCACTCCACACCGACTGCTACCGTCAAGATTATTCCTACTTACCAAAGGGATTGAAACATCTAGTTATATTTGCTTTACATCAGCCATATTGATATCATTTGTATCGCCTATATCGCGCAACTCTAATGTGCAGTAGCCTACATGCATGCATTCTAACTGTTGGTTATTTTTCAGTGTGCATAATAATCCCCATTTTTAGCAAAGGACCGCGTCTGCTAAATTCAGCCGTAGTCCCTTGCTGTTCTACCCAGAACTGTCCCAATGGACCCCCGTTTGGACCCTCACTACCTTGTTTACCAACATAACTATTGCTGAGGTAGCCACTCATCCATGTCAACGCAGATTCTCGCAGCCTCTCCCAGGACCATGAGGCCAACATGCAGCCACCAGCTGGCCGCACATGCAGAACTCGGCTACTCATTCAGCTTCTCGCCGCGCAATCCAGCTGGCAGCAAATAGTCTGCGCCGCATTGGTCCGTCGGACTCTGAAGGGTTGGCATCTTCTCTGCAGAGGCCAGGTTGTTAACACCTTGGAGTGGCAAAGAAACTTGCCATGTAGGGACATTTGTCTGTGAGCTTAGAAACACTGAAACCCAAGAAGCCTTTCAAATCCCCCGACTGCCTCCGGAGTATTAATAACGCTGCCATACACACCAGCCCAACCGCCTACTGATTAAATCGGGACAAGTGCGCGTAGAAGAGGTCATTGCGTGCAGAACGTTCAGATGTCACGATACCTTTCCCCTGCTTGTCCCTCCCGAAGAGTAAGGGGTGCACTGTTGATGTCGGGGTTCGACGGAGCTTTAATGAGCACTTAAATCATGGCATCATGTTAACCTGTAAATTAACACCCCCAGCTACCCGCAACCCACCCTGACCACGCAAATGCACGAGCTCTTGAATGGTGAGGTCATGATAGTCTGTTGATCCTTGTCATGGGAGGAGGGGGGGGGGGCTGACTGCTATAAACAGAGAACCCGACGTGGGAGTGGGGATACTTTGAATGCGCCTCTCGGACCCCCTACAACACTCACCTTTTTAACAACCGCGCCCATGCACAACAACGACTATACAGTCGTGGTCAAAAGTTGACATACACTTGTAAAGAACATAATGTCATGGCTGTCTTGAGTTTCCAATCAATTCTACAACTCTTATTTTTTTGTGATAGAGTGATTGGAGCGCATTCTTGTTGGTTACAAAAAACATTCATGAAGCTTGGTTCTTTTATGAATTTATGATGGGTCTACTGAAAATGTGACCAAATCTGCTGGGTCAAAAGCATTGGCGTTGTTAGGCCTATTTTAGGGGGGCTCAAGCCCCCTAAAATATTCTTAAGCCCCCCTAAATAATTTGGTGTTTTATATATATATATATATTTTTTTTTTTTACAAATACATATTCATTATAAAGTGGCTCGAATATGAGTTTAAATAAATAATCATATAACCTGTTATTATTCACTCAGTTTCCCCTCACTTCGTAGCGTAAGGCAGATAGTGCGTCGGTATCCAATCCATTCCACTTGTTCGTATAGAAAATGCCCACATCACTCAAATTCCAGTCCGCATTTTCTCTGCGACCTTGCTTGCGGTCCTGCAGGTGTACGAAGCACATTATCTTCCTTTACAATGAGTGAAGCTGCACGAAACCTTGTGTGTGCAATTGTAAATAATTTAGTTTTTAAGTTTTGTGTTTCTTGTAGAATCTATATAAAGTAATATACATTAGCCTATTGTTAAAATAATGAAAAAAACATCATTAGATATATTGGTTTTATTGTATTGTTACATTAATAGCTGTTGTATTATTATAGGATGGCTTGTTAAACATTTCATAGGATTTTCAGAGGGAGGAAAAACCAAGACATTTAATATAAAATGTAAAATGAATAAATACATAAAAAGAAAAAGAAAAAAAATGGTTAAAAGCCATCGTCCCGGGGAGCATTTCATTTTGTCCCGTGCATTTTTTTAAAATAATAATAATAACAATGAATAATTTCTAAGCCTTTGTTAGCCGTTTGTGAAGTTTTGTGCTTGTGCGTAATATTCGCTCGCATCCTGTGCATCTCCTGCGGGCTAAGCCCCCCCTGTCCTTAAAAGCTAGTGACGCCCCTGGTCAAAAGTATACATACAGCTAGGGCTGCAACAACTAATCAATTAAAATCGATTATAAAAATAGTTGGCGATTAATTTAGTCATCGATTCGTTGGATCTATGCTATGCGCATGCGCAGAGGCAAGGGAGAGGGGGGGCAGAGGAGAAAAGAAAAGAAACGGCAGATCAACTGGTCTAAAAAGGGGGGTCTATTTAAAGGCTAGAGCAGTGGTTCTTAACCTTGTTGGAGGTACCGAACCCCACCAGTTTCATATGCGCATTGACCGAACCCGAATCGTAATCATAAAATTATGTTGTTATATTAAAGAAATACTAATAAAGATATATTTCACAAACAGAAAGTTACAGAATGTACACATAATCCCATGTTTACATCTCATTGTGCAACATGTGAATGTTTTAGTGGGAACTAAATGAGATATCTGAAAGGGGTACACATTATTTCCAAAGTAGGACCCCCCCCCACCAGACATATAATACTAGTACACAGCTCATGAAAAACAATATGGTATAGTCATTGTAAGTGGGCCAAAACACTTATATTAGAAAATAATCTCATGGAAATGACTGCTGTCATTTGATTACAATAATAAAACATTGAACTTGTTATTTAGTCAGGTTTTGGACAGGTGTGCTGCAGGTGTGACCACAGTGCATGTGCACGTCTGACGTCGCTCACATGTGCTCCACTGAATGCTCAAGGAGTTTTTGCGTTTGCTCACACATATAGAAAATTAGAGGGAACGTTGTTTGGGGGTATCCATAATACGCCGACAGGGAGAAGTTTATGTTTACACGATGAGTCGGGTGTGTCTTGACCTCCGCGGCGGAGGCTCTGCCGAACCCCTGAGGCCGACTCACCGAACCCCTAGGGTTCGATCGAACCCAGGTTAAGAACCACTGGGCTAGAGTATACAAATGAGTTTTAAGATGGGACTTAAATGCTTCTACTGAGGTAGCATCTCTAATTGTTACTGGGAGGGCATTCCAGAGTACTGGAGCCCGAATAGAAAACGCTCTATAGCCCGCAGACTTTTTTTGGGCTCTGGGAATCACTGATTATCCGGAGTTCTTTGAACGCAGATTTCTTGCCGGGACATATGGTACAATACAATCGGCAAGATAGGCTGGAGCTAGACCGTGTAGTATTTTATACGTAAGTAGTAAAACCTTAAAGTCACATTTTAAGTGCACAGGAAGCCAGTGCAGGTGAGCCAGTATCAGAGGTGGGTAGTAACGCGCTACATTTACTCCGTTACATCTACTTGAGTAACTTTTGGGATAAATTGTACTTCTAAGAGTAGTTTTAATGCAACATTCTTTTACTTTTACTTAAGTATATTTATAGAGAAGGAACGCTACTTTTACTACGCTACTTTTATCTACATTCAGCTCGCTACTCGCTACTCATTTTTATCGATCTGTTAATGCACGCTTTGTTTGTTTTAGTCTGTCAGACAGACCTTCAAAGTGCCTGCCTTACTGGTGACGTTTCACTTCGTTCCACCAATCAGATGTAGTCACTGGTGACGTTGGACCAATCAAACAGAGCCAGGTGATCACATGACCTGACTTAAACAAGTGTAAAAACTTATTGGGGTGTTACCATTTAGTGGTCAATTGTACGGAATATGTACTGTACTGTGCAATCTACTAATAAAAGTTCCAATCAATCAATCAAAAGTGTGAAGGAAAAAAGACACTGTTTTATTTCAACCGTACATCCCGTCAAAAGCCTAAAGACAGTTCCTGTCTTCACAATAAAAGTGCCGCTCCATCGCGCCTGCGCTTTCAAAACAAGAGTCTCCGAAAGCCAGCGCAAACAAGCTAGCAAGCTAAGGAGTTTGACGCCAATATATTTCTTGTAAAGTGTATAAAAACGAATATGGAAGCTGTACAAATAAGATGCCAAAAACCCACCACTTTCATGTGGTATTAGACAGAAAGGAGGAACTTTTCTTCTCCTCCATTTGAAAACGTGGACGTTATCATCATTACTGTCTGATTACAATCAACGCAAGTCATCAGAATCAGGTAATACACCAACTTATATTCTAGTCTTCATGAAAGAAAGGAATCTATATGTTAAACATGCATGTATATTCATTAAAACATCTTTAACATGTAAACAAAAACAGCAAAATAAATACATATAAATTATATACTGTATATATCAATGTATATATATATATATATATATATATATATATATATATATATATATATGTGTGTGTGTGTGTGTGTGTGTGTGTGTATGTTACTCATCAGTTACTCAGTACTTGAGTAGTTTTTTCACAACATACTTTTTACTTTTACTCAAGTAAATATTTGGGTGACTACTCCTTACTTTTACTTGAGTAATAAATCTCTAAAGTAACAGTACTCTTACTTGAGTACAATTTCTGGCTACTCTACCCACCTCTGGCCAGTATAGGCGTAATATGATCAAACTTTCTTGTTCCTGTCAAAAGTCTAGCAGCCGCATTTTGTATCAACTGTAATCTTTAATGCTAGACATAGGGAGACCCGAAAATAATACGTTACAGTAATCGAGACGAGACGTAACGAACGCATGAATAATGATCTCAGCGTCGCTAGTGGACAAAATAGAACGAATTTTAGCGATATTACAGAGATGAAAGAAGGCCGTTTTAGTAACACTCTTAATGTGTGACTCAAACGAGAGAGTTGGTTCGAAGATAATACCCAGATTTTTTCCAGAGTCGCCTTGTGTAATTGTTTGGTTGTCAAATGATAAGGTGGTATTATTAAATAAATGTCGGTGTCTAGCAGAACCGATAATCAGCATTTCCGTTTTCTTGGCGTTGAGTTGCAAGAAGTTAGCGGACATCCATTGTTTAATTTCATTAAGACACACCTCCTGCTGACTACAATCCGGCGTGTTGGTCAGCTTTAGGGGCATGTAGAGTTGGGTGTCATCAGCATAACAGTGAAAGCTAACACCGTATTTGCGTGTGATGTCGCCTAGCGGCAGCATGTAGATACTAAAGAGTGCAGGCCAAGAACCGAACCCTGGGGAACTCCACACGTTACGTTAACATAGTCTGAGGTCACATTGTTATGGGAGACGCACTGCATCCTGTCAGTAAGATAAGAGTTAAACCACGACAAGGCTAAGTCTGACATACCAATACGTGTTTTGATACGCTCTAATAAAATCTGATTATTAATCGATTAATCGAAGTAATAATCGACAGATTAATCGATTATCAGATTAATCGTTAGTTGCAGCCCTACATACAGCAATGTTAATATTTGGTTACATGTCCCTTGGCAAGTTTCACTGCAATAAGGAAGCTTCTCGTCTAATTTTTTGACAACTCCACTTGACAAAATTGGTGCAGTTCAGCTAAATTTGTTGGTTTTCTGACATGGACTTGTTTCTTCAGCATTGTCCACACATTTAAGTCGGGACTTTGGGAAGGCCATTCTAAAACCTTAATTCTAGCCTGATTTAGCCATTGCTTTACCACATTTGACGTGTGTTTGGGGTCATTGTCCTGTTGGACCACCCAACTGCGCCCAAGACCCAACCTCTGGGCTGATGATTTTAGGTTGTCCTGAAGAATTTGGAGGTAGCGTATTTTCCCGCACGACAAGGCGCACCTAAAACCCTCCAATTTTCTCAAAAGCTGACAGTGCTCCTTATAATCCAGTGCGCCTTATATATGGACCAATATTGAGCCACAACAGGTCTCGCAACTACGGGATGCATAACGTAACCCTCTACTGTAGCCAGTGCCGGCCCAAGCCTCCATGGGGCCCTAAGCAAAATTTGATTTTGGGGCCCTCTATTTCTGCCAATAATATTGATTGATCATTCACACACCTATTATAAACTCATTGCGGCTCTGGCAGTGTTGTTTACATTATCCTATTGTCAGCCTGGCATGTCTTTACAAATGACATGCCATTTATAAAGATATGGGGGTGGCCCAGTTAAGAACATAAATAATACCAATGAATGAACGAATGATGTCCAGAGTGCCACATATGGTTCCTAATCTTAAAATGTAGAAAACATTCAGCTACAAGAGTGGCCTGGGGTTGAACAGTCCAAGTGATAAAGCTTTGTATTTACAGTAAAAGTGTCATCTTGTCTCATCAGTCTTGTACATATTAGTCTTTAATTACTAGTTTATATTTTTAGTTAATTGTTCATATTTAATGTTTACTTTGTACAAAGAGAGCGCAGTCTACTGAAGTTAAATTCCATGTGTGTTAAACATAACTGGACAATAAAGCTGATTCTGATTCACTTTATTATTTTTGGTAACAAAAACCTGAAACAGCAATGTGCAAAAATGTTGACCTAAAATTGTGTTTTTGTACAATAATATATCTTTGATCATTTAGAAATCATCAGTCAGACTCGTACATGCAAAAAATAAAAAATATTTTTTTGTTAATTGCTTTTGGGGGCCCCCTGGTGGCCGCGGGGCCCTAAGCAAGCGCTTAGTACGCTTATGCCTTGGGCCGGCTCTGACTGTAGCGTCTATTCTATGCGCTTTATAATGCGGTGCGTCTTATATATGAACAAAGTTTTAAAATAGGCCATTCATTGAAGGTGCGCCTTATAATCCGGTGCGCCTTATAGTGCGGAAAATACGGTAATCCTCCTTTTTCATTGTCCCATTTACCGTCTGTAAAGCACCAGTTCCATTGGCAGCAAAACAGGCCCAGAGCATAATACTACCACCACCATGCTTGACGGTAGGGTGGTGTTCCTGGGATTAAAGGCCTTACCTGTTCTCCTCCAAACATATTGCTGGGTATTGTGGCCAAACAGCTCAATTTTTGTTTCATCTGACCACAGAACTTTTCTCCAGAAGGTCTTATCTTTGTCCATGTGATGTCTGAAGAAACAAAAATTGAGCTGTTTGGCCACAATATGTGCTCCAATCACTCTATCACAAAAAATAAGAGTTGTAGAAATTATTGGAAACTCAAGACAGCCATGACATTATGTTCTTTACAAGTGTACCGGTATGTAAACTTTTGTATGTGCGTTAGGTAGTACATGTGTTGTTTTTTTAGGCGCTAAATAGAATATTAAAGAAGCATGGTTCCGATGAAGCGAAAGCACAGCTGCTCCAGGCATAGTGACCTCTGAGCTAAGCGCAGGGACTACACATACACAATGCGCTATAAATCCTGCACGTGTTGATAGCTACAATCTGCAATGTGCATTAGCGCGGTGACACAGGCTGAGGAGTCCCAACTGGGGAGGGGCGCACAGAAGGAATACTTTATCACTAAGTACAGTGACAACAAGATGTGTCAAGTCATGGTTACATCTGTTATCATTTTCGTGAAGATGTGCTTTGGAAAAGTACCACAAACTCCCTCCTGGAAGGCAGGGATTCCTGTGCTTGCATTCCTTAGTTGTGAGGGGGAGGGATCACTCAGTGTGATGTCATGACAGGTTCATAGGTTGTGTTCACATACTTGTTCAGACAAAGCACTTGTGCCAACACACCTTCACCACACTGGGACATTTTCTCCCCTCTTTTTTGTGGTGTGTTTAGAACATTGATTTACAAGATACATTCCAGTAATAGAAGGATGATGATTTACTGCAGCAGCCGTGTGACTGTGCATACTGTACATATATTGCAAAACAAGAATAAAACAACGACACTTTGGTTTTTGTTAGCAATCTGATCCAAAAGTCAGACGAAAACAGAATCCTATGAAAAAAAGAAAGAAACGTTCCCATGATAAATACAGTGTGACCTCAACTTAAGGGTGTTTTGAGCTCGAAGCTGTCTATCTGCTAATTGTTATGCTTTAAGTTGCTATCAAAAAGTTGAGCAACATCAAAAACAAAGTACAAAGAAGAAGAACCAGAGGTGGGGAGAGTAGCCAGAAATTGTACTCAAGTAAGAGTACTGTTACTTTAGAGATTTATTACTCAAGTAAAAGTAAGGAGTAGTCACCCAAATATTTACTTGAGTAAAAGTAATAATAATAATAATAACTGGGATTTATATAGCGCTTTTCTAAGTACCCAAAGTCGCTTTACATGTAGAACCCATCAATCATTCACACCTGGTGGTGGTAAGCTACTTCATACTTGCCAACCCTCCCGAATTCTCCCGAAAACCTCCCGGGACAAATATTCTTCCGAAAATCTCCCGATTTTCAGCCGGAGCTGGAGGCCACGCTCCCTCCAGCTCCATGCGGACCTGAGTGAGGACAGCCTTTTTTTTTATGACAGGAGGACAACAGGGTGACAAGAACTAAATCATCCAGACTAGAGACACATTGTATTATTATGTTTATCTTACCTAAAAATAAATATATTTATTAATTACAAAAAAAAAAAAATTTTTACTATATTTTGCTAAAAACATCAAAATTAATTGTGTTTTTATTTGTATTTTTTCTGACTCCTTATTACATCCAGCCATAGAATAATACATTAAAATAAACATATATGAAATAATTAATTTTAAATGATCATAATAATTCATTTAAAATGACCATATTTAATTATTAAAATAATTGCTTGTTTATCAACAACTTTAGCATTTTATTCATTACATTTTGAAGCTCTCAGAAGCCAAGTCCTTAAGATTTATTTATGCAAGTTTGAAGTATCAATTATCTAAACACAGTTTTGTTTGCATATTTTCATGATGTAGATATATATGTGAAGTGAAGTGAAGTGAATTACATTTATATAGCGCTTTTTCTCAAGTGACTCAAAGCGCTTTACATTGTGAAACCCAATATCTAAGTTACATTTAAACCAGTGTGGGTGGCACTGGGAGCAGGTGGGTAAAGTGTCTTGCCCAAGGACACAACGGCAGTGACTAGGATGGCGGAAGCGGGGATCGAACCTGCAACCCTCAAGTTGCTGGCACAGCCGCTCTACCAACCGAGCTATACCGCCATATATATATATATATATATATATATATATATATATATATATATATATATATATATATATATATATATATGTATGCATGTCAATATACACCTCCCCTCTTAACCACGCCCCCGCCCACAACCACGCCCCAGTCCCACCCCCATATATATATATATATATATATATATATATATATATATATATATATATGAAATACTTGACTTGGTGAATTCTAGCTGTCAATATACACCTCCCCTCTTAACCACGCCCCCGCCCACAACCACGCCCCAGTCCCACCCCCGACCACGCCCCCCACCCCCACTGCCACCCCCACCTCCCGAAATCGGAGGTCTCAAGGTTGGCAAGTATGAGCTACTTTCATAGCCACAGCTGCCCTGGGGTAGACTGACGGAAGCGTGGCTGCAATTTGCGCCAACGGCCCCTCCGACCACCACCTATCATTCATCATTCAATTCACCGGTGTGAGTGGCACCGGGGGCAAAGGGTGAAGTGTCCCGCCCAAGGACACAACGGCAGCGATTTTTGGATGGTAAGAGGCGGGGAGCGAACCTGCAACCCTCAGGTTTCTGGCACGGTTGCTCTACCCACTACGCCATGCCGCCCAAAAGTAAAAAGTATGTTGTGAAAAAAACTACTCAAGTACTGAGTAACTGATGAGTAACCCGTTCGTTTAATGATGACGGCAACAAATAATGCACAAAAACATAAAAATAGCAATGAGCAAATTCAGAGTCAGGAATATCTCTTAAGCAACTAAAACAATAATATATATTAAATAATAATACATTAACATAAAAAAAATTAAGGCAAATTGAGCCACAACAACTTAACAGCACCACAGGCTCAGTAGGCAGAGATTACAAAGGAAAATAACAAGTTAGCCTTTACGGCTTGTCGTTGTGGCTTGTGCAGCCCTTTGAGACACTTGTGATTTAGGGCTATATAAATAAACTTTGATTGATTGATTGAGTATTCTGTTTTTTTTACGAATTACACAACTTGCCAACTTCACTGGTTTTGGGGTTTTTGTATATTATTAAATATAAATAATCAAATATACAAACCCCATTTCCATATGAGTTGGGAAATTGTGTTAGATGTAAATATAAACGGAATACAATGATTTGCAAATCATTTTCAACCCATATTCAGTTGAATATTCTACAAAGACAACATATTTGATGTTCAAACTGATAAACATTTTTTTTTTTTGCAAATAATCATTAACTTTAGAATTTGATGCCAGCAACACATGACAAAGAAGTTGGGAAAGGTGGCAATAAATACTGATAAAGTTGAGGAATGCTCATCAAACACTTATTTGGAACATCCCACAGGGGAACAGGCAAATTGGGAACAGGTGGGTCCCATGATTGGGTATAAAAGTAGATTCCATGAAATGCTCAGTCATTCACAAACAAGGAAGGGGCGAGGGTCACCACTTTGTCAACAAATACGTGAGCAAATTGTTGAACAGTTTAAGAAAAACCTTTCTCAAGCAGCTATTGCAAGGAATTTAGGGATTTCACCATCTACGGTCCGTAATATCATCAAAGGGTTCAGAGAATCTGGAGAAATCACTGCACGTAAGCAGCTAAGCCCATGACCTTCGATCCCTCAGGCTGTACTGCATCAACAAGCGACATCAGTGTGTAAAGGATATCACCACATGGGCTCAGGAACACTTCAGAAACCCACTGTCAGTAACTACAGTTGGTCGCTACATCTATAAATGCAAGTTAAAACTCTCCTATGCAAGGCGAAAACCGTTTATCAACAACACCCAGAAATGCCGTCGGCTTTGCTGGGCCTGAGCTCATCTAAGATGGACTGATACAAAGTGGAAAAGTGTTCTGTGGTCTGACAAGTCCACATTTCAAATTGTTTTTGGAAACTTTGGACGTCGTGTCCTCCGGACAAAAGGGGAAAAGAACCATCCGGATTGTTATAGGCGCCAAGTGTAAAAGCCAGCATCTGTGATGGTATGGGGGTGTATTAGTGCCCAAGACATGGGTAACTTACACATCTGTGAAAGCGCCATTAATGCTGAAAGGTACATGCAGGTTTTGGAGCAACATATGTTGCCATCCAAGCAACGTTACCATGGACGCCCCTGCTTATTTCAGCAAGACAATGCCAAGCTACGTGTTACATCAAAGTGGCTTCATAGTAAAAGAGTGCGGGTACTAGACTGGCCTGCCTGTAGTCCAGACCTGTCTCCCATTGAAAATGTGTGGCGCATTATGAAGCCTAAAATACCACAACAGAGACCCCCGGACTGTTGAACAACTTAAGCTGTACATCAAGCAAGAATGGGAGAGAATTCCACCTGAAAAGCTTCAAAAATGTGTCTCCTCAGTTCCCAAACGTTTACTGAGTGTTGTTAAAAGGAAAGGCCATGTAACACAGTGGTGAACATGCCCTTTCCCAACTACTTTGGCACATGTTGCAGCCATGAAATTCTAAGTTAATGATTATTTGCAAAAAAAAATTAAGTTTATGAGTTTGAACATCAAATATGTTGTCTTTGTAGCATAATCAACTGAATATGGGTTGAAAATGATTTGCAAATCATTGTATTCCGTTTATATTTACATCTAACACAATTTCCCAACTCATATGGAAACAGGGTTTGTAAATATTAATAATAAAAAACAGACACAAAAAAATTAGAATAATGTGAGCATTTTTAAAAAATGGGGTGGTTCTTTTTCAATCTCCCTGACTAGTGCTAGATGAATACACAGGTTGAGTATGTAACTTCTGTCACTACACTTGGCTAGCATAAAGCAATTGTTTATAGCAAATCAATAATAACATTCAGACCAGTTGAGTGAAATTGTATAATTTACTACCGCATTTTTCGGAGTATGAGTCGTTCCGGAGTATAAGTCGCACCGGCCGAAAATGCATATTAAAGAAGGAAAAAACATATATAAGTCGCACTGGAGTATAAGTCGCATTTTTGGGGGAAATTTATTTGATAAAACCCAACACCAAGAATAGACATTTGAAAGGCAATTTAAAATAAATCAAGAATAGTGAACAACAGGCTGAATAAGTGTACGTTATATGAGGCATAAATAACCAACTGAGAACGTGCCTGGTATGTTAACGTAACATATTATGGTAAGAGTCATTCAAATAACTATAACATATAGAACATGCTATACGTTTACCAAACAATCTGTCACTCCTAATCGCTAAATCCCATGAAATCTTATACGTCTGGTCTCTTACGTGAATGAGCTAAATAATATTATTTGATATTTTACGGTAATGTGTTAATAATTTCACACATAAGTCGCTCCTGAGTATAAGTCGCACCCCCGGCCAAACTATGACAAAAACTGCGACTTATAGTCCGAAAAATACGGTACATCATTCTAATGAACATCTTGTGTATCCACCATGTCACAAATGATGCAGTTTACAAAAAGCAGGTTGTTGTGCTGCTATTTCCACCGAAATTAAGAAAGAAAGGCTACGATTCCTCTGCCATGTCGCAAGAATGGATGACGGCGTTGCAGCCAAACAGGCTCTGATGGCACGCACGCATCCACCACGTGGCCGTCCCCGGCTGACCTGGACGTCCCAGATGACATCAACCAGGCCCCCGTTGGACCTTATCGCCCTCGCTCAAAACCGCCCTGCCTTCAGACGGCTGGCCTCCACAGTCACGTAGGGGCCAAGCGAGGCTTCTTCTTCTTCTTCTTCGTCATACTAACCTCAGAAGACCTCAAAACCATCAAACACATTTTGGATTAACTATAGCACACAGATTGTCGGTCAACCTCAGTGACCTTAACCTCACAAATCTGGATGAATGACAAAGAAACAGTCCAATATTTGGATACTTAGATTTCCTTTCCACCTCCTACACTGCAGAAACTGAAATCTAAGTAAGATGAAATATCTCAAATAAGGGTGATATTTGCTTATTTTCTGTCTGATAAGATAATTCTTCTCACTAAGCAGATTTTATGTTAGAGTGTTTTACTTGTTTTAAGGGTTTTGGTCCTAAATGATCTCAGTAAGATATTACAGCTTGTTGCTGAGATTTGATGACCTATATTGAGTAAAACATGCTTGAAACTAGAATATCAACTGATGCAAAGCTGTGTCATCAACACTCACACGTATATAACTACTTTTTTAAAGTAATAATTTCTTATTTCAAGCATGAAAAAAACAAATCATGATTTTGACACAAATGTGTCTCATAATTAAAACAGATGACAGCCAAATGGACTTTGCTGTTTTATTTCCAATGAAACAATAGAAAATACGTACTCATATAGTAGTACAGTTGGCACAGTACAGTAAACTGACTTTAACATGTGACATTTCAAACAATTTTGAACAGAAATAGTTCATGCACATTCAGATAAATTCTTCAAAATTACAATAAAAAAAATTATATTTGTATATGCGCACTAGAGATGCGCGGATAGGCAATTATTTCATCCGCAACCGCATTACAAAAGTCGTCAACCATCCGCCATCCACCCAAACTAACATTTAATCAAAACCGCACCCGCCCGCCATCCGCCACCCGCCCGTTGTTATATATCTAATATAGACGATGCAAGGCATTAGTGAGGTTATAAAGCTTTTGCCTGTTAAAGAAAGGAGACTGATCCAATGCAGCAGAGACATTCAATGCGTGCCACGCTGTCACGGCCCAGACGCACACCAGTGCGCAATCATCTGGTAGCCGCGCTGAGCGCACCTCCAAGCGCGCTCGCGCCACTCAAACTGCTGCAGGCAGCTGCGTTCACACATGCATCTGTAAGCCTTGTTTTAACATCCTGTGGCACTCTTCTGGGATCACGGCGGACGAAACTGCTCATGCTCAGGGTGTTTGTGGAGGTTCGGGGTTTTGCACAAATGTGATGCACCATGTTAGATGTCCCGGTTTTGTGACTGTCGTAGACATAAACAGCGTCGCAGCTCTTGCAAATCACGTAGCCAGCATTACTATCATCCTGATTTACAACCTCATAAAAACGAGTCCACGCTGAACTTTTCTGGCCTTTTTTTTCCCTGGTCTTTAGTATGCCCTTTTTTAGTTTGTCGCGTACCACGTTTGCTGCCGGCGTTGCCATCTCTTTTTTTTTTCTTCTTCTGTTGTGGCATGCTGCAGGTGCCTGCTCGTTTTTCGTATGTGGGTAACAACATTTAACTATGTATATATATTTCCGAATTGGTTTAACTGCCACCCGCCTGAATCTATTTAAAATCTAATTTTTTTAAATTTCAACCGCCCGACCCGACCCGCGGATAAAATCTAATTTTTTTTTATTTCAACCGCCCGACCCGCGGATAATCCGCGGACTCCGCGGTTGTGTCTGCAAACCGCGCATCTCTAATGCGCACTAATTGACTGAAAGAGCACGCACTTGGCGCGATGATGTCATGTTATCAATGGAAAAATGCATTTTTAGACAATATGATTTGCCTGAGCGGCTAGTAGACCCCGAGAGTAATAAGCGGTTGCTTTGTTGCCTTTCCATTAAGAAAAATAAATTAGTTTTTAGTATAAGTTTGCTGGTTTCAAGAAATGTAATGCCGAGCGCATATCATTATGTCAAGATAATGGCACTAGCATTTACTTCATTTAAGAATATTTTTCAACATATTGAGCAAAAACTCCTGCACTGCAAAAAGTCAGTGTTAAAAAACAAGAAAAAAAATAAAATAAATTAAGGGTATTTTATTTGAACTAAGCAAAATTATCTGCCAATAGAACAAGAAAATTTGACTTGTAAAGACTTTCCAAAACAAGTAAAATTAGCTAACCTCAATGAACCCCAAAATACCTTAAAATAAGTATATTCTCACTAATAACTAGTGCACTTTTCTTGGTAGGAAAAAAAAGAGACCTTTTTGCTCAATATGTTGAAAAATATTCTTATATTAAGTAAATGCTAGTGCCATTATCTTGACATAATGATATGCGCTCGGCATTACATTTCTTGAAACCAGCAAACTTATACTAAAAGCTAATTTATTGTTCTTTATTGTTTTGTTTTGTTTCTACCAAGAAAAGTGCACTTGTTATTAGTGAGAATATACTTATTTTAAGGTATTTTGGGGTTCATTGAGGTTAGCTAATTTTACTTGTTTTGGAAAGTCTTGACAAGCCAAATTGTCTTGTTCTATTGGCAGATAATTTTGCTTAGTACAAGTAAAAATACCCCTCATTTTTGTATTTTTTTTTCTTGTTTTTGAACACTGACTTTTTGCAGTGTACCAGTTATCAATAAAATCACACAGTTTTAGATCACACGTGACACGCCCACTAATATTACACACAATTGTATGGTATAGTTTTAGCGAGTGGTATTGGGATCTTAATAGATGAGGCCTTTTGTGCATCAAAGATACTAAAAGTAATCCAATGCAGGTCAGTATACAAAAAAAAAACTATTGGCTTTGTGTGATACGTCCAGCCATCCAACCATTTTATATCCTGCTTTTACAACCCTGATTTAGATATTTGATGTAGGAGCATTTAGATAATTGTTTTTGAACACTGACTTTTTGCAGTGTATATTATCGGTGTAATAGCCGGGTGTCCCAATACTTTTGTCTTTACGGCGTATAAATAATACTTATTTACGTGAAAAACTATTTCCATTTACATTAGCTTTAAGTGGTGTTTACATGAGTACAACATTCCAGTCATAATTCCGTTTACATGTTGCATTACATAGTGTGAGTATGGAGTCACACCCTAAAGTCATACATTCCCCATGCAGAACTTCATGTCTATTTTTCTTAAAACTCAGACCACAACTAACTTTCCTACTTCACACCAGCAGTGTGTGCTTTTTTTTTACATTTTCTTCGCGGTATTAAATGTTGCTTACATGGCCGCGTCTTAGTCCAAGTTTTGCCTTAATGGTGGTTAGTATCTGAATATGGATCATCTGTGTTGACTTATACAAGAGCTCAAACTGTCTCTAACTTTCACAGTGTGTTTGCGTGTGTGTGTGTGTGTGTGTGTGTGTGTGTGTGTGTGTGTGTGTGTATGTGCTCTGGCAATGCTTACTTAATGGGGACATCGCTCTGTTTACACAGTCACCTTTAGGGGACCTCTGACTGTATGGGGCCAAAAAAACAGGTCCCCTAAAGGGAAACCTTTTTAAATGATAGTCAGATCCATTCTGAAGATGCATAAGTGATTTTTAAGCTTTGGCCCATAAAACATGTTTACTGGTTAGTTTGAGTGTGAGACATTTGCACAGCAGCCCCATCAACGGGCTGTAGCTGGTACATTTAAGTGGTGAAACTTCCTATAAGAGGACAGCTGTAGTGCTGTATTCTGAGGATCATGTCATATTTAATTTGAACTTTTTTTTTTTTTAAAGGGGAACATTATCACCAGACCTATGTAAGCGTCAATACATACCTTGATGTTGCAGAAAAAATACCATATATTTTTTTAACCGATTTCCGAACTCTAAATGGGTGAATTTTGGCGAATTAAACGCCTTTCTAAAATTCGTTCTCGGAGCGATGACGTCACAACGTGACGTCACATCGGGAAGCAATCCGCCATTTTCTCAAACACCGAGTCAAATCAGCTCTGTTATTTTCCGTTTTTTCGACTGTTTTCCGTACCTTGGAGACATCATGCCTCGTCGGTGTGTTGTCGGCGGGTGTAACAACACGAACAGGGACGGATTCAAGTTGCACCAGTGGCCCAAAGATGCGAAAGTGGCAAGAAATTGGACGTTTGTTCCGCACACTTTACCGACGAAAGCTATGCTACGACAGAGATGGCAAGAATGGGTGGATATCCTGCGACACTCAAAGCAGATGCATTTCCAACGATAAAGTCAAAGAAATCTGCCGCCAGACCCCCATTGAATCTGCCGGAGTGTGTGAGCTATTCAGGGACAAAGGTCCTCGGTAGCACGGCAAGCAATGGCGGCAGTTTGTTCCCGCAGACAAGCGAGCTAAACCCCCTGGATGTCTTGGCTCACACCGTCATTTATGCCACCGAAGATGATCAAGAGAAGAATATCTACCCTAGCTTCCCTGGCCTGCTGACATGAGGGTATGTCTACAGAATATATTAATTGATGAAAATTGGGCTGTCTGCACTCTCAAAGTGCATGTTGTTGCCAAATGTATTTCATATGCTGTAAACCTAGTTCATAGTTGTTAGTTTCCTTTAATGCCAAACAAACACATACCAATCGTTGGTTAGAATGCGATCGCCAAATTCGTCCTCGCTTTCTCCCGTGTCGCTGGCTGTCGTGTCGTTTTCGTCGGTTTCGCTTGCATACGGTTCAAACCGATATGGCTCAATAGCTTCAGTTTCTTCTTCAATTTTGTTTTCGCTACCTGCCTCCACACTACAACCATCCGTTTCAATACATTCGTAATCTGTTGAATCGCTTAAGCCGCTGAAATCCGAGTCTGAATCCGAGCTAATGTCGCTATACCTTGCTGTTCTTTCCGCCATGTTTGTTTGTGTTGGCTTCACTATGTGACGTCACAGGAAAATGGACGGGTGTTCATAACGATGGTTAAAATCAGGCACTTTGAAGCTTTTTTTTAGGGATATTGTGATGGGTAAAATTTTGAAAAAAACTTCGAAAAATATGATAAGCCACTGGGAACTGATTTTTTATGCTTTTAACAATTCTGAAATTGTGATAATGTTCCCTTTTAAAGTTAAAGTTAAAGTACCAATGATTGTCACACACACACTAGGTGTGGTGAAATTTGTCCTCTGCATTTGACCCATCCCCTTGATCACTCCCTGGGAGGTGAGGAGAGCAGTGGGCAGCAGCGGTGCCGCGCCCGGGAATCATTTTTGGTGATTTAACCCCCAATTCCAACCCTTGATGCTGAGTGTCAAGCAGGGAGGTATTGGGTCCCATTTTTATAGTCTTTGGTATGACTCGGCCGGGGTTTAAACTCACAACTTACCGATCTCAGGGCATAAACTCTAACCACTAGGCCACTGAGTAGGTTAAGTTACGGTCAGAGCGAAAAAAGATACACCCTGGCGTCCTGCACTGCACTCTAATCCTTCACTCTCACTTTCCTCATCCACGAATCTTTCATCCTGGCTCAAATTAATGGGGTAATCGTCGCTTTCTCGGTCCCAATCGCTCTCGCTGCTGGTGTAAACAATGGGGAAATGTGAGGAGACTTTCAACTTGTGATGTCACGCTACTTCCGGCACAGGCAAGGCTTTTTTTTAACAGCGACCAAAAGTTGCGAACTTTATCATCGATGTTCTCTACTAAATCCTGGGAATATCGCGAAATGGTCAAGTATGACACATAGAATGGATCTGCTATCCCCGTTTAAATACGAAAAATTCATTTCAGTAGGCCTTTTTTTTTTTTTTTTTTTTTTTTTTAATTAAATCAACATAGAAAAAAACACACGATACACTTTCAACTAGTGCATCAACCCAAAAAAAAAACCTCCCTCCCCCATTCACACTCATACACACCCACTCACACAAAAGGGGTTGTTTTTTCTGCTATCAATATTCTGGTTCCCACAACATGGACAACATTTCTGCAAGGGACACAACACAGTCCCTGAAGCACACTTGATTGTTTGTGCTGCTGGTCCACTAACATTTTCATTTAATTACTATTTTTTCTTTCTTTTTTCTCCCTTATGTAATTATTTTTATATTGTTTTACTTTCCCTTTTATCCAAGAAAATATTTATTCATCTTATCTATATAAAAAAAAAATATTAAAAAAAATAGGAAAGAAAGGACCTTATCTTCACCAGACCTGGTTGTAAATGAAAATAGCTTCGTTTAAAGATTTTTTTTTTTTAAACCAGGTCCAGTCCAGATAATGTCCAAGTCGGGTCCAGCAACACACACCTTCATTCATGTACACTGAGAAAAAAAAGAAAAGAAAAAAAAAACACAAAATTTTGGAACACAGCAGATTGCATATAATCTATAAACAAAATTACATTTTCAAAACAAAAACAACAAAAAAATGTATGTACAGTAGAGATGCGCGGTTTGCGGGCACAACCGCGGAGTCCGCGGATTATCCGCGGATCGGGCGGATGAAATTTAAAAAAATTAGATTTTATCCGCGGGTCGGGTCGGGTCGGGTCGGGTCGGGTCGGGCGGTTGAAATAAGAAAAAATTAGATTTTAAATAGATTCAGGCGGGTGGCAGTTAAACCAATTCGGAAATATATATACATAGTTAAATGTTGTTACCCACATACGAAAAACGAGCAGGCACCTGCAGCATATGCCACAACAGAAGAAAAAAAAAAAAAGAGATGGACACTTTTACGGAGCGGAGAAGGCCCCCGACGCCTCGCCGGGGTCCGGGACCGAGGCCCCTTCCCCCGAGAGGGCCCCACCGGGAGCCGTAGCTGAGGCGATCCGTGAGAAGGGCCCGACGCACGTCCAGGGTCACTACCGCACCGACACCCCGCCTCGTCCGCCTTCGCCGCAGCCGGCGTCACGCGCAGCAGGTAAGCAGCTTACCTGCCCGCCACCCCCGTGGCCGGGGGCTCGTAACAGGGGTCACTCCGCACGCTCCGCCCGCGCAGCTTACCTGCCCGCCACCCCTGTTGCCGGGGGCGCGTAACAGCGGTGACTCCGCGCGCAGTGCGCTCACGAAAGGGGTGGGGCTCACCCTGGTTGATATAGACAGCAGGACGCGGTGGCCATGGAAGTCGGAACCCGCTAAGGAGTGTGTAACAACCCACCTGCCGAATCAACTAGCCCTGAAAATGGATGGCGCTGGAGCGTTGGGCCCATACCCGGCCGTCGCCGGCAGCGAGACGCGCTTGGAGGTGCGCTCAGCGCGGCTCCCATATGATTGCGCACTGGTGTGCGTCTCGGTCGTGACAGCGTGGCACGCAAATGTCTGTACTGCATTGGATCAGTCTCCTTTCTTTAACAGGCAAAAGCTTTATAACCTCACTAATGCCTTGCATCGTCTATATTAGATATATAACAACGGGCGGGTGCGGGCGGATGGCGGGCGGATGCGGTTCTGATCAAATGTTACATCGGGTGGATGGCGGATGGTTGACGACTTTCTGATGCGGTTGCGGATGAAATAATTGCCTATCCGCGCATCTCTAATGTACAGTCCAGTTTATGTTCAGGTCACTAAAAATTAAGGAATACAACAACAGATAGCATATAATCTATAAACATAATTACACTTTCAACATAAGCCTTTGAGGACTTCCCATCTTTTTTTTAATGTTTTTTGGCATCATTATCGTTTTCAACCATGTAACTTTCTAAAGTTAGAAAATACTGAATAAATGTTTTAAAGAAAGTGATACTAAGTGAATATCTGTTTTTGGCCTTAAAAATAAACATTTTACCAAGTACTATAATTAATTTGATAAAATCATGATTGTCAATGAACTCTCCCAAAATAACAGAAACCACATCAAGCTTCATAAACAAACCAATCCTTAAACACATTTTTTCAACTTCCACCCAAAAGGAAGACACAATATGACAATACCAAAACAAATGCAGGGTGGATTCAGTAGGCCTTTAAAGATGTGTATGAGCTAACTGGGCAGTGGACATTTTACCAATTTTGTTTTATGCCTCCACAACCTGTAGAAAGGGTGGTCCCCACAAGAATGGTCCCCATTCCAAATGATAACCAGTATCTGGGTGTGTGTGTGTGTGTGTGTGTGTGTGTGTGTGTGTGTGTGTGTGTGTGTGTGTGTGTGTGTGTGTGTGTGTGTGTGTGTCATCAGACTGTCTGTCTGCTTGGACCGGGTTAGCTCCCAACCTCTTTCACATCAAACAGCACATTCTGTCTCCCACTCGTCCTCTACATTTTTCACATAATTCATGCGGCGCAGCTGAGCCTGTCTCCATAATCCCTTCAAGCATGCAAGTGTCCTCTATGATGGGAAATAAATATGGCTTTTCATCATGCTGCCTAATCCCACGGAAGGGGGGAACCCTGGCAGACAAAGTCATGGCAACCCCCACCCACCCCTTCCAGAACACACTCCTGCACTACAAAAAGTCAGTGTTAAAAAACAAGGGAAAAAAATTAAAAAAAAATTAAGGGTATTTTATTTGAACTAAGCAAAAATATCTGCCAATACAACAAGAACATTTGGCTTGTCAAGACTTTCCAAAACAAGTAAAATTAGCTAACCTCAATGAACCCCAAAATACCTTAAAATAAGTATATTCTCACTAATAACAGTTGCACTTTATTGGTAGAAAAAAAAGAGACCTTTTTGCTCAATATGTTTAGAAATATTCTTAAATGAAGTAAATTCTAGTGCCATTATCTTGACATAATGATATGCGCTCGGCATTACATTTCTTGAAACCAGCAAACTTATACTAAAAACGAATGTATTGTTCTTAATGGAAAGGCAACAAGGCAACCGCTTGTTACTCTCTGGGTCTCCTAGCCGCTCAGGCAAATCATATGGTCTAAAAATAAATTTTTCCATCGATAACATGACATCATCGCGCCAAGTGCGTGCTCTTTCAGTCAATTAGTGCGCATATATACAGCCCGGCCTCCGGCCAAAAAATTTTTTATTGTAATTTTGAGGAATTTATCTGTATGTGCACAAACTATTTCTGTTCAAAATTGTTTGAAATGTCAAATGTTGAAATATTAACTGTCAGTTTGCTGTATTGTGCCAACTGTACTACTATATGAGTACGTATTTTCTATTGTTTCATCGAAAATAAAACAGCAAAGTCCATTTGGCTGTCATCTGTTTTAATATGAGACACAATTGTGTCAAAATCATGATTTTTTTTTTCATACTTAAAATAAGAAATTATTACTTTAAAAAGGCAGTTTTATACTTGTGAGTGTTGATGACACAGCTTTGCAACAGTTGATATTCTAGTTTCAAGCATGTTTTACTCAATATAGGTCATCAAATCTCAGGAACAAGCTGTAATATCTTACTGAGATCATTTAGGACCAAAACCCTTAAAACAAGTAAAACACTCTAACATAAAATCTTCTTAGTGAGAAGAATTATCTTATCAGACAGAAAATTAGCAAATATCACCCTTATTTGAGATATTTAATCTTACTTCATACTTGCCAACCTTGAGACCTCCGATTTCGGGAGGTGGTTGGGGGCGTGGTTAAGAGGGGAGGAGTATATTGACAGCTAGAATATATATATATATATATATATATATATATATATATATATATATATATATATATATATATATATATATATATATATATCTGTGACGTGCGGTGAGGTTCATGGCTGGTGAGGCACTGACTTCATCACAGTTAGATTTACAAACATATGAACCCTAAAGAGTATCTTATTCACCATTTGATTGGCAGCAGTTAACGGGTTATGTTTAAAAGCTCATACCAGCATTCTTCCCTGCTTGGCACTCAGCATCAAGGGTTGGAATTGGGGGTTAAATCACCAACAATTATTCCCGGGCGCGGCGCCGCTGCTGCCCACTGCTCCCCTCACATCCCAGGGGGTGATCAAGGGGATGGGTCAAATGCAGAGGACAAATTTCACCACACCTAGTGTGTGTGTGACAATCATTGGTACTTTAACTTAACTTTAACTTTACACATACAAACTGTAGCACACAAAAAAGCACATTTAATAAAAAAAACGTTATTATGGTCTTACCTTTACTTATAAGTGCGGGAACAGTGGTGTTCGTGTTGGAGGAGTTGTGAATGAATGAAACATGAAATCCGTGCTGCAGTCTGCAGGTGTACCTAATCTTGTGTCCCTGCAGTCGTTCACGCTCCTCCGGCGCGAGCAATGTTGTTTTTGCACTTTTTGGCTTCTTGTTAAGTTACTTTTTTGGGGTGGATTCGGTCTTGCACGTGGAGGGTTTGGGTGTGGGCTTTGGTTGGTGTGGCGCTCCCGTCGGGGGGTTCATTCTGCGGCGGGGGTGCCTTAACCGGCACCAGGAGGCGGGATTACGCGAGCCTCACACAGTGCGTCTTCGCAGCAGTTTTATGATTGCTCAGCACAAGAAATACGTTACACACATACAGTTGTTGACAACATACACTGTACATTATATACCTCAGCTAACTAAACTATGGAAATGTATAATATAATTCATATAGCAATACGGTCTCACTGCACAGCAGGCCAGCAGTTAGCCGAGTCCGCAATCCATGGTGAGGCACAACTGAGTGACGTGCCTCAACTGGCTGCTCATCACCGCACCGTCTCTTCTCAGTAATTGAACGGAAAATGTGAAAATTCAGCGATTTTGAATAAAAATAATCTAAAACTGGTGAAGTTAAATGGAAAATAACTTTATAGTATAATCACTGGATACATATAACAATTTAATTAATTATTTTTCTTTTTACATTTTTTTTCTTTCCATGATGAGGCAGGTGAGGCCCCGCCTCACCCACCTCTAGTGACCGCACGTCACTGATATATATACCATCCAAAAATTGCTGCCGTTGTGTCCTTGGGCGGGACACTTCACCCTTTGCCCCCGGTGCCACTCACACCGGTGAATTGAATGATGAATGATAGGTGGTGGTCGGAGGGGCCGTTGGCGCAAATTGCAGCCACGCTTCCGTCAGTCTACCCCAGGGCAGCTGTGGCTATGAAAGTAGCTTACCACCACCAGGTGTGAACGAATGATGGGTTCTACATGTAAAGCGGCTTTGGGTACTTAGAAAAGCGCTATATAAATCCAAGTTATTATTATTATATATATATATATACATCCTGAAAATATGCAAACAAAACTGTGTTTAGATAATTGATACTTCAAACTTGCATAAATAAATCTTAAGGAATATAACATAACTTGGCTTCTGAGAGCTTCAAAATGTAATGAATAAAATGCTAAAGTTGTTGACAAACAAGCAATTATTTTAACAATTAAATATGGTCATTTTAAATGAATTATTATGATCATTTAAAATTAATTATTTCAAATATGTTTATTTTAATGTATAATTCTATAGCTGGATGTAATGAGTCAGAAAAAATACAAATAAAAATACAAATAATTTTGATGTTTTTAGCAAAATATAGTAAAAATGTATTTAGTTGTTTTGTTTTTTTTAATTAATAAATATATTTATTTTTAGGTAAAATAAACATAATAATACAATTTATCTCTAGTCTGGATGATTTAGTTCTTGTCACCCTGTTGTCCTCCTGTAGTGAAAAAAGGCTGTCCTCACTCAGGTCCGCATGGAGCTGGAGGGGGCGTGGCCTCCAGCTCCGGCTGAAAATCGGGAGATTTTCGGGAGAATATTTGTCCCGGGAGGTTTTCGGGAGAGGCGCTGAATTTCGGGAGTCTCCCGGAAAATTCAGGAGGGTTGGCAAGTATGTCTTACTTAGATTTCAGTTTTTGCAGTGTGTGCTATGCATCCAACGCAGGTTGGCGAGGAGACAAAAAAAAAACGTATTCTCGGAAAAATAATCTGTAAAGCGTGGAAAGCTTGCCTATGTTGGCCAAATCCACCGTTCAGTTTCTGGGCTTGTAAAACAAACAGGTTTTGTCTCAGGGATTCCCCTCTTTTTTTGCCCGCACACACATTGACAGTAAGTGGCTGCTCTCTCCGTGGCTGAAAAGCAGCATTGTGTAAAGGTCAGGAGAGTCGGTGAAATGGAGACGAACTGTATCATAGTGACATTCTCCATTCTGCGAGAAAGGCGGCTCCTGTTACGAGCAGCAGGGGGAAAGCGGGCTAATAGGCAACCACTGTACTCCTGCATGGAATATTTGTGGTGCCGCCATGGCGCGTTTGGAAGACATTTTGTTCTTGTGCATGTCAAACATCAGAAGGCAGTGTGACACATGGGTGTATCGGCAAATCCTCTCTTCAGAGGGACTCTGCAAAAGTTGACCCACCCATTAAAAATGCTTACTGGCTCTATTGAATGTTACACAAATGTGATTTATAGTGCTGTTTTTCCTGCATCTAATTAACTGCCAGGATTACAGTACAGTATAACCTCACCATGAAGATGCTCTCAGTTTGCAAGTTTGACTGTTGGGCAGCAACGGCTTTTAGATCAGTGGTTCTTAAAGGGGAACATTATCACCAGACCTATGTAAGCGTCAATATATACCTTGATGTTGCAGAAAAAAGATCATATATTTTTTTAACCAATTTCCGAACTCTAAATGTGTGAATTTTGGCGAATTAAACGCCTTTCTAATATTCGCTCTCGAACGTGACGTCACATCGGGAAGCAATCCGCCATTTTCTCAAACACCGAGTCAAATCAGCTCTGTTATTTTCCGTTTTTTTCGACTGTTTTCCGTACCTTGGAGACATCATGCCTCGTCGGTGTGTTGTCGGAGGGTGTAACAACACGAACAGGGACGGATTCAAGTTGCACCAGTGGCCCAAAGATGCGAAAGTGGCAAGAAATTGGACGTTTGTTCCGCACACTTTACGGACGAAAGCTATGATACGACAGAGATGGCAAGAATGTGTGGATATCCTGCGACACTCAAAGCAGATGCATTTCCAACGATAAAGTCAAAGAAATCTGCCGCCAGACCCCCATTGAATCTGCCGGAGTGTGTGAGCAATTCAGGGACAAAAGACCTCGGTAGCACGGCAAGCAATGGCGGCAGTTTGTTCCCGCAGACGACCGAGCTAAACCCCCTGGATGTCTTGGCTCACACCGTCCCTTATGCCACCGAAGATGATCAAGAGAAGAATATCGACCCTAGCTTCCCTGGCCTGCTGACATCAACTCCAAAACTGGACAGATCAGCTTTCAGGAAAAGAGCGCGGATGAGGGTATGTCTACAGAATATATTAATTGATGAAAATTGGGCTGTCTGTACTCTGAAAGTGCATGTTGTTGCCAAATGTATTTCATATGCTGTAAACCTAGTTCATAGTTGTTAGTTTCCTTTAATGCCAAACAAACACATACCAATCGTTGGTTAGAAGGCGATCGCCGAATTCGTCCTCGCTTTCTCCCGTGGCTGTCGTGTCGCTGGCTGTCGTGTTGTTTTCATCGGTTTCGCTTGCATACGGTTCAAACCGATATGGCTCAATAGCTTCAGTTTCTTCTTCAATTTCGTTTTCGCTACCTGCCTCCACACTACAACCATCCGTTTCAATACATGCGTAATCTGTTGAATCGCTTAAGCCGCTGAAATCCGAGTCTGAATCCGAGCTAATGTCGCTATAGCTTGCTGTTCTTTCCGCCATGTTTGTTTGTGTTGGCTTCACTATGTGACATCACAGGAAAATGGACGGGTGTATATAACGCATACTTGCCAACCTTGAGACCTCCGATTTCGGGAGGTGGGGGGTGGGGGCGGGGGCGTGGTTGGGGGTGGGGGTGGGGCGGTGGCGTGTTTGGGGGCGTGGTTAAGATATATATATATATATATATAAGAAATACTTGACTTTCAGTGAATTCTAGCTATATATATATATATATATATATATATATATATATAAATAAAATAAATACTTGAATTTCAGTGTTCATTTATTTACACATATACACACACATAACACTGATCTACTCATTGTTGAGTTAAGGGTTGAATTGTCCATCCTTGTTCTATTTTCTGTCACTATTTCAGAACACACACATTATACAAATATACATTATAAAATCAATAAGAAAACGGGAGCTCTAATTTGGGAGTCTGAATTAGGATCAGAAGTTCCTATATAAACATTGCGTACTCACGTCGCCTTTTTGTATTGATTACTGCAGCTGTGCACTGGATTCATTCACAAATACAAACTACAACTCACAAACACTTTAGAGTTAGGCTCCACCATCAGAATGTGTACTTAAACTTATAAAGATCACATGGATATTATTCAGTGAGTTGATTCACCAAAACTAACCTGTTATACAGGAGGAAAAAGCACACAGGACGTTTCAATTGTTCACAGACTGGTCGCTCTCATCAGAATGACAAGACACTTCCGGTCTGCAGGTGATCGCATTCAATTGGGAAGAAACGCCCTACTGCCCCCTACTGACCAATGTGAATACTGATAAATGTGTAATGACAGCTCCAAAAACGAATTCAAACCACAAAATAAAATAAATAAATCAACACAAAAATGTGACACATTATGGGTGGGTCACATATGCATATACAGTAGATGGCAGTATTGTCCTGTTTAAAAGTGTCACGGCAGACGAACTGCTTTACGGTAGACGCTGTTGTTGTGTGTTGTCAACACGTCACTCAGGTCCGCGTGGAGCTGGAGGGGGCGTGGCCTCCAGCTCCGCCTGAATTTCGGGAGTTTTTCGGGAGAAAATTTGTCCCGGGAGGTTTTCGGGAGAGGCGCTGAATTTCGGGAGTCTCCCGGAAAATCCGGGAGGGTTGGCAAGTATGATATAACGATGGTTAAAATCAGGCACTTTTAAGCTTTTTTTAGGGATATTGCGTGATCGGTAAAATTTTGAAAAGAACTTCGAAAAATATAATAAGCCACTGGGAACTGATTTTTAATGGTTTTAACCATTCTGAAATTGTGATAATGTTCCCCTTAAAGAAAATAAATAAAGACTCTTCTTACCTATAAAATGCTTCTTGCCGTCTGTCTGCATTTTGGATTTCCGACCACCGCTACTGTGCGACCACAACGTAACACAAGACAAACACAAACCCCCAAAACACATGCAATACATGAAACACAACTCATTAAATCGTTAGCTCTATAATATTGTTTAAACAGTTTGAGAGGTACAGAAAATGTACTTTTTTACTCTCCCAACTTTCTTCTGGGCATCCTGCTCATGTATTTCTATATCCTCCTCAGACCTGGTGCCACTGCTAGGGCTTACTTCCTAGAAGCATGTAACTATGGAGGGCCAAATGGGCCATAATCAAATGAAAAATTCAGTATTTAAATGGTTACTTAAACCAGTCATTTATTTCATTAAAACATTCAATCATGAAATAACTAAATAAATAATTAATTCAATAATCAAAGGTAATTTTACATTAAATAATGTATTGTCATATTTAATTCACAATTATGTATTTAATTCCAATTATGATTAATTTATGACACATTTAAGCAATTACTGAAAATGTTATTTATTTATTTTATTTTGTCTCATTTGGCCCTCAGTAGCTAACTTCTGGTTTTGTCATACTTCTGTTTTGTTTTTCCTTTATTGCGTTTGTATGTGTTTTGGATATTGCTGTGCATTTGTCCCATTTGCGGCCAACGTAAAAACTGGACAGGGATCCAACCACATCTTACCGGAGGATTAGCTCTCCGATCATCAGCATCAATAAAAACTAATACATGCTATTTGCAATTCTTTAAATGAGTGTCCAATGGAAACTCCTCAAATTGCTCTAATTTACCTCTTTTCGGTCCACATCACAGTATCGCTTGGCAACTTGTTGCTAAGCAGTGTTATGATTTGGTCATGATGAGAAGAAGATCATGGTGGTGACCAAAGCAGGCAGGACACAAGTGGTGGAAAGAAGCTAAAGAGTTGGCATATAAGCACCATGACAAGACACCGGAAAACAAGGTCTTAAATTGAACCACTATATTGTACATAAACATTGTTTTGGAACGTTGACTATTAATTAAAGTGAATGTCTAGAGACAACTAAGGTCTTTTAAGTATTTCTTTTAGATTTCAAATAACGTCAGATTACAAAGGAGAAAGTTAACTCTGCTACAGAAAGAGAAGCATCATATAATCAATGACGGTCAGTATGGCTTTAGGTCCTGTTGCGTTTTGGACCAGTTGTTCCTCCCAGGGAATTCAAGTCACAAGTCGCTCCCAAGCTCTTTACGACATTTAAAGCTGAGTTGAAAAACCACCAGAGACAGAATAGGTATTTTGTAATATATTTGCAAAGCTTTGCATATATCCATTGAGACCAGTCCAGCATAGAACATTCAATTGCGCCGCTAAGATGGTCTGCCCCCCCCCCCCCGACCAAACCCTCTCCCCTCTTAAGTCCCTGGCAGTCATGTCTCTCTAGCCAAAACAAATGCCCATTATCGCTCTTTCTAACATTCCAAAGCTTCAAGGTTAACACACACAGTTTACTTGCAGACAAACAGAAAGAGAACCAATGGAAAAACACGAGCTGTTTTCAAATATGACTATGAATTAAAAGAAGTAACACTTAAATTCGGATATATGTAAATATCTGCCTCCGACAGTCCAAACGAACGACCTCAATGGCGATAACTGAAGCTATTGAGGAAATTACAAACTAATGCACTGGAGCATAAAACATATGCAGTTGGTATTTTTATTGATCTAAAGAAAGCCTTTGATACCATTAATCATTCAATTCTACTAGATAAAATGGGAAGATATGGAATTAGGGGGCTGGCTGGTGACTGGTTAAAAAGTTATTTAAAGGGGAACATTATCACAATTTCAGAAGGGTTAAAACCATTAAAAATCAGTTCCCAGTGGCCTATTTTATTTTTCGAAGTTTTTTTCAAAATTTTACCCATCACGCAATATCCCTAAAAAAAAGCTTCAAAGTGTCTGATTTTAACCATCGTTATATACATCCGTCCATTTTCCTGTGACGTCACACAGTGATGCCAATACAAACAAACAGCAAGGTATAGCGACATTAGCTCGGATTCAGACTCGGATTTCAGCGGCTTAACACTGTCTGATAAGATACTTACTAACAACTATGAACTAGGTTTATAGCATATGAAATACATTTGGCAACAACATGCACTTTGAGAGTGCAGACAGCCCATTTCAGGCGCGCTAAGAACATATATTTTTCCACGATTTCAGCACTCAGGTTAACCATACCTAAATAGACACAAAAAACTGCATTACACAAGACTACCCGAATGTACTCGAATGATTGAAAAAAATAAATGTTTTTAAGCTAAATTATTGGTAAACACAGTTTATGTATAATCATTTACGTAAAACCGTGAGTAATGAATAAAGTTTTCATCAATTAATATATTCTGTAGACATACACTCATCCGCTCTCTTTTCCTGAAAGCTGATCTGTCCAGTTTTGGAGTTGATGTCAGCAGGCTTGATCATCTTCGGTGGCATAAGGGACGGTGTGAGCCAAGACATCCAGGGGGTTTAGCTCGCTCGTCGTTGCTTGCCGTGCTACCGAGGTCCTTTGTCCCTGAATAGCTCACACACTCCGGCAGATTCAATGGGGGTCTGGCAGCAGATTTCTTTGACTTTATCGTTGGAAATGCATCTGCTTTGAGTGTCGCAGGATATCCACACATTCTTGCCATCTCTGTCGTAGCATAGCTTTCGTCGGTAAAGTGTGCGGAACAAACGACTGACCATTTCGTCGGCTTTTCCACAGCCTCGTATTTTGAACAAATTTCGTCCAATTTCTTGCCACTTTCGCATCATTGGGCCACTGGCGCAACTTGAATCCGTCCCTGTTCGTGTTGTTACACCCTCCGACAACACACCGACGAAAGTGAGAAAATGGCGGATTGCTTCCCGATGTGACGTCACAACGTGACGTCATCGCTCCGAGAGCGAATAATAGAAAGGCGTTTAATTCACCAAAATTCACCCATTTAGAGTTCGGAAATCGGTTAAAAAAATATATGGTCTTTTTTCTGCAACATCAAGGTATATATTGACGCTTACATAGGTCTGGTGATAATGTTCCCCTTTAACAGGGAGGGTACAGTTTGTTAAAATGGGTAAATTTTTATCTGATACTCTTGGCATTGCTTGTGGTGTCCCCCAAGGGTCCGTGTTGGGGCCAAAACTGTTTAATGTATATATTAATGATATGTTTAATACATCCAAAGTACTGAAATGTATACTATTTGCAAACGACACAAATACATTCTACAGTAGTGATGACTATGATGAGCTCATAAATACAGTAAACACAGAACTAAACATGGTAAAAAAAAATGGATGGACACAAATAAATTATCTTTGAATATAAATAAAACTAAGATAGTGATGTTTGGAAATCGCAACATAACGTCTGAACAGAAAATAAGTATTGATGGTACCCAAATTGAAATCGTAAATGAGAATACATTTTTGGGAGTAATAATTGATAGTAAACTATCATGGAAACCTCATGTCAGACACATTAAAACAAAAATCTCCAAAAGCCTCTCAATTATAAACAAAGCAAAACTATACCTCAATGAAAATGCACTCCGTACTCTATACTGCACCTTGGTACTCCCATACCTTACATACTGTGTTGAAGTATGGAGGAATACTTACCACAACACAATTCATCCTCTGATCATATTGCAGAAAAAAGCAGTGCGGATCATTCACAACGTTGGTTATTTAGAACATACTCATAATCTGTTTATGCAATCAAAGTTGCTCACATTTGATGACCTTGTTAAAGATAATACATTAATAATCTTATATAAAGCATTTAACCGCCTAATCTACAACGTTTTTTTATAAGACGAGTGCAGGCTCATAACTTGAGAGGCTTTGGATATTTCTTATTGCCGAGAGCTCAAACCACTCGTAAACGTTTTTGTATGTCTGTATGCGGAGTAAAACTATGGAACAAACTGGACTTACAACACAAGCAATGCCAAACTGTTAATCGATTTAAACTTTTATACAAACATGGGGTCTGGTTCAAATATAGAGATGAGGGTCTTTAATTTGACCTGCTGTTGTACTCTTGTCTCAAAGTGTTAACACGTTCTCAATGTTTCCTTACCATTATTGCTATGTTGTCTATTACCATTATTGCTGTTGTCTATTACCATTGTTGGTATATTCATTATTCCTACATTGTTGATACAAATTATTGTTACAGTGTAATAATTATTGTTACCTGTGGTAATGCCACTACGATACAACATCTGTATTATAATCCTTGAACAAAGTAACAGTGAAACTCATGTGAATAATCACTGAATGGAGAACTGAGGGTGGGATTAAATAAATTATCTTCTTCCCACTCCCTTTCAGGCAAAACTGGACAATCATGCATTACATACTACAGTGTTTTTCAACCTTTTTTGAGCCAAGGCACATTTTTTGCGTTGAAAAAATGCGGAGGCACACCACCAGCAGAAATCATTAAAAAACGAAACTCAGTTGACAGTAAAAAGTCGTTGTCGCAATTGTTGGATATGACTTTAAACCATAACCGACTATGCATCACTATAGCTCTTGTCTCAAACCCTGACTTATTTGGACTTTTTTGCTGTTTTCCTGTGTGTACTGTTTTACTTCTTGTCTTGCGCTCCTATTTTGGTGTCTTTTTCTTTTATTTTTGGTCATTTCCTGTAGCAGTCTTCCTTTGAGCGATATTTCCCGCATCTACTTTGTTTTAGCAATGAAGAATATTTGAGTTGTTTTTATCATTCTTTGTGGGGACATTGTTGATTGTCATGTCATGTTCGGATGTACATTGTCTTTGCTCCACAGTCAGTCTTTGCTGTTGTCCAGCATTCTGTTTTTGTTTACTTTGTAGCCATTTCAGTTTTAGTTTTGTTCTGCATAGCCTTCCCTAAGCTTCAATGCCTTTTCTTAGGGGTTCTCACCTTTTTTTATTTTTGGTTTGAGCTTTAGATACCTTTTTACCTGCACCCTGCCTCCCGCTGTTTCCGACATCTGCAAAGCAATTAGCTACCGGCTGCCACCTACTGATATGGAAGAGTATTACACGGTTACTCTGCCGAGCTCTAGACAGCACCGACACTCAACAACAACACATCATTTGCAGACTATAAATACCGGTTTGCAAAAAATATTTTTAACCCATATGGGTGAAATTAGATAATTTCCCATGGCACACCAGACTGTAATCTCACGGCACACTAGTGTGCCGCGGCACAGTGGTTGAAAAACACTGACATACTATACATTACCTTTTGCACTATATTAATTTATATTATTATGTGTCGTCAACTTTGTACTTTTTTTATGTCATTGCCTGAAATAAATAAATAAATGAATGAAATGGAATGAATGAAAGAAGAAGCTAGAGAGAAAGAGAAAGAGAGTGATGGAGAGACAGGGAACTCTTCCAGAACTTTATAGCATTTGGGAATGAGAGGGAGAGGGACAGGAGGGGTTTGGGCAAAATGTCCCATTGTTGGGAGGGGGAAGGAGTAATGAGCAAAACACACTTTATCTGATTATGATATTAGCAAAAACAGGAACAGGCAGTCACATTCACAAAAACAACTCATATGAAGAGTAACCTTTGACGAAAAGACAAATACTATATTAAATTAGTGATTAACCAACATCATAGCAGTCTTTGTCCTATTCACGGAGATATCTCCAATGGGCTTCAAGAACGCATAAGGCCATAAAAGTGTCTTAACTTTGACAAAAACAGACCAAAGCAGTGAAGACAGCCGCACAAACAAACACTTATAGACTCAAATTGTGGTTTTAGACGAAGAGGTTACATATATGTTAATTTTGCCACTACAACGTCATCAAGACAAACTAATTATTAACCAAAAGAAATCCAAAATAGAGGTTGCTACAGGCGGAACTCATTGGGCTAAATTTTTTTCAGCCCCATTTCCCAACGTAAAAATAGTAATAACCTAGTGACTGACATATGCTGTCTGTATGTCAAACTAGGGGACACTGTGTCCATCAACCCCAGCTGTCTAATTCAGGGTCATGGGTCATGAATGAGTAGGAACCTTGACCAGCTGACTTTGGGCAAGAGGGAAGAGGTGGGGGTTACACACTGGAATAGGGATGGGTATGGTTTACATTTTAAACGATACTGGTACCAAATTGGTACACTTGAAAACGGTGCCATTACAACAACTCACGATTTGATTCCAAAACTTGGGGTGACGATTTGATTAAAATTTTAATCTCTATTCCACACAATTTTTGTTTCAAACCGATTCTCACAATATATTATTTGGTGTAAAGGTGATGACAAAAAACCTTTTGAAAACAGGTAACAAAAGCTCTTCTTGGCTGCTGACGTATACACGCAGTGAGTAGGTTTGGCCTGAAAACTTTTTTTTTTCAAGTATTTTCTTTAAGTAATAATATTATTATAATAATAATAGTAACTTTAGATTCTTTTTTAACAATTTAGAAAAATTATGAATTGATTTAGAACGCGTGGACATCGGGGGCGGTACCTCTGGATTGGCAGACCGGGGTGGTGGTTCCTCTCTTTAAGAAGGGGAACCGGAGGGTGTGTTCTAACTATCGTGGGATCACACTCCTCAGCCTTCCCGGTAAGGTCTATTCAGGTGTACTGGAGAGGAGGCTACGCCGGATAGTCGAACCTCGGATTCAGGAGGAACAGTGTGGTTTTCGTCCTGGTCGTGGAACTGTGGACCAGCTCTACACTCTCGGCAGGGTCCTTGAGGGTGCATGGGAGTTTGCCCAACCAGTCTACATGTGCTTTGTGGACTTGGAGAAGGCATTCGACCGTGTCCCTCGGGAAGTCCTGTGGGGAGTTCTCAGAGAGTATGGGGTATCGGACTGTCTGATTTTGGCGGTCCGCTCCCTCTATGATCAGTGTCAGAGCTTGGTCCGCATTGCCGGCAGTAAGTCGGACACGTTTGCAGTGAGGGTTGGACTCCGCCAAGGCTGCCCTTTGTCACCGATTCTGTTCATAACTTTTATGGACAGAATTTCTAAGTGCAGTCAAGGCGTTGAGGGAATCCGGTTTGGTGGCTGCAGGATTAGGTCTCTGCTTTTTGCAGATGATGTGGTCCTGATGGCTTCATCGGGCCAGGATCTTCAGCTCTCGCTGGATCGGTTCGCAGCCGAGTGTGAAGCGACTGGGATGAGAAGCAGCACCTCCAAGTCCGAGTCCATGGTTCTCGCCCGGAAAAGGGTGGAGTGCCATCTCCGGGTTGGGGAGGAGACCCTGCCCCAAGTGGAGGAGTTCAAGTACCTCGGAGTCTTGTTCACGAGTGAGGGAAGAGTGGATCGTGAGATCGACAGGCGGATCGGTGCGGCATCTTCAGTAATGCGGACGCTGTATCGATCCGTTGTGGTGAAGAAGGAGCTGAGCCGGAAGGCAAAGCTCTCAATTTACCGGTCGATCTACGTTCCCATCCTCACCTATGGTCATGAGCTTTGGGTTATGACCGAAAGGACAAGATCTCGGGTACAAGCGGCCGAAATGAGTTTCCTCCGCCGGGTGGCAGGGCTCTCCCTTAGAGATAGGGTGAGAAGCTCTGTCATCCGGGGGGAGCTCAAAGTAAAGCCGCTGCTCCTCCACATCGAGAGGAGCCAGATGAGGTGGTTCGGGCATCTGGTCAGGATGCCACCCGATCACCTCCCTCGGGAGGTGTTTAGGGCACGTCCGACCGGTAGGAGGCCACGGGGAAGACCCAGGACACGTTGGGAAGACTATGTCTCCCGGCTGGCCTGGGAACGCCTCGGGATCCCCCGGGAGGAGCTGGACGAAGTGGCTGGGGAGAGGGAAGTCTGGGCTTCCCTGCTTAGGCTGCTGCCCCCGCGCCCCGACCTCGGCTAAGCGGAAGAAGATGGATGGATGGATGGATTTAGAATCTAATGAAAAAAAGATTGCCCAGTTTGCTCAGCACCTCTACCAAATTATGCTTTAAAGGGGTCATATTATGTTTTTTCTCTACATTTAAAACACATCCTTGTGGTCTGCATAACATGTAATGGTGGTTCTTTGGTCAAAACTTTATGTTGCACAGACCACTAAGCTGCTTTCTTGCTGTCTCTTCAGGATGGCGGTTTTGTGAACGGTCTTATTTATGTGCCTCCTCTTCAACTGTGTCTTTTCCTCGTCAGCCATGTTGTAGTTTTTAGCACTACCATGTGGAGTCTACTAACAGATACAAGTTAGAACTATCCGCAACTTTGTATTAGTAATGGTAACAGCGGAAGATGCGTGTGCATGTACGAGCCAGTCTGCCCCACAACAAGAGGATAGAAAAAAAGATGAAACATAGTGACTATAGTTTGAACTCTGTAGAATTTGCACCTGGCTCGCTGACAACAAGATATCCATACACTTGGGTAAAACGGAATCCATCCTGTTTGGGTCCCACATCAACCTTAAGAAAGTCAATGACTTCACTTTAAAAGTGGGTGACATTGTTATCACCAGGAAAGATGAGGTCACCTACCTAGGTTCCATTCTAGAGGCTAATCTTTCCTGTGATAAAATGGCAACCATGGTAATCAAAAAGGTCAACCAACGAACAAGATTTCTCTATAGAATCTCCTCTCTGGTGAACAAAAGCACCATGAAGATTCTAGCGGGAACTCTCATTCAACCCTTTTTCGATTACGCATACACCTCCTGGTACCCTAGCACCTCCAAAACCCTCAAATCTACACTCCAAACATCCCAGAACAAGCTAGTCAGATTACTTCTAGACCTCCACCCCAGATCCCACCTCACTCCTACCCACTTATCCAAAGTGGGCTGGCTCAGGGTGGAGGACAGAGTAAAACAACTTGCACTGAGCCTAGTCTATAAAATCCGCTACACCTCCCAGAGTCAAGATGGCTGAGTCTGCATTCATTTAACACGGAAATGAGGCACCGATTGCTACTTCTTTTTTCGGTCTGGTTACGTCAGCACCGGTGCCCTTAAGAACTGAGTTTCGGTACCATCACTACCCTACAACATGTAACGCTCACATTTACATACATTGACAATTTAGAACATGGGTGTCAAACTCTGGCGGTAGCGGGGGTGTATTTTGTAGCGTCCCGGAAGAGTTAGTGCCGCAAAGGGTTCTGGGTATTTGTTCTGTTGTGTTTATGTTGTGTTACGGTGCGTATGCTCTCCCGAAATGTGTTTGTCATTCTTGTTTGGTGTGGATTCACATCCATCCATCCATTTTCTACCGCTTGTCCCTTTTGGGGTCGCGGGGGGTGCTGGAGCCTATATCAGCTGCATTCGGGCGGAAGGCGGTGTACACCCTGGACAAGTCGCCATGTCATCGCAGGGCCAACACAGATAGACAGACAACATTCACACTCACATTCACACACTAGGGCCAATTTAGTGTTGCCAATCAACCTATCCCAAGGTGCATGTTTTTGGAGGTGGGAGGAAGCCGGAGTACCCGGAGGGAACCCACACAGTCACGGGGAGAACATGTAAACTCCACACAGAAAGATCCCGAGCCCGGGATTGAACTCAGGACTACTCAGGACCTTCGTATTGTGAGGCAGATGCACTAACCCCTCTTCCACCGTGCTGCCCATTGTGGATTCACAGTGTGGCGTATATTTCTAACAGTGTTAAAGTTGTTTATACGGCCACCCTCAGTGTAGCCTGTATTTCTGTTGATCAAATATGCGTTGCATTCATGTGTGTGTGCGTACAGAAGCCGCACATATCTTGTGACTGGGCCGGCACGTTGTTAGAATGGATGAAAAGCGGACGTGACGACAGCTCGTAGAGGACGTTAAAGGCAGTGCCTTTAAGGCACGCCCCCAAGACTGTGATCCGGGTGGACTACGAGATATAATGACTGATGAACACCTTCGTTCGATAATGAAGGTTGCCTCAGCTCAAAGGCTGAGCCCCGACATTAATGAACTAGCATCCCAGAAAAGATGCCAGGTATCTGGCTTGGGCACATCAGATTAGATCAGTGTGTTGCAAACTGAGCAGTTTAAAGTCCTGAATGGTTGGTTTATTCATTATTTAATTTTCAAATTTATTAGCCTGTGGAAAAAGTTAATGTTGATATTTACCTCAGAAGGCTGCAAATAGAAAAGAGGGATTCAATTTTTATTTACCGTAAATTGTATTTGATATGCCATTGATATTTTTTTATTATTATTATTTGAAACTCGAATTTGCATGTCACTATAAAGTTATATAAGCCTTGCTTGTTCAATATTCCATGCAAAACGTGTTTGGGTCCCTATCAAAAGGTTAATTTGTTCAACCTTGGCCTTTGTTCAGTTTTAAATTTTGGCCCACTCTGTATTTGAGTTTGACACCCCTGATTTAGAATATCCAAATAACCAAACGTGCGCGTGTTTTGGGGTTTGGGAAGGAACATAATTAAATATCAAAATACCGGACTGATTCTATCTAGAAAAAATGACAAGGAAATGGAAAAGGGTTACAAATAACCACCAATGAAACAATAATGACGCTACACCCCAAAACACCATTTTCACTTTTACTCAGTCAAGTTCTTCCTTCTTTCTGTCACTTCATCTGAAATTCACTTTTCTCCTGGTCTAACTGCTTAAATGATATACAACTAAATATCTGACATCTATTAAAACAAGCAATAGACAGGCGACGAATGATTAGTATCACCCACTTGTGTCCCTTTTGCCTTTCTTTTTGGTAGAACGACTAAGAGCTTGACAAGAATCACTCAAAGAGGCTCTTCATACTGAAAATGTGGCCCCTAAAGTAGCCATAATTTCAAAAACTTAGTACAGATGTCTAAGTCTAGGTCTAAGCAAGAACCACAATAATAAACATACAGTTACAATCATACCTCTCTCGCTGACGGTACCAATTTTTTAACAGTTGTTGTATTCGCTCACAATGCAAGTGTCGGTAAGAGTCTCGCTTGTGTTAACAGAGATGTAATCATGCTCTGTACTTTCTCAAGGTGTGTCTGCATTAAGCAACCTTGTTCACAGGGACATCCGGCTGAAGTGAGGCAACTTTGTGTGAGGATGTTACCACACGTCCACTCGCGGAGTCGATGGTATAAAAACATAAACAGAAAATAGCTGAAGTTTCAACAGTTGCACGTCTGATTCATTCGCTGTCTTGAATGACGGGCAATTGGAACTTTTCCAAGGTTTGGTGCAACATGATACTCATGTTCATTGTAACAAAAGAGAAGGAAATGGATTTGCACCATTTCTTGAAATGAAAGGAACTTCCTCTTGAATTATTGGATGAATAAGTGTTGCTTAGCTGGCAACATTCAGTACGTAGTGCACTTTTTACACACTAAAATTTCCCTAGTGTCTACATCAGGGACGTCAAACATGCGCCCCCGCGGGCCGGATCAGGCTCGCAATCAGGTTCAATCCGGCCCGCGAGATGAGTTTGCCAAGTGTAAAAATGAGCTGCATTTTTAAATGAAATAAACTGCTGTTCTAAATGTGTCCACTGGATGTCGCAATAGCAATTCTGCTAGGCAAGCAAATAGTTTATATACCAAGCAAGAGGTACACGGTAAAGCGGGGCTGCGACTCCTCCCCATTGATCCAACGTAAAACAAACAGGAGTAAAATAAACAATTAGTAACCCTGCTTAAAAAGCTGCAAGAGACATTGATATAGTTCTGTGAAAATTATTGTCTTCTGTGAAAATGTATTGAACGTGAACAGTGCGTGATTTACTGCAATACTTTCAGTCTTTTAAGTTTTTATTTTTGGTATGTTGAAATTGCTCACACAATGGAAAGTTTTTATTTTTCCATCAATACGCAGTGATGCCTCGAAGGCAGGGAGGGAGTAAATCAACCCTCTTGAATAGTTTCTACCTCATTGTGTATGGTTAGATGAGTTAATACAGGATTAATATGTGGAAATTAACAGTGAGGTAGTTGATACGTAGAATATGTTTTATTTATGCTTTATTTTGTTTTTTGTTCAATCTTAGATGGGCTGTGACTGAAAGTTTAATTGCTTTGTAGGTACACTGAGATGAAGTCTAAATTCATTGAGTTCTTATTTTTGAAACGGCACCAATTTTTTCCTCAGAATTTTCAACCAACTTGAAGTGTTTTGTCAAGAGCATTATTTGTGATACGTACATTTTCAGAATGTGCTTGTTCTATTTTGGGCCGAAGTAAAACAAAGAAAACAATCTGAAGTTGTCATAGTTGTATTTTTTTATTTATTATGCCATGATTTTACCTGTCCGGCCCACTTGGGAATAGATTTTCCTCCATGCGGCCCCTGGTCTCGATAACCAAGATTTTCTCAACAAGTTCTTTGTCTTTTTTTTTCCTCTGGAAATAAATCTGGCAGTCATTTCATGTTATGTAATTAGTTTTTGAGTAATTAGCCAAAACCTCACTGTACTTGGAACACCCCCTTTCCTTTACGAGACTCGATATGCCGCATCCTCTTGATGTGACGTCATTTACAAAATTTCAGCTTATTTTCTTAATTACCATGCATAGACAATGTCTATAAAGACATGTAAAACAACTATTTTGATCACTAAAGTGCATGTTTTTGTCACGGAGGTCCATGATTACTTCAAAACTAATATAGTTACTATTATGTCCAAAAAATAAATGGCCTATTTAGACTTCCCTGCTCCTCCGTCTCCTTTTCCATATATTACCATTACCTGTGTTTCCTTATTCTCTTTCTGTATTTCCTCAGGCATCTTGGAAAAACATCAGTAGAAGAGGGTGCAAAATAGAAAACTAGTGGCTTACCTTCTTTTTCTGCCATTTTTGATTGATCTGTTCTTCTTTCTCCGTTCTTCCACGGGTTCTGACTCAGTCTTTCTTCCCTTTTTCCCCTTCTTTTCGGGATCGCATTTAAAAGTTAAAGTACCGTATTTTTCAGAGTATAAGTCGCTCCGGAGTATAAGTCGCACCTGCCGAACATGCATAATAAAGAAGGAAAAAAACATATATAAGTCGCACTGGAGTATAAGTCGCATTTTTTGGGGAAATTTATTTGATAAAAACCCAACACCAAGAATAGACATTTGAAAGGCAATTTAAAATAAACAAAGAATAGTGAACAACAGGCTGAATAAGTGTACGTTATATGAGGCATAAATAACCAACTGAGAACGTGCCTGGTATGTTAACATAACATATTATGGTAAGAGTCATTCAAATAAATATAACATATAGAACATGTTATACGTTTACCAAACAATCTGTCACTCCTAATCGCTAAATCCCATGAAATCTTATACGTCTAGTCCAGGGGTCGGCAACCCAAAATGTTGAAAGAGCCATTTTGGACCAAAAATACAAAAACAAATCTGTCCTGAGCCGCAGAAAATTAAAAGCCATATTACATAGTGTGTCATGAGATATAAATTGAATTAAGAGGACTTAAAGGAAACTAAATGACCTCAAATATAGCTACAAATGAGGCATAATGATGCAATGTTTTCATATAGCTAGCCTAAATAGCATGTTAGCATCGATTAGCTTGCAGTCATGCAGTGACCAAATATGTCTGATTAGCACTCCACACAAGTCAATAACATCAACAAAACTCACCTTTGTGGGTTCATGCACAACGTTAAGTTTGGTGGACAAAATGAGACAGAAAAAGAAGTGGCATAAAACACGTCCCAGAAAGTCGGAGAAAGTTATACATGTAAACAAACTACGGTGAGTTCAAGGACCGCCAAAATTAGTAGGGCAAAACGGCGATCGCCAAATACTCGAATCAGTGAAGCATGTTTAATATAAACAGTGTGCTTTATAACAATTAGGGAGGTTTGTGTCATGTTTGTCCTTCTACAGAAACCATATTAAAACAAAAACTACATTTTTCCCCCCTCAACTTTTTACATTTTTCATACATTTTTGAAAAAGCTCCAGAGAGCCACTAGGGCGGCGCTAAAGAGCCGCATGCGGCTCTAAAGCCGCGGGTTGCCGACCTCTGGTCTAGTCTCTTACGTGAATGAGCTAAATAATATTGTTTGATATTTTACGGTAATGTGTTAATAATTTCACACATAAGTCGCTCCTGAGTATAAGTCGCACCCCCGGCCAAACTATGAAAAAAACTGCGACTTATAGTCCGGAAAATACGGTACTATTATGTTCAAAAAATAAATGGCCATTTTAGACTTCCCTGCTCCTCCGTCTCCTTTTCCATAAATACCATAACCTGTGTTTCCTTATTCTCTTTCTGCATTTCCTCAGGCATCTTGGAAAAACATCAGTAGAAGAGGGTGCAAAATAGAAAACTAGTGGCTTACCTTCTTTTTTCTGCCATTTTTTATTGATCTGTTCTTTATTCTCCGTTCTTCCCCGGATTCTGACTCAGTCTTTCTTCCCTTTTTCCCCTTCTTTTCGGGATTGCATTTAAAAGTTAAAGTACCGTATTTTTCGGAGTATAAGTCGCTCCGGAGTATAAGTCGCACGGGCCGAAAATGCATAATAAAGAAGGAAAAAAACACATATAAGTCGCACTGGAGTATAAGTCGCATTTTTTGGGGAAATTTATTTGATAAAACCCAACACCAAGAATAGACATTTAAAAGGCAATTTAAAATAAACAAAGAATAGTGAACAACAGGCTGAATAAGTGTACGTTATATGAGGCATAAATAACCAACTGAGAACGTGCCTGGTATGTTAACGTAACATATTATGGTAAGAGTCATTCAAATAAATATAACATATAGAACATGCTATACGTTTACCACACAATCTGTCACTCCTAATCGCTAAATCCCATGAAATCTTATACGTCTAATCTCGTACGTGAATGAGCTAAATAATATTATTTGATATTTTACGGTAATGTCGATCATAATATTTTATTAGAGCGTATCAAAACACGTATTGGTATGTCAGACTTAGCTTTGCCCTGGTTTAACTCTTATCTTACTGACAGGATGCAGTGCGTCTCCCATAATAATGTGACCTCGGACTATGTTAAGGTAACGTGCGGAGTTCCTCAGGGTTCGGTTCTTGGCCCTGCACTCTTTAGTACTTACATGCTGCCGCTAGGCGACATCATACGCAAAGACGGTGTTAGCTTTCATTGTTATGCTGACAGAGGTGGGACCAAGTCATTGTTTTGCAAGTCACAAGTAAGTCTCAAGTCTTTGCCCTCAAGTCCGAGTCAAGTCCCGAGTCAAGACAGGCAAGACTCGAGTCAAGTCCAAAGTCAAGACTGGAAAGTCTCAAGTCAAGTCCTAAGTCCTGCATTTTGAGTTTCGAGTCCTTTCAAGTCCTTTTAACCACAGACTAATATATTAACACAGATTGTGTATGCTTTTCAAACGCTGTATTTATTTATTAAAACAAGTGCATTTTAAATTGCAGGAAAGAAAATTGTGCTGACATTGCACTTTATAATAGCACTATTAACCAGTCATTTTAAACATTAACTCATTCCTTTACAGAACAAACACATTGAAAAATAAAGTGCAAATGTACTTATTTGTACAAAAGTGTTAACATTGAAAAAACATGACATATACGTGAACATAACAAAAAAGTTGTACTTTTTATATGTCAGGGCCCTATGCTGCATTGCATTTGCAAAAGACCAAATTAGCCAAGAGTCTGTCAGTCATTTGTGCACGATGGGGGCGTAGTATGATGCCACCATGGCTGAAAACTCGCTCCACTGGAGCACTGGAGGCAGGCACTGCCAAGACTCTCATGGCCACTCGGAACAGTGAAGGAAGAGTCTTCATGTTCAATGCCCAGAACAAAAGGGGGGAGAGAGTTGTTTTGGGTTGGTGCACTACTTGTAAGTGTATCTTCTGTTTTTTATGTTGATTTAATTAAAAAAAGAAAAAGAAAAAAAATATTTCTTGTGCGGCCCGATACCAATCGATCCACGGACCAGTACCGGGCCGCGGCCCGGTGGTTGGGGACCACTGAGGTAAACAACCAACAGTATGTCAGAAAGCTAGCTAAAACGGTACACATATTCATAATATAGTATACATTTTAACTGACCTTTATTTTACTATTTTTGTCTTTTTTTAGGTGGCTAAAATACGCGGTGCTGCTGACCGCCGTCTAACGTTACGTGTGATATATTGACTAACGTAACCCTGCTTGAAAAAAATCACTGAACAAAAAGTATGAATAAGGTAGTGAACTGCAACAGATTCCCGTGTTTGCAATAACGTTATAACGTTAGCAGTGAGTTTACAGCCTCACTGATTTAACTACACAGCAAATAAAAGTCACGTTACTTAGCCAATAAACGTTATCTTACATTCAAAACTTACCGTTCTTTCTGCAACTTCAAATGCTGGACGAAGTTGGAAGTTGTTGCCGCTCCATCAGTAATTTTCGAACCGCATGTGTTGCATACTGCAAACCGTTTTGTGTTGACCACCTCGTAATTTTTATACCCAAACAAAATTATTTTAGGTATCATTTTTTGTTCACTGGCGTGTGGTTTGGACATGTCTTCTTCGTTGGTTGTCCTGCAATTTGATTGGATGAATGCTGTGTGATGAAAACAAAGTAGATCTAATTTGATTGGCTGTTGTACTGAGACCACACCAGCTGACACACACAACGCTGATAGACAAGTACACAATGAAAAATACGGAGCGCTCCCGAATAACTTTTTCATCTTTGGGTTTTGGGGAAAGTAGCAAGTCATGTCAAGTCATGTCAATTCAAAAGGCTCAAGTCCAAGTGAAGTCACAAGTCATTGATGTTAAAGTCTAAGTCGAGTTGCAAGTCTTTTTACATTTTGTCAAGTCGAGTCTAAAGTCATCAAATTCATGACTCGAGTCTGACTCGAGTCCAAGTCAAGTGACTCGAGTCCACACCTCTGTATGCTGATGACACCCAACTCTACATGCCCCTAAAGCTGACCAACACGCCGGATTGTAGTCAGCTGGAGGCTCGGGATGGTGTCCTGCTGGCCCCACTATGGACTGGACTCTTACTATTATGTTGGATCCACTATGGACTAGACTCTCACAATATTATGTCAGACCCACTCGACATCCATTGCATTCGGTCACCCCTAGAGGGGGGGGGGGGGGTTACCCACATATGCGGTCCTCTCCAAGGTTTCTCATAGTCATTCACATCGACGTCCCACTGGGGTGAGTTTTTCCTTGCCCTTATGTGGGCTCTGTACCGAGGATGTCGTTGTGGCTTGTGCAGCCCTTTGAGACACTTGTGATTTAGGGCTATATAAATAAACATTGATTGATTGATTGAATAATTTCACACATAAGTCGCTCCTGAGTATATAAGTCAGGACTTATAGTCCGGAAAATACGGTACTATTATGTTAAAAAAATAAATGGCCATTTTTGACTTCCCTGCTCCTCCGTCTCCTTTTCCATAAATACCATAACCTGTGTTTCCTTATTCTCTTTCTGCATTTCCTCAAGCATCTTGGAAAAACATCAGTAGAAGAGGGTGCAAAATAGAAAACTAGTGGCTTACCTTCTTTTTCTGCCGGTTCTTCCTCGGGTTCTGACTCAGTCTTTCTTCTCTTTTTCCCCTTCTTTTCGGGGTTCGCATTTAAAAGTTAAAGTACCAATGATTGTCACACACACACTCGGTGTGGCGAAATTATTCTCTGCATTTGACCCATCACCCTTGATCACCCCCTGGGAGGTGAGGGGAGCAGTGAGCAGCAGCGGTGGCCGCGCCTGGGAATCACTTGGCTTAAGTTTTTGATTTTGTTTCCATCCAAACTTATAGGAAAAAAACTTTTTCTTGAAAGTAGCAATCACTAAAACGATTGCTGAAAAAACATCCAATGAATGTAGCTAAAGTTGGCTGAAAGTTTAGTGAAGTGATGAAGTGTGCATCGGTCAAGAATTGCTAGCAGCAGCTGTTCCTCTTCTTTTAGCTGGAAGTGATGACATAAGACGCGGGCTCGGACAATTTAAGTCTTCCCGAATGACTTGATTTTCATTTGACAGACTTTGCACGCTGAATATGTCATTCCGAGCTCCTTCATAGCCGGGAAATTGTGGAAACCAAAATGCGCCCAAACGTTTGCCTTCGGCTAAGACGAAGATGACTGTCCTTTGCTTCCTCCTCCATGCAGAAATATTAGCAACATCTAATGCTAGCTAGCTCATGTTAACGTCCCACCAGACCACCCCCCTCCAGCTGGAACAATACACTATTGAGGTCGTTACGTGACAAGCACTACGGGTAATGGCTTGAAATACGTATTTTCTAAAATGTATTTGTTTTAAATTGTGATTCCCTTGTATATACCTCTTATATATAAAAAAATTTAAATTATATTTTATTTGCTCGATTACTAGTCTACTCTGTGTGCTGCACTGTTAATGCAACTGTCCTGTATACAGCAAAGTTGCTATTGGAACCTTAATTTTCCCAAGAGCCCACACCCAGGGCATCAATCAAGCGTGATCTATACATCCATCCATGGCCTACTGAAACCCACTACTACCGACCACGCAGTCTGATAGTTTATATATCAATGATGAAATCTTAACATTGCAACACATGCCAATACGGCCGGGTTAGCTTACTAAAGTGCAATTTTTAATTTTGCGCGAAATATCCTGCTGAAAACGTCTCGGTATGATGACGTCTGCGCGTGACGTCACGGATCGTAGAGGACATTTTGGGACAGCATGGTGGCCAGCTATTAAGTCGTCTGTTTTCATCGCATAATTCCACAGTATTCTGGACATCTGTGTTGGTGAATCTTTTGCAATTTGTTCAATGAACAATGGAGACAGCAAAGAAGAAAGCTGTAGGTGGGAAGCGGTGTATTGCGGCCGGTGGCTGCAGCAACACAAACACAGCCGGTGTTTCATTGTTTACATTCCCGAAAGATGACAGTCAAGCTTTACCATTGGCCTGTGGAGAACTGGGACAACAGAGACTCTTACCAGGAGGACTTTGAGTTGGATGCGCAGACGCGGTACCGTGAGTACGCATGCAGCTGCGGCTTCCAAACATTAGATCGCTTGCCCGTACGTGCGTGCCGCTATGTGCATTTCACGTACGTAACTTTGGGGACTTTGGGGAAATATATGTGCTGTATGAACTTTGGGGAGGTGAACGGTACTTTGGGCTGTGGGATTGAGTGTGTTGTGCAGGTGTTTGAGTTGTATTGGCGGGTTATATGGACGGGAGGGGGGAGGTGTTTGTTATGCGGGATTCATTTGTGGCATATTAAATATAAGCCTGGTTGTGTTGTGGCTAATAGAGTATATATATGTCTTGTGTTTATTTACTGTTTTAGTCATTCCCAGCTGAATGTCAGGTCCCACCCGCCTCTCACAGCATCTTCCCTATCTGAATCACTCCCACTGCCCTCTAGTCCTTCACTCTCACTTTCCTCATCCACGAATCTTTCATCCTCGCTCAAATTAATGAGGAAATCGTCGCTTTCTCGGTCCGAATCGCTCTCGCTGCTGGTGGCCAGGATTGTAAACAATGTGCAGATGTGAGGAGCTCCACAACCTGTGACGTCACACTACTCGTCTGCTACTTCCGGTACAGGCAAGGCTTTTTTATCAGCGACCAAAAGTTGCAAACTTTATCGTCGATGTTTTCTACTAAATCAGCAAAAATATGGCAATATCGCGAAATGATCAAGTATGACACATAGAATGGACCTGCTATTCCCGTTTGAATAAGAAAATCGCATTTCAGTAGGCCTTTAATCTAATCTAATACAACAAGATGCATTACAAACACACATTCAAAAATACCCATGCTTGTGTGATCTATATAAAGGTCCAATGCAGCTGCTTCGGACTGTGTGGTATTCACCTCATCCGTCAATGAATCGTTCTTGACCCACATCCAGTCCTTGCATTGTGTGTATTAACTTAAAACCCTTGGTGACATTCCATCCTGAATTGTGCTACATCGCTCGCCATATGTCACATTTCATCACTTCTCTTTCCAGGTGAGACGCAGCAGCAGTGACTCAAGCTCTGCAAGCCACTGACAGGTCTGGTTCAAGTTTATCTGGTGTCCTATGACGGGGTTTCATGATGAGGTTGCAAAAATGCCAAACATATCTTACATACGTGCGTGCAATGCCTGAGACTAAGACGTGTCGCGGAAACATTTAAGTAATCCTTGGCCGCTACTGGGACGTACTTAGAGGAATGTTTTGTGCTACCTAAAAAATAGTACATTACCTCAGGATGCAGTCATGAGAGCTGTGATCATCGTGTGAGTCCACATGGAAATCAGCAAGGTGCTTTTTCTTCACTTCAAGATCAAACTTTGATGATTTTTACGGATTGTGTGATAAATGTGTGTAAACCGTGCAGAATTTAGGATCAAAACACAGCTGACTCAGCCACCAATATTGACGCTGTCAAGCAGAGATAGCTCTGAGAAAGCTGGCATCAGCTAACTAATGACTTAGCGTACATGAGATAACCATTTGATTAACACAATTTAGACATTAATTTGACATAGTAACCCATTCATCCATCCATTTTCTACCTTTTTGTTCCTCTCGGGGTCACGAAGGGTGCTAGAGCCTTTCCCAGCTGCATTCGGGCGAAAGGCGGGGTACACCCTGGACAAGGGCCAACACAGGTAGACAGACAACATTTACACTCACATTCACACACTAGGGCCAATTTAGTGTTGCCAGTCAACCTATCCCCAGGTGCATGTCTTTGGAGGTGGGAGAATGCCGGGGTACCCAAAGGGAACCCACGCGGTCGACAGAGTAACCAATGAAATTAGAGATGTCCGATAATGGCTTTTTTACCGATATCCGATATTCCGATATTGTCCAACTCTTAATTACCGTTACCGATATCAACCGATACCGATATATACAGTCGTGGAATTAACACATTATTATGCCTAATTCTGTTGTTGTGATTAAACAATGTAACAAAGTTTTCCAAAATAAATCAACTCAAGTTATGGAAAAAAATGCCAACATGGCACTGCCATATTTATTATTGAAGTCACAAAGTGCATTATTTTTTTTAACATGCCTCAAAACAATAACAGTGCAATACTTTTTCATAACATGGTCACTACTGCCTAGTTTCTCTTGTTATATTCTTATTTTACTGTTATATTTTTATTCTCATTGTTGCTTTTTATTTTTATTCTTATTGTAATATTTTTCTATTCTGTTTCCATTTTTACCCCCATTATTTACTTTTTACTTTTTAAATTCGATCTCAATTCGGTACACTGCTGCTGCAATTTTAATTTTCCTGAGGGAACTCTCCTGAAGGAATCAATAAAGTACTATCTATCTATCCAAACAGCAGCTTTGAATTTGGGACATGCTCTCCCTGAGAGAGACTATGAGGAGGTTAAGGTGGGCGGGGTTGGGGTGGGGGGGGGGGGGGGGGGAGAGTTAGTACTGCAAGGGATTCTGGGTATTTGTTCTGTTGTGTTTATGTTGTGTTACGGTGCGGATGTTCTCCCGAAATGTGTTTGTCATTCTTGTTTGGTGTGGGTTCACAGTGTGGCGCATATTTGTAACAGTGTTAAAGTTGTTTATACGGCCAACCTCAGTGTGACCTGTATGGCTGTTGAACAAGTATGCCTTGCATTAATTCGTGATGAGAACAGCCGGTAGATATTATGTGACTCGGACGGCACGCAAAGGAAGTGCCTTTAAGGTTTATTGGCACTCTGTACCTCTCCGTACGTCCGTGTATACAGCGGCGTTTTAAAACATCACACATTTTAGTTTTAGAAACCGATACCGATAATTATGAAACCGATACCAGTAATTTCCAATATTACATTTTAAAGCATTTATCGGCCGATAACATCGGCAGCCCGATATTATTGGACATCCCTAATTGAAATGTAATAATTTTCATTGGTGTCATCACATTACCTTTTTTGACATGATTCATGACTGCTAATGTAGAAAAAGGACCAGTGCATTGGGTTGCCAACTTCCGAAAAAAATCAAACATGACACCTTGTTGGCAGCGTCAATGTTCTGGTGAAAGCGAACCCCATTGGAATGCATGCACTCCCTGCATCTGTGCATGCGTATGAATCTAAAGAATGCAGAAATGTAATTGAAGGAAGCTTTCCCATAAGTACAATCCCACTATATTTTTGTATTTTGTCATTTCATATTCTACTATATATTCACTCTACAAATAATCAAATGTATGATTCATTGGTTATGTTTTTATTGCTGGTAAACTAAAATCACTCCCAGCATGCCTTGCGGCACTTGATTTTCAACATCTTCACATTAAACCATAACCTAATAAATCATACATTAGAAAGATGTGAATCTCACAACTCATGATTTGATTACATTTTGATTCTTAGAGTAAGGATTGTATGCAGAATCAATTGTCCGTTCAACTAGATTCTTGATTCAAACCGATTTTCGCAAGATGTGAGTTGGTATAAAATACATATTGTAGCGTCCCGGAAGAGTTAGTGCTGCAAGGGGTTCTGGGTATTTGTTCTGTTGTGTTACGGTGCGGATGTTCTCCCGAAATGTGTTTGTCAATATTGTTTGGCGTGGGTTCACAGTGTGGCGCATATTTGTAACAGTGTTAAAGTGGTTTATACGGCCACCCTCAGTGTGACCTGTATGGCTATTGACCAAGTATGTGGCATTCACTTGTGTGTGTGACTGGGCCGGCAAGCAAAGGCAGTGCCTTTAACCCTTGTGTGGTGTTCGGGTCTGTGGGACCCGTTTTCATTTTTTATTAAAAGAAAAATGATACACTGGACCCGGGGCTAAAAGAAATGTGGAAATTGATGTTCTGTGTACCACACACACACACACACACACACAATATACACACACACAGCAGGCCGAGACAGGAGGAGGACATCAGAGGGTCAATTGTGCGAGAAAATGAGAGCAGACAGTGTTGACAAACAATGTTGCAACCTTGTGTGGGAACCGAGGGTGCAGAAACACAAAAGAAGAATCCCTGTGGGAGGCAGAAACTGGCAGGTAAATTTTCCGTGCAACGTTCATATTGTTGTTACTCAGCCAGCGTTTGAGGTTCTGATGGACCCGTTGCATTTTGTGGCTTTTAATGCCTCACAATCAAACACTTTTATGTTAGAATACTGAACAGATGTTTATTGGGATAAGGTAAACATCTGTTCAGTATTTTAACATGAAAGTGTTCGATTGTGAGGCATTAAAAGCCACAAAATGCAACGGGTCCATCAGACCCACAAACACTGGATGAGTAACAACAATATGAACATTACACGAGGGTTAAGGTTTATTGGCGCTCTGTACCTCTCCCTACATACAGCGGCGTTTTAAAAAGTCATACATTTTAATTTTTGAAACCGGTACCGATAAATAAGAAATTGATACCGATGATTTCCGATATTACATTTTAAAGCATTTATCGGCCGATAATATCGGCAGTCCGATATTATCGGACATCCCGAGTAATAAGTCTCTCGTAAGATTTAATATAAAGTCCCTGTCATTTATTAATTCCATTAACATTCTATTTTTGATTCCCATGGGACAAAACAGATTTTCATGGGACGCTTGGCAACCCAAAAAGGAACACTGGAACAGAGTAAACTAACTTTAGTAGGGGACTGGTGACTCTGCTCAACTAATGTCACCCATAAAGTCAATAAATAATCATTAATAGTACCACCATTTGTGGTGCCTCAGGGTACTAAGATAAAATGTAGTGTTAAAAATAAAACTCCACACACAAGACAGCCTCTCTTTCATGTCAAAGCCAATAAATGAGTGAATGAAGCGGTGGAACATTTCATAGGAGAAATGCGATATGTTTGTTTGGAAGAGGATCTTTGAAGTTACCTGAGTGCTGCCTGGTCATACGTTGACTCCGATTACAGCAGCTGTGCCTTTGGCCACACACACCAGACATGAATGCTGGATCAGTGCCCTGTAAAAGAGCGCAGTGAGTCAGGTCTGCTTGTGTAAACCATGCACCTGTACAAAAGTGGAAGCGGGTGGCCCCGGGCTACGCCAGGCACTCTTCCCCCGCTGTCCTTTTATTTTCTATCTCCACACCTCATTTATCACATTCCGGTGTTTTACTGTCACACCCTGAGCTCGGACTGTGAAACCGTCTGTATCGTACCACTAATTGGCCTCTATAAATACCTCACCAGAAACACTTTAAAGTTGTTAGGATGAGGTCAATATGTCAGAGAGGAGCATGAGTTTTTATTACTTTCCATTCGTTTCAATGTCAATAACCGAGTAGCGTGAGGCTTGTAAAAAGAGGTGGAACATGAACTGCATGGGAGTGACAAATACCTGACACAGTAGGGGACTTGCTTGGGCGAAAGTCATACACTGGAACTTCCAAGTTGCTTGGGAAGCTGGTCAACTTGGGAATTGAAAATTATTTTTCCCATTGGAAAGAATGGAACTGTCAAGCTGTCGACGTCCTGAAACATTAACTGTACAGGAATAGTAACATTGCAACATGTTGGGGGCGGTATAGCTCGGTTGGTAGAGTGGCCGTGCCAGCAACTTGAGAGTTTCAGGTTCGATCCCCGCTTCCGCCATCCTAGTCACTGCCGTTGTGTCCTTGGGCAAGACACTTTACCCTAGAGATGGCCGATAATATCGGCCGGCCAATGAATGCTTTAAAATGTAATGTATCGGAAATTATCGGTATCGTTTTTTTTATTATCAATATCATTTTTTTATTTTTTTTTTTATTAAATCAACATAAAAAACACAAGACACACTTACAATTAGTACACCAACCCAAAAAACCTCCCTCCCCCATTTACACTCATTCACACTCATTCAAACAAAAGGGTTGTTTCTTTCTGTTATTAATATTGTGGTTCCTACATTATATATCAATATATATCAATACAGTCTGCAAGGGATACAGTCCGTAAGCACACATGATTGTGCGTGCTGCTGGTCCACTAATAGTACTAACTTAACAGTTAATTTTACTCATTTTCATTAATTACTAGTTTCTATGTAACTGTTTTTATATTGTTTTACTTTCTTTTTTATTCAAGAAAATGTTTTTAATTTATTTATCTTATTTTATTTTATTTTATTTTTTAAAAAGGACCCTATCTTCACCATTCCTGGTTGTCCAAATTCGCTCCCTGTATAATCAGTGTCAGAGCTTGGTCCGCATTGCTGGCAGTAAGTCGGACCTGTTTCCAGTGAGGGTTGGACTCCGCCAAGTCTGCCCTTTGTCACCGATTCTGTTCATAACTTTTATGGACAGAATTTCTAGGCACAGTCAAGGCGTTGAGGGTATCTGGTTTGGTGGCTGCAGGATTAGGTCTCTGCTTTTTGCAGATGATGTGGTCCTGATGGCTTCATCTGGCCAGGATCTTCAGCTCTCACTGGATCGGTTCGCAGCCGAGTGTGAAGCGACTGGGATGAGAATCAGCACCTCCAAGTCCGAGTCCATGGTTCTCGCCCGGAAAAGGGTGGAGTGCCATCTCCGGGTTGGGGAGGAGATCTTGCCCCAAGTGGAGGACTTCAAGTACCTCGGAGTCTTGTTCACGAGTGAGGGAAGAGTGGATCGTGAGATCGACAGGCCGATCGGTGTGGCGTCTTCAGTAATGCGGACGCTGTATCGATCCGTTGTGGTGAAGAAGGAGCTGAGCCGGAAGGCAAAGCTCTCGATTTACCGGTCGATCTACGTTCCCATCCTCACCTATGGTCATGAGCTTTGGGTCATGACCGAAAGGACAAGATCACGGGTACAAGCGGCCGAAAAGAGTTTCCTCCGCCGGGTGGCTGGGCTCTCCCTTAGAGATAGGGTGAGAAGCTCTGTCATCCGGGGGGAGCTCAAAGTAAAGCCGCTGCTCCTCCACATCGAGAGGAGCCAGATGAGGTGGTTCGGGCATCTGGTCAGGATGCCACCCGAACGCCTCCCTAGGGAGGTGTTTAGGGCACGTCCGACCAGTAGGAGGCCACGGGGAAGACCCAGGACACGTTGGGAAGACTATATATCCCGGCTGGCCTGGGAACGCCTCGGGATCCCCCGGAAGGAGCTGGATGAAGTGGCTGGGGAGAGGGAAGTCTGGGCTTCCCTGCTTAGGCTGCTGCCCCCGCGACCCGACCTCGGATAAGCGGAAGAAGATGGATGGATATTTATTTTTCAATAAAATACTGTAAAGGGTAGAAATGTAGTTTGTCTGTTTTAGCCAATTATTAATCGATTAATCGAAGTAATAATCGGCAGATTAATCGATTATCAAATTAGTTGTTAGTTGCAGCCCTAGTAACGACTTGGTATCGGATTGATACCCACATTTGTGGTATCATCCAAAACTAATGTAAAGCATCCAAACAGCAGAAGAATAAGTGATTATTACATTTGAACAGAAGTGTAGATAGAACATGTTGAAAGAGAAAGTAAGCAGATATTAACAGTAAATGAACAAGTAGATTAATAATTCATTTTCCACCACTTGTCCTTAACAATTTTGACAAAATAATAGAATGAAAAATGACACAATATGTTACTGCATATGTCAGCAGTTAAATTAGGAGCCTTTGTTTGTTTACTTACAAAAAAGACAAGTTGTCTTGTATGTTCACTATTTTATTTCAGGACAAACTTTCATTAAGAAACATATGTTCAATGTACCGTAAGATTTTCTGTTAAAATAAAGCCAATAATGTACATTTTTGTGGTCCCCTTTATTTAGAAAAGTATCGAAAAGTACCGAAAAGTATCAAAATACATTTTGGTACAAGTACCAAGACCAAAATATTGGTACCGGGTCAACACTACTTCAAAGAAGAAATTCACAACTTTAGACATGACGTAAACTATTAATGCCCGTGTCTCCAATAAAACGTTGCATCGTAGTAATGGTCGCACAGTGTTTAGAGTAAATATTTTAATAGGGAGATGACGTTTTACTTGGAAAAACAAGAATGCCAAAAACAATCAGGGTGTGTTTTTGACCGCTACTGTTTGTGTAAAAATACAGCAATAAACCTGAAATAGCAACTTCTGACTTATATGCACCAGGGATATTATGGGAAAGTGTTACCACCATGTTAACGGCTCCCTATTGTGTGACTATTGTGCCCAGACTTTGCCTTAGTTTCCCATGTATTCATGTGAAGGTCAGGTTGTACAGTTCAGCGTAGTTTTCCTCTGAGGGCGGCAACCTAAAAGCAGGTTCAACACCCTTGCCACAACACACACACAAATACATTTTAGTGAGCACTTTTATCCTCACAACAATAGCTTCTCTGTGTTTACTCGAGGCAGCCAGAGGAACCTCCATTAGAAACTGACCTATTCTTTATGCCATCAGTTCAGTCTGCGGAATAAACACTATTTGTTAAGCCTCATATCATCTTGCAGCTTGTGTGTCAAGGCCACCATCGTTTCCATAGCATCACAGGAGCAGTGACCTCATTGGTCCGCCTGCCCTTATTGTCTCTCTCGCTGTCGCTGCCGCCACTTTGGGCCCTCCTTGTCAGTATTGTTTGGAGACAGCACAGAAGCTGGGGAGGAAGGAATGTTGCGGCACTCTGACACGACGCAGATGGAACAACCGCACGGATGCAACAACCATAAGTGGTAAAAAAAAAAAAGGCCTCAAAAAACAGCGTTCATGTCAGATTTGTGAGATAGAAGTATTTTGAGCAGGTGTCATTATTGACATTAACACAGTAGTTCTTAATCTTGTTGGAGGTACTGAACCCCACCAGTTTCATATGCGCATTCACCGAACCCTTCTTTAGTGAAAAAAAAATTCTTAATTTATAAATATTAATCATGAAATGATTAATATTATATTAAAGAAATACTAATAAAGATATATTTTACAAACACAACGTTACAGGAATGTACACATGATCCCATGTTTACATCTCATTGTGCAACATGTGAATGTTTTAGTGGGAACTAAATGCGATATCAGAAAGGAGTACAAATTATTTCCAAAGCAGGACCCCCACCCAGACATACAATACTAGTACACAGCTCATGAAAAACTATATGTTTTGTTATTGTCATTGTAAGTGGGCCAAAACACTTATTTTAGAAAGTAATCCCATGGAAATGACTGCTGTGCAACTCACTGTTGCACTGAAATGCTCAGTAGTGCTGGATACTATTGATAACATTACATGTAATGTATATTCTTCTCATAGGTGAGGATGGTCCTTAGCTTCAAACAAGTTTTGCAAAAAAAGCCAAAGAAATAAAAAACTGTGGGGTTATTCCAGTGTCATGGTGGGTTCAGGAAATTTACTGAAGTTTTGTGCAACATGCTGACGATTCGCAAGATGACACACCAATCGGTGGTTTCTGAAGCATATTATGAGGCGTGTGAATTTGGAGCTTCCCACTGCTGTCATTTGATTATAATAATAAAACATCCATCCATCCATTTTCTACCGCTTGTCCCTTTTGGGCGTCATTAACTTGGTATTTAGTCAGGTTTGGGACAGGTGTGCAGCTGGTGTGGCCACAGTGTACACATCTAAGTTAAAGTACCAATGATTAGGTGTGGTGAAATTTGTCCTACGCATTTGACCCATCACCCTTGTTCACCCCCTGGGAGGTGAGGGGAGCAGTGGGCAGCAGCGGTGCCACGCCCGGGAATCATTTTTGGTGATTTAATTCAACCCCCAATTCCAACCCTTGATGCTGAGTGTCAAGCAGGGAGGTGATGGGTCCCATTTTTATAGTCTTTGGTATGACTTTGAACTCACAACCTACCGATCTCAGGGCGGACACTCTAGCCACTAGGCCACTGAGTAGGTCCACACATATAGAAAATTAGAGGGAACATTGTTTGGGGGTATCCATAATACGCCGATAGGGAGAAGTTTTTATTTACACGATGAGTCGGGTGTGTCTTGACCTCCGCCGAACCCCTGAGGCCGACTCGCCGAACCCCTAGGGTTCGATCGAATCCAGGTTAAGAACCCCTCCGTTAACATGACCACAATAAAGAAATGATGTGGGGGGTTTTTTTGTGATGCTCCCAAGTGACATATTTATCAGGAATATAGTCAACCCATGACAATTTCACAATATCAGCAGATTTACTGTATGTGACAAACACCAAACAGTACATCATGTGATCATCTAATCATGAAAGCACGATGTTCACTCACAGGTCACAACATTAGATACAGTAGCTAGAACGGCACGGTGTTATGGGACTCGATGCAAGAGCTGTATCAACAATCGGCCATGACAAAATCTAGGCTAAGTTCTTCAAACAGGGGAAGCTCCAAATTCACACGCCTCATAATATGCTTCAGAAACCACCGATTGGTGTGTCATCTTGCGAATCGTCAGCATGTTGCACAAAACTTCAGTAAATTTCCTGAACCCACCATGACACTGGAATAACCCCACAGTTTTTTATTTCTTTGGCTTTTTTTGCAAAACTTGTTTGAAGCTAAGGACCATCCTCACCTATGAGAAGAATATACATTACATGTAATGTTATCAATAGTGTCCAGCACTACTGAGCATTTCAGTGCAACAGTGAGTTGCACTGAAAAGTTAAAGTATCTATGATTGTCACACACACACTAGGTGTGATGAAATTATTCTCCGTATTTGACCCATCACCCTTGATCACCCCCTGGGAGGTGAGGGGAGCAGTGAGCGCGCCCGGGAATCATTTTTGGTGATTTAACCCCCAATTCCAACCCTTGATGCTGAGTGCCAAGCCGGGATGTAATGGGTCCCATTTTTATAGTCTTTGGTATGACTCGGCCGGGGTTTGAACTCACGACCTACCGATCTCAGGGCGGTCACTCTAATCACTGGGGCCACTGAAAGTCACATGACAGTGAAGTTGAGTTGAGTTGAGTTTGAGTTTATTTCGAACATGCATGCATACAACATGATACATCACAATTTCCAGTTTCTCTATTCAACATGTTCGAAAAGGAGTAGGAAGAAGCAGAGCTTATTTAATCCCACCCCTTTTCTCTTACATGGCAGTTGCTGAAACGTTTGTTCACTTCCAATGTATTCACAATATACTACATAAGTAATAACAATAAAAATAAATAAATAATAATTTTTATTGTTATTACTTATGGAGTATATTGAGGGCTCATAAAATCCAAACTGGAGCAGTAATAAAACTCTTTCATCAACTTTTAATCCGAAGGGTTCAATCTCTCTCCTGTGCTAATTTGAAGCCGACACGACAAACGCGCTCAGAGGAGATCATGTTTGAAAAAACGTGAATGTTTTTACACAACTTTTGTTTTGAAGGGGGAATTGCAAACTTCCTGTTGATTTTTGCTGGGGGTTGTCAGTGTATGAAATATAGGTCTAAGTGAGACCTACATGGAGGTTTTTGTTTCATGTCTCTACGACATTCCTACTGGGAGTTACCGGCAGTTTTGTGAACCACCCCGGGTCCCGACTTTGAACAGCTAGCGCACCATCTGAGGTCACCTGATAACCTCTCCATGCAGGAGAGGGGGGGCAGATCAGAAAAGAGACGGCAGATAAACTGGTCTAAAAGGGGGGTCTATTTAAAAGCTAGAGTATACAAATGAGTTTTAAGATGGAACTTAAATGCATTCCAGAGTACTGGAGCCTGAATAGAAAACGCTTTATAGCCCACAGACTTTTTTTGGGGCTCTGGTAATTTTACATTTTAAATTTCATTGTGATTGTGGGACTGCTTGTTAAGATTTTGGTGTGTTTCTTTTCATCACTGTGCGGTTTTGAGGTAACGTTAGTACTTTGTCTCATTTTAAAACTGTCTCTGTTACTGTTCCTCATGCCCTGTCTTCAACTTTTACTTGTACACTGCAAAAAGTCTGTGTTCATAAACAAGAAAAAAAAAATACAAAAATGAGGGGTATTTTACTTGAACTAAGCAAAATTATCTGCCAATAGAACAAGAACATTTGGCTTGTCAAAACTTTCCAAAACAAGTAAAATTAGCTAACATCAATGAACCCAATAAAAATCTTAAAATAAGTATTTTCTCACTAATAACAATTGTACTTTTCTTGGTAGGAAAAAAAATTAGACCTTTTTTCTCAATATGTTGAAAAATATTCGTAAATATATAATTTTTTCATGCTTGAAATAAGAAATTATTACTTTAAAAAAGTAGTTTTATACTTTGCAACAGTTGATACTCTAGTTTCAAGCATGTTTTACTCAATATAGGTCTTCAAATCTCAGCAACAAGCTGTAATATCTTACTGAGATCATTTAGGACCAAAACCCTTAAAACAAGTAAAACACTCTAACATAAAATCTGCTTAGTGAGAAGAATTATCTTATCAGACAGAAAATAAGAAAATATCACCCTTATTTGAGATATTTAATCTTACTTAGATTTCAGTTTTTGCAGTGTACTGCCTATTTATTACTGCCTTTCATAAATACTTGCCGGGACCTGAGTCCAAATTTCGAAATGTGCAAATGTGTATAAGTACATCATCAACAATGATACTCCATATACAGTACATATTTACAGTGCCACTAATTTGAGAATCACTGTTTAGAGGTCAACATCTTTCTACCATTAAATGACCATTTCCTAAAGCAACACCTTTACGGATTATTTAGATCAGTGGTTCTTAACCTGGGTTCGATCGAACCCTAGGGGTTCGGTGAGTCGACCTCAGGGGTTCGGCGGAGGTCAAGACACACCCGACTCATCGTGTGAATAAAAACTTCTCCCTATCGGCGTATTACGGATACGGCAACAGCAGAAGTCAGACTGATTTGCAGGTGTGTAATTTATTGTGAGTTTATACACTGTGTTGGTTTTGTTCTTTGAACAAGGTGATGTTCATGCACGGTTCATTTTGTGCACCAGTAAAAAAACATGGTAACACTTTAGTTTGGGGAACATATTCACCATTAATTAGTTGCTTATTAACATGCAAATTAGTAACATATTGGCTCTTAACTAGTCATTATTAAGTACTTATTAATGCCTTATTCAGCATGACCTTATTATAACCCTAACCCTCTAACCCTGGCCCTAACCCTCTAACCCTAACCCGAACCATCCATCCATCCATTTTCTACCGCTTATTCCCTTCAGGGTCGCGGGGGGCGCTGGAGCCTATCTCAGCTACAATCGGGCGGAAGGCGGGGTACACCCTGGACAAGTCGCCACCTCATCGCAGGGCCAACACAGATGGACAGACAACATTCACACACTAGGGCCAATTTAGTGTTACCAATCAACCTATCCCCAGGTGCATGTCTTTGGAAGTGGGAGGAAGCCGGAGTACCAGGAGGGAACCCACGCAGTCACAGGGAGAACATGCAAACTCCACACAGAAAGATCCCGAGCCCGGGATTGAACCCAGGACTACTCAGGACCTTCGTATTGTGAGGCAGATGCACTAACCCCTCTGCCACCGTGCTGCCCTAACCCGAACCAAAAAACTCTAAATTAAGGCTTTGTTACTTAGAATATGTTCCCCATACTAAAGTGTTACTAAAAACATATACCTTTGTCTTGAAATTGAAAAAAAAAAAAAATTTATTTTTCACTAAAGAAGGGTTCGGTGAATGCGCATATGAAACTAGTGGGGTTCGGTACGTCCAACAAGGTTAAGAACCACTGATTTAGATGTTTTTTTCAATTGGTTTGAATTGGGGGTTTTCATCCATTAATCTATCTATGCCGCTTGTCCCTCTTGGGTTCACAGGGTTGCTGGAGCCTATCCCAGCTGCCCTTTAATCCACACAAATTGGAAGTCCACCGGTCTGTATTGGACCTGTTAATGTTCCAAAGTATTTAAACATACAGTTGACTGATCAGCCACAAAAGGAAGTGTAGTCACACTGTAACCTCATGACCACACTGGGAAAAATAAAAAGTTTTGACCGCACAGTAAAAGGACATTGAACTTCTGGCCTTGTGTGTGTGAACGTGTGAACATCAAAGGCTTTGTGGTTAGAAGTTGCAACTTATTAACCAGACACATTTTCTCCAACCACTGCAAAATGTCTTTCCTAAAAGGTAGATACTCACAATACACACTATAACACTACCAATTTAATAAATACTAGAGCAGTGGTTCTAATACTTTTTTCACCAAGTACCACCACAGAATACATTTGGCTCTCCAAGTACCACCATGATGACCAACATTAAAATGTTTTTTTTGACAAGTATATTTATGATGTATGATCAGTGTCAGAGCTTGGTCCGCATTGCCGGCAGTAAGTCGGACACGTTTCCAGTGAGGGTTGGACTCCGCCAAGGCTGCCCTTTGTCACCGATTCTGTTCATAACTTTTATGGACAGAATTTCTAGGCGCAGTCAAGGCGTTGAGGGGATCCGGTTTGGTGGCTGCAGGATTAGGTCTCTGCTTTTTGCAGATGATGTGGTCTTGATGGCTTCATCTGGCCAAGATCTTCAGCTCTCACTGGATTGGTTCGCAGCTGAGCGTGAAGCAACTGGGATGAGAATCAGCACGTCCAAGTCCGAGTCCATGGTTCTCGCCCGGAAAAGGGTGGAGTGCCATCTCCGGGTTGGGGAGGAGATCTTGCCCCAAGTGGAGGACTTCAAGTACCTCGGAGTCTTGTTCACGAGTGAGGGAAAGGTAGATCGTGAGATCGACAGGCGGATCGGTGCGGCGTCTTCAGTAATGCAGACGCTGTATCGATCCGTTGTGGTGAAGAAGGAGCTGAGCCGTAAGGCAAAGCTCTCAATTTACCGGTTGATCTACGTTCCCATCCTCATCTATGGTCATGAACTTTGGGTTATAACCGAAAGGACAAGATCACGGGTACAAGCGGCCGAAATGAGTTTCCTCCGCCGGGTGGCGGGGCTCTCCCTTAGAGATAGGGTGAGAAGCTCTGCCATCCGGGAGGAGCTCAAAGTAAAGCCACTGCTCCTCCACATCGAGAGGAGCCAGATGAGGTGGTTCGGGCATCTGGTCAGGATGCCACCCGAACGTCTCCCTAGGGAGGTGTTTAGGGCACGTCCGACCTGTACGAGGCCACGGGGAAGACCCAGGACACGTTGGGAAGACTATGTCTCCCGGCTGGCCTGGGAATGCCTCGGGATCCCCCGGGAGGAGCTGGACGAAGTGGCTGGGGAGAGGGAAGTCTGGGCTTCCCTGCTTAGGCTGCTACCCCCACGACCCGACCTCGGATTAGCGGAAGAAGATGGATGGATGGAAGTATGTTTATTATTTTTGGCAAGTGTAACATTACACACAGTTTGAATAGTAACACTGTGTTTGACTATGGGTGATTAATCAAGTGATTATTTGGCGTACCACGAGTGGTACTCGTACCACAGTTTGAGAATCCTGCACTTGAGAGTTTAGGGCAGACCTCGGTAAAATACGGCCCGTTAAGATTTTCAATCCAGACGTTGTACATCATTTTTTTTAGACCTTTAACATCAAAACTGTAGCCGCCATTATGATGTGCAGTGCTGTTTTTAAATGACCGTAAGTCTTGAACTATACAAAGTATTTCAATGTTTGAAATCCGCGCTTTTGGGTGTTATACGAGTTATTACGGTAATCTACGTCACAGCAGCTCAGACAATGAACAAAGCAGAGTGGGCGGGGTTCGGTTTCAGAGCAGCCAGCCCCAAACGCATGTGTCAGAAACAGATTTTTCCGTGATAATATATCATATTGTAGGGGTTTATTACCCTTTGCATTCATATTTTGCAGTTTGTTACACTTTTGTTGTGTTTTGCTTGATTGTAAAAGATACACAACTATCGAGGAGCTGGTCTGAGAAGTAAAAGAGGAGCGATGTTCTTATGTTGTTAATATTCAGTATTTTATTGTTCGTAGTTAATATTGTAAATCCCACTTTCTTTATTTTAATGTACATTTTTGGTGTCCCTTTCAGTGAAAATCTGTAAAATTCCAGACACATTTTTTTCTCTCCATGTGGCCCCTGAGTCAAAATATTTGCCCAGCTCTGGTTTAGGGCCTACGGATATGAATCAGTTAGTAACTACGCCTCTCCATCCTCTTCTTTCCCCAGTTTTTTTTTTTAATTCTGAGGTTGTTTTAAATGTCATATTTTTAGTCATGTTTGCTGTTATTTTACGCTGCAAACACCCACTGCTAAAGAAAACTTCTAAAAGGGGCACCAGTGACAGACGCGTGGAAGAAAACATAATGTTAGTGTAGTAGGAGAGACCCGAATAAACACAAAGCAAGAATAATCTCTGTGTTTATGCAAGACGGGCCTTTAGTTGGTAAGGTCACCAACAGTGTCGTCAGTGTGTGTGTGTGTGTGTGTGTGTGTGTGTGTGTGTGTGTGTGTGTGTGTGTGTGTGTGTGTGTGTGTGTGTGTGTGTGTGTGTTTGTGCCTACAGTTAGTTTCCTTTTGTGCGGCTTATGACTGGGCAGTAATCACCGAGGTGGAAAGAGCCGGTCCGAAAGGTCCACCCCTTTTCTCACACAATTAACACACACTAAGCACAATCTTGCAAGGCGATACACAACAATGTGTTTCCGTTTAGATTACAGAAAATACCAGGAAGAAGTGGATGGAAGAAGCAGCGTAGTGCTGTCGACTATAACTGAAATAGACACAATGGTCTTGACAGGAGTTCCCTTTTTAACCAGCTCAACCTGATACGCAGTAGAAGAAGACACAAAATAACTAAGCAGATGTTTGATTATCAATGCAAATGTTTCATTTAAAATGTTTTTGTGTACCACCGATTGAATGGCGCTTTCATGAATAAATTATTTACTTGAAACATACCGTATTTTTCGGAGTATAAGTCGCTCCGGAGTATAAGTCGCACCGGCCGAAAATGCATAATAAAGAAGGAAAAAAACATATATAAGTCGCACTGGAGTATAAGTCGCATTTTTGGGGGAAATGTATTTGATAAAACCCAACACCAAGAATAGACATTTGAAAGGCAATTTAAAATAAATAAAGAATAGTGAACAACAGGCTGAATAAGTGTACGTTATATGACGCATAAATAACCAACTGAGAACGTGCCTGGTATGTTAACGTAACATATTATGGTAAGAGTCATTTAAATAACTATAACATATAGAACATGCTGTACGTTTACCAAACAATCTGTCACTCCTAATCGCTAAATCCCATGAAATCTTATACGTCTAGTCTCTTACGTGAATGAGCTAAATAATATTATTTGATATTTATATGACATAAGTCGCTCCTGAGTATAAGTCGCACCCCCGGCCAAACTATGAAAAAAACGGCGACTTATAGTCTGAAAAATACGGTATATGGATGTATAGATTTGGGTTTAGACATCATTAATGGAACAGACCTAATCACCTTATCTAAGCACAAACAACAATTGTAAGGGTTATTGTCTCATACAGTGGAACCCGATTAGCTCGGCGCCTTGGCTGGATTGTCAAAGTCTAAACCCAAACTAACCACTGCTTGAAAATTCACTTTTGGAAGACAAGAAGAATGAGGGATAATTTAGGACAAGGGGTGCCAACACTTTTTTTTCAGGCGAGCTACTTTTCAATTGACCAAGTCGAGGGGATCTACCTCATTCATATATATATATATATATATATATATATATATATATATATATATATATATATATATATATATATATATATATATATATATATATATATATTTATTTATTTATGAAAGAGACGTTTTTGTTAACAAGCTAAAGGTTTGATTGATTGATTGAGACTTTTATTAGTAGATTGCACAGTACAGTACATATTCCGTACAATTGACCACTAAATGGTAACACCCGAATACGTTTTTCAACTTGTTTAAGTCGGGGTCCACTTAAATTGATTCATGATACAAATATATACTATCACTATCATCATAATACAGTCATCACACAAGTTAATCATCAGAGTATATACATTGAATTATTTACATTATTTACAATCCGGAGTGTGGGATGTGGAAGGGGGGGTTATGTTTGGTTGATATCAACACTTCAGTCATCAACAATTGCATCATCAGAGAAATGGATATTGGAACAGTGTAGGACTCACTTGGTAGGACATAGAGAGAGAGATCAGAAAGCATAAGAACAAGTATCTACATTTTATTATTTACATTTGATTATTTACAATCTGGGGAGGTGAATGTGGAAGGGGGAGGGTGTTAGTTTAGGGTTGTAGTTGCCTGGAGGTGTTGTTTTAGTGCGGTTATGAAGGAGGATAGAGATGCCCTTTCTTTTACACCTGTTGGGAGTGCATTCCATATTGATGTGGCATAGAAGGAGAATGAGTTAAGACCTTTGTCAGATCGGAATCTGGATTTAGGTGTTTAATGATAATACAAGCATGTTTAACACATATAGATTCCTTTCTTTCATGAAGACAAGAATATAAGTTGGTGTATTACCTGATTCTGATGACTTGTATTGATTGGAATCAGACAGTAGTGCTGATAACGTCCACATTTTTGAATAGAGGAGAAAAAAAAGTCCTCCTTTCTGTCCAATACCACATGAAAGTGGTTGGTTTTTGGCATCTTATTTGTCCAGCTTCCATACTTCTTTTTATACACTTTACAAGAAATACATTGGCAGCAAACTCCGTAGCTTGCTCACTTGTCCGCGCCAGCTTTCTGAGATTCTTGTTTTGTTAGCACAGATAGGATGAAGCAGCGCATTTATTGTGAAGACAAGAACTGTGCAGTCGGTCTTTAGAGTTTTGACAGCAGGTGCGGCACGAGAGTCTGTTGGAATAAAAAGTGTTTCTCACCTTCCTGTCGGTCATGTTTTCTTAATAATGGTCTTGCAGCAGCCAGCGTCATCTCACAAGACCCTCGGGTGCCGTGACTGTCAATCAAATGACGAAAGTGACGTCAGAGTGAAGATTGATGATCGCTAATTTTTAGGTCTACTTTTTAGTGCCTGGCTGGCAAACGACAGACACACCCTCCGTGAGCGACCGGTAACTCGCGATCGACGTTAAAGCTGCAACAATTGGATGGACGGGACCGACTTTGACAGCACATAAAATCCAAACCAGAGCAGTAACTAAAACTCTTTCATCGACTTTTAATTAGAAGAGTTCAATCTCTCTCCTGTGTTAGTTTGAAGCCGACATGACAAACGCGCTCAGAGGAGATAATGTTTGAAAAAAGACCGGTTTTTACAAAACGATAGTTTTGAAGGGGGAATTGCAAACTTCTTGTTGATTTTTACTGGGGGTTGTCAGTGAATGAAATCTAGGTCTAAGTGAGACCTACATAGAGGATTTTGTTTCATGTCTCTACGACATTCCTACTGGAAGTTACGGGCAGTTATGTCTGTGTTTTCTTCCGAGGAGCAGTTTTGTCTGTGTTTTCTTCCTAGGGGGCGCTAGAGCGCAATTTAGAGTTTTGGGGTTGGGTTTTTTTTTTTATTAGATCGCAATTTTTGCCAGTCCTGATGTGTGTGTCCAGTTTGGTGAGTTTTGAAGCATGTTAAGGGGGTCAAATTATAGCTCAAAGAGGCAAAGGTGACTGTTTTTACAAAACTTTTGATTTGAAGGGGGAATTGCAAACTTCCTGTTGATTTTTGCTGAAGGATGTCAGTGTATGAAATCTAGGTCTAAGTGAGACCTACATATGTTTCATGTCTCTACGACATTCCTACTGGAAGTTACAGGCAGTTTTGTCAGTGTTTACTTCCTAGGGGGCGCTAGAGCGCAATTTTGAGTTTTGGGGCTAGGTTTTTTGATTAGATCGGGTGAGAACGGCGGAAAAGATCATCAGGACTCCTCTTCCTCCTATCCAGGAAATCGCTAAAAGCCGCTGCCTGACCAGGGCTCAGAAAATCTGCAGAGACTCCTCCCACTTCCACCAAGGACTGTTTTCACTGCTGGACTCTAGAAAGAGGTTCCGCAGCCTCCGTAGCAGAACCTCCAGGTTCTGTAACAGCTTCTTCCATCAGGCCATAAGACTCTTGAACGCATCACAATAATCCTCTCAATTCCCCCCCAAAATGGATTAACTCGCTGGAATATAAAGACAATATAACATATATCCATAAATGTGGATGCATATACAAAAGTGCAATATATTTATCTGTACAGTAATCTATTTATTTATATCTGCACCTTATTGTTCTTTTATCCTGCACTACAACGAGCTAATGCAAGGAAATATCATTCTTATCTGTACTGTAAAGTTCACATTTGAGTGACAATAAAAGGAAGTCTAAGTCTAAATCGCTAATATTTACATATTATATATACAGTATATAATACACACTACATACCGTATTTTTCGGAGTATAAGTCGCACCGGAGTATAAGTCGCACCTGCCGAAAATGCATAATAAAAAAGGAAAAAAACATATATAAGTCGCAGTGGAGGTCGGCCAAACTATGAAAAATCTGCGACTTATAGTCCGAAAAATACGGTATATATTATTTTATTATATTATATTTGTATATAATATATACAATATATAACAAATCCCAATTACCATGTACAATATTACAGTATATGTAACAGCTGCAGCAAGATTAGTAGATCAGTTTTGTGTGCTATTGCGTTTGCATGTGCTTTAATACACGCAAACTTTTAGTAATTGGTCCCTATGTCTCGTTGGTGGGAAAGCACTGGAGGGGCCCTTTGAGCAGACACTTTTTAATAATGACGATAAATAAAAAAAATTATGAAATATACTATAATAAAAACAACCCCTCCTTTCTGCTGCATTACTGCTTTAAACACCATTTGACATGTCTTGAACTTGATTAACGATGACGTGATTGATGATGTTGTCACTGAGGTAACGCCTGCAGAATAAATCATAATTACATGATATTTAACAAATGTTCACTGTCTAGTGAAAGTTAGCGGTGCCTTTGATGACCCCCCCCCCCCCCTCCCCATATAGTAAAAAAGATATTCCTAACAATGAGAAATACTATCTGCTGACTGCCGTGTATATATAGAGTTGTAAGAGTTGTTGGAAAGAATATCCTTTAGGATGTCTGACTAACACGGACAAGGAAAGCGGTAACCTCATCCTCACTGTCAACTGTAAGTCCGTGACACACAGGCACACAAAACATTTCTTTCAGTCTCAAAAGAGCAAAACATCTGCCTTCAATTACTCCCACCCACACAGCTATACAGTCCAATAATGACTGTGAAACACAACAGCAATTTTCTTTTATGATGTTGTTTTCCCTACTTGGCATCCCTGTAGTAACTATAGCGATGGTTGGCAGAGGCTGGCACTACACACAGAATGTTGCCCATGTGAATGGCCCTCGATTACTCAGCTTACCGGATGCACTGCTGCTGCTTTACTGTTCGCTTTTCTTCTGTGGTGGGGTGGCGTAATGAGGTCCGACACACACACACACACACACACACACACACACACACACAGGAGCGACAGGAATTCGAACCCTGCATCACTGCCAGTGCCCACTCTCTCTGCAGTATACATTGTTCAGGGTTTGGAGTAAGTCCTCAGTGAATCAAGTCTCAGACAAAAGCTTGTGATGTGGTGATGTCGCTTCCTGCTGCTTTGTGGATCTGTTTGATATTGCGGGTCTTTGTTGGTGGTTGAGGGGGCGAGGCCCGGAGACCCTCCCCGCCATAGACGTAGGTGACTGGAATGGTGGGTCGTTAGTAAGCAGTCGTCGGTCCCAGACAGCGGTTACATTGGGCATTTCCAAACGTTTTGTTGTCCGTTGCTGTTCAGTTTTCCCTCGGAGGTCAGTTTTCCAATTGTTAGGTTTATGGTGTTTACAGATGCTGCGAGAACTGGCGTATGCCGTTTACATGTGAAGTTGGGGTCGAAGCCGACATCCACTCCGCTTGACTCCTCTGCTGCTAAGGTCAGCGGTCTATTCCCCAATAAATTCATCCATTAGGTCAGACCTGGGCAAATTAAGGCCCGGGGGGCCACATGCGGCCCGTTAAGCTTTTCAATCTGGCCCGCCGGACATTATGTTTTTGGAAATAAGTTTAAGTAAATATGTAAATAATGTTTTTAGATCTTTAAGATGGAAACTGTAGCTGCCACTATGATGTGCAGTGATGTTTTCAAATGACCGTAAATCTTGAACTATACAAACTATTCCCAATGCTACTAATCTGCGCTTTTGCATGATATACTAGTTACTATGGTAATCTAATTAGTTACTCTGGTCATCTAATTAGTTACTATGGTAATCTAAGTCACAGCAGCTCAGACGAGGCACCGAGCAATGTGGGTGGGGAGCGTTTCCACAGAGTGTTTCCAGAGCGGCCAGCCTGAAATGTGGGTGTCAGGGACAGACGCGGAAGTAGATTTTTACAACAAAGATCTAAAGCTTAGTGATGTATCAGATAAATCAAATTGAAGGTGTTTTTTGTTTTTTTACCCTTTGTGTTCATATTTCGCTGCTATTGTTGCATTTTTGTATGATTGTAAAATATGTGGATGGAGAAGGAGTGTGATGTTCATAAGTTGTCAATATTCAGTGTTTTATCCTTCATAGTTAATATTGTAAACCCCCCGTTCTTTATTTTCATGTACATTCTGGGTGTCTCATTCAATAATCAATCAATCAATCAATCAATGTTTATTTATATAGCCCTAAATCACAAGTGTCTCAAAGGGCTGCACAAGCCACAACAACATCCTCGGTACAGAGCCCACATAAGGGCAAGGAAAAACTCACCCCAGTGGGACGTCGATGTGAATGACTATGAGAAACCTTGGAGAGGACCGCATATGTGGGTAACCCCCCCCCCCCCTCTAGGGGCCATAAAATTAAATGTTTTAAGGCGGTCTGTCATAACGTTTTTAGCATTCAATCAGACATTATTGTGAGGTTTTGTATTAGTGTTCCTAAAAATCAGATATTCCGGCCCCCAGACCCATTTTTTTCTCTAAATTTGGCCCCCGAGTCAAAATAATTGTCCAGGCCTGCATTAGGTCGTAATGGACAAAACCGGCAGAATTCCAGCCGCTGGTGTTGTTCTGTTTTTTAGCCTTATAGTATGCCGTCTTGAGCGTATTCCAACGATACTTAACCTGCTCGGTTGTCCGAACGTAGCCAACATCGCGCTAGTCTTCACACACTTTTTTATAAATGTCACCGTTCCTGTGCTTTCTTCCATCTATACGCGCCATAATGTTAAGTTCTTTCAGAATACTAAGGCACCAGTAATGCTGACTTTTGCTCGCCGTGCTGTTTGTTTGTATTTCTCCTTCTTCTTCCTCATTCTCATGTCTCTCCCGCTTTTGTAGGGTCGCTCGACGTAACACCGTAAACGTGATGACGTTCCGTCCGACGTCAGAGTAAATAGGTCTCGGGTGTATACATGCGTGATTAAACGGTTGTGGACAGGCTAGAGAAGGCATTCGACCGTGTACCCCGGGAAGTCCTGTGGGGAGTGCTCAGAGAGTATGGGGTAACGGACTGTCTTATTGTGGCAGTTCGCTCCCTGTATAATCAGTGTCAGAGCTTGGTCCGCATTGCCGGCAGTAAGTCGGGCCTGTTTCCAGTGAGGGTTTGGACTCCGCCAAGGCTGCCCTTTGTCACCGATTCTGTTCATAACTTTAATGGACAGAATTTCTAGGCGCAGTCAGGGCGTTGAGGGTATCTGGTTTGGTGGCTGCAGGATTAGGTCTCTGCTATTTGCAGATGATGTGGTCCTGATGGCTTCCTCTGGCCAAGATCTTCAGCTCTCACTGGATCAGTTCGCAGCCGAGTGTGAAGCGACTGGGATGGGAATCAGCACCACCGAGTCCATGGTTCTCTCCCGGAAAAGGGTGGGGAGGAGATCTTGCCCCAAGTGGAGGACTTCAAGTACCTCGAAGTCTTGTTCACGAGTGGGGGAAGAGTGGATCGTGAGATCGACAGGCGGATCGGTGCGGCGTCTTCAGTAATGTGGACACTGTATCGATCCGTTGTGGTGAAGAAGGAGCTGAGCCGGAAGGCAAAGCTCTCGATTTACCGGTCGATCTACGTTCCCATCCTCACCTATGGTCATGAGCTTTGGGTCATGACCGAAAGGACAAGATCACGGGTACAAGCGGCCGAAATGAGTTTCCTTTGCCGGGTGGCGGGGCTCTCCCTTAGAGATAGGGTGAGAAGCTCTGTCATCCGGGGGGAGCTCAAAGTAAAGCCGCTGCTCCTCCACATCGAGAGGAGCCAGATGAGGTGGTTCGGGCATCTGGTCAGGATGCCACCCGAACGCCTCCCTAGGAAGGTGTTTCGGGCACGTCCGACCTGTAGGAGGCCACGGGGAAGACCCAGGACACGCTGGGAAGACTATCTCTCCCGGCTGGCCTGGGAACGCCTCGGGATCCCCCGGGAGGAGCTGGACGAAGTGGCTGGGGAGAGGGAAGTCTGGGCTTCCCTGCTTAAGCTGCTGCCCCCGCGACCCGACCTCGGATAAGCGGAAGAAGATGGATGGATGGATGGATGGATGGATGGACAGGCTAGAATTCACTGAAATTCAAGTATTTTATATATATATATATATACATATAAATAAAATAAATACTTGAATTTCAGTGAATTCTAGCTCTATATATATATGTATTTTAATATATATATATATATATATATATATATATATATATATATATATATATATATATATACATATAAATAAAATAAATACTTGAATTTCAGTGTTCATTTATTTACACATATACACACATAACACTCCTCTACTCATCCTTGTATTTGAAAGTGCAATGCTTTGCAGCCAGTAGCACAGCCTTTGAAGGAGCATAGGTATGGGCAGTGTAATATTCTGGGTTGGAGTCAATAACCAGGCGAGGGGATGAAGTTACGTCTCTTTACTTCATACTGCAGAACCGACTCCCACACTTGCCGTCAGGGTGCGCAATACAACGTAAACCGTTGGTCAACCAAAAAGTAACCACAGAACACTATACGGTATAATGCTCTGTGGTTACTTTTTGGTTGGCCAAGTGGACGTGACGACAGGCTGTCCTCACTCAGGTCCGCACGGACCTGGAGGGGGCGTGCCTTAAGTCCGGCTGGAAATTGGTGAGAAATTCGGGAGAATGGTTTTGCCCGAAGATTTTCGGTAGAGGCACTGAAATTCGGGTGTCTCTACCGGAAAATTCGGGAGGGTTGGCAAGTATGGGTTGGGGCCCGGAACAGTCGATTTCTTGCGTTTATATGTGCAGTGCAAACCTTTTTACCGAGGGAAAACTGAACAGCAGGCGACCAAAAACGTTTGTAAATGTGCATGAAACCAGGCTCACGGTGTGGTTGCTTATTTCCTCCCCAGGCTTCAGTTTCAGCTCTCGAGTTTCGTAGTCAGGCTACATTGACATGTCAGGTAAAAGCAATGCAGACATATGAGGGGGAGTGTGTGTGGAATTTACAATAGACAATAAACATGTCAGTTGTGGAGCCTGCAATTATTTGGAGGTAAACTCCCCAGAGTTTTTGAATAGAGCACCTGCAGCGTCACACAATCACGCCATTGTCTTGAAAGGACAGCAGCATGGTGGAGGAGTGCCTCAGGAGGAAATTAACTACCATATTTTCCGGGCACAACGGATTACAAGGCGCGCTGCCGATAAATGGTCTATTTTTAAAATCTTTTTTCATTCCGGATTATAGGGCACATTAAAGGAGACATATTATTTATTTTTTTTTTTTAAATGTAAATCACTTCCTTGTGGTCTACATAACATGTAATGGTGGTTCTTTAGGTCAAAATGTTGCATAGATGATGTTTTACAGATCATCTTCAAGCCGCTTTCTGACAGTCGCTTCCGGATGCACCGTTTTTTGGGCGGTCTTATTCACGTGGCTCACCTTCGGCAGCGTCTTCTCCCCGTCATCTTTGTTGTAGCGGTGTAGCGTGCAAGGACGGGAGTGGAAGAAGTGTCAAAACATGGAGCTAACTGTTTTAATGACATTCAGACTTTACTTAAATCAAAAACGGAGCAGTATCTCCTCATCCGGAAACAACAAAACCGGAAATGTGTCCCGTGAAAAACCGTCCGACCGGAACTCTAATAACTAAAGTTTCTTGGGTGAATAATGTAAACTCACTACACCGGTATGTTTTAGCGCTTTCATGGCGAGTTTACTGACAGATATAAGTAAGAACTTTACACTACTTTATATTAGAAATTACAACAGCAGAGGATGAATGTCCCATAACAAGAAGATAGAGAAAAAGAAGAAGCTTATCGACTACGGTGTCAGCACAGACTAGAAAGGTGGTCTCGCGCAATTTTTCAGGATTTATGCAGATCCCAAATACAGATAAGCAGGTACAAGAAGGTAAGAAAAGTTGCTTTTGTGTAATATTGCGAAACAAAAAGGCAGATAATATGTCTTACCTTATACACACACCATAATAATACTCGTATGTTGAAGCACATCAAGCGGTGCGGCTTCATAGCTTACCAAAGTCGTACTAAAACATTTTGATAGATTTTCGAGCGTCGTGTGTAATGTTCCATATTTTCAATGGAACATATAACATGTTGGTGTTGTTTACTTGAGTCATATTGCCATCATAGTGCAGCCTACACTTATCTCGTATGTTTGACTGCCATCTACTGGTCACACTTATCATTACACCATGTACCAAGTAAAATAGATTCGAGGTGGGTACGCTCAACCAAGCTTATTCCTTACATTAGGCGCACCGGGTTATAAGGCACACTGTCGAGTTTTGAGGAAAAAAAAGGATTTGAAGTGCGCCTTACAGTCCGGAAAATACAATATTCATGTTCCACATATGATTTCAGGTCAAATCTGTTTTTGTATTTGTGCGAAAACCCAAAGGTGCTTTTTTTTAACAAATAAAATCAATGAAAATTAGGGCTGTCAAAGTTTACGCAATAGTAATGTGTTAACTCTAAATTCCTTTAACAGCGAAAATGCTTCTTGACTCCTTTTTGACGTGTGTATCCACTACTCTCTTGAATGACAAACTGAATTGTGTGTTTAATCTGCTGTTGTTGTCTTGTGATGCAGCTGTCAATGTAAACCCGGGAGCCCCCTGTCCCTTCCTTGTTTGGATGCAATTATTTCATGAGAGTTGGGGATGGGAATTGATAAGATTTTTCCGGTTCTTTATCGGTTCTCTTATTGATTCTTATTTGGGGGAAAAAGATAACATTATGATGGATTAGCATCAATTTGTTTTAGTTTAGAGCTAACATGACCTTACAAAGCCAACAGTGAGTTGTTAATAGGCACATAGCATAGAAAAAAGACTTTTTTTTATTCTGTCGAATTTTTTTAATTCTGTAGAATTAAACAAAATAAAACATGTGGAAATTACACAAGAATGTAACATTTCGTATCATTTTTAAATCTTTTAGGAATCTTTGCCATCAACCTAGAAGATATAATAATAATAATACCTGGGATTTATATAGCGCTTTTCTAAGTACCCAAAGTCGCTTTACATGTAGAACCCATCATTCAATCACACTTGGTGGTGGTAAGCTACTTTCATAGCCACAGCTGCCCTGGGGTAGACTGACGGAAGCGTGGCTGCAATTTGCGCCAAGGGCCCCTCCGACCACCACCTATCATTCACCATTCAATTCACCGGTGTGAGTGGCACCGGGGGCAAAGGGTGAAGTGTCTCACCCAAGGACACAACGGCAGCGATTTTTGGATGGTAAGAGGCGGGGAGCGAACTTGGAACCCTCAGGTTTCTGGCACGGTTGCTCTACCCACTACGCCATGCCAGATATGCCGTGCAAAGGTTTGTTTAGATTTACAAGGTAAAACTATTATAATGACATAGGCTAATAACAAGCAACATGAGATATTTAAAAACTTGTTTTGATATAATGTTGATGTTTTTTTCTTACAGTTTATGAAAACCTTAAATTAAAAATGTCAGAAAATGTTGTGTTTTTAAAAAAACTGTTTATCAAGATTATCAAAATGACAATAGAGGCTTGACATAAGTCACTGTTCATGACAATATGCACATCACATATTAGTTTCACATTTGAAGTTGAATTGCTGACATGAATAGACATTTACACAATATTCTAACTATATGAGTCCCAACTCTATAATATAATGACTGAGTGAAAAAGTTGGAGGAAAACATGCAACTTTTCTCTGACTACAATTGAACATTCACCTACCGAAGGAGCATGCATGTGGCAAATTGTTGTAAGCTTTTGACCACAAACTGAGTCACTGCTCGGTGACATTTGTCGTTCCTAGCCTAGTGGCAGATGTGAATTGGAGCTATAACTGCCCGCCTCCAAACCGATCAGAATATGTCTCCTCATGCTCATCTAAATGAGAAGGCATTCATTTTGATTTAACAATAATAGCGCTAACATTATCGGTGGTATTAGTACCTGTTGTATTTACGTCAGATGACTGCTGCTGCCTGGGATGAGATCGGCACGGTTCAAAAATGTAATATTCAATGCATGCTGTATATTCAAATTTTTCAGCATATTGCTTGTATGTCCTCCTTTTGATGAAATAGCAACCTTGGAATTATTAAAAGTAGCGCTTTTGCGGTCTTTTCTAGTAAATTGTCTGCAAACTTCGGTGCCCATCACTACACACGTTGCGTAATAATGACGTCATCCCAATTGCCACCTGGAAGAACCGCTGAGAGAACCGCTAGACCAGTGGTTCTTAACCTGGGTTCGATCGAACCCTAGGGGTTCGGTGAGTCGGCCTCAGGGGTTCGACGGAGGTCAAGACACACCCGACTCATCGTGTAAATAAAAACTTCTCCCTATCGGCGTATTACGGATACGGCAACAGCAGAAGTCAGACTGATTTGCAGGTGTGTAATTTGTTGTGAGTTCATGCACTGTGTTGGTTTTGTTCTTTGAACAAGGTGATGTTCATTTTGTGCACCAGTAAAAAAAACATGGTAACACTTTAGTATGGGGAACATATTCACCATTAATTAGTTGCTTATTAACATGCAAATTAGTAACATATTGGCTCTTAACTAGTCATTATTAAAGGCCTACTGAAACCCACTACTACCGACCACGCAGTCTGATAGTTTATACATCAATGATGAAATCTTAACATTGCAACACATGCCAATACGGCCGGGTTAGCTTACTAAAGTGCAATTTTAAATTTCGCGCGAAATATCCTGCTGAAAACGTCTCGGTATGATGACGCCTGCGCGTGACGTCACGGATTGTAGAGGACATTTTGGGACAGCATGTTGGCCAGCTATTAAGTCGTCTGTTTTCATCGCAAAATTCCACAGTATTCTGGACATCTGTGTTGCTGAATCTTTTGCAATTCGTTCAATGAACAATGGAGACAGCAAAGAAGAAAGCTGTAGGTGGGAAGCGGTGTATTGCGGCAGGTGTTGTGCCGGATAACGCACCCCCGCCGTAGAATGCACCCCCTGACTGTTGTGCCGGATAACACAGCCGGTGTTTCATTGTTTACATTCCCGAAAGATGACAGTCAAGCTTTACCATTGGCCTGTGGAGAACTGGGACAACAGAGACTCTTACCAGGAGGACTTTGAGTTGGATGCGCAGACGTGGTATCGTAAGTACGCATGCAGCTGCGGCTTCCAAACATTTGATCGCTTGCCCGTACGTGCGTTCCGCTATGTGCATGTCACGTACGTAACTTTGGGGACTTTGGGGAAATATATGTGCCGTATGAACTTTGGGGAGGTGAACGGTACTTTGGGCTGTGGGATTGAGTGTGTTGTGCAGGTGTTTGAGTTGTATTGGCGGGTTATATGGACGGGTGGGGGGAGGTGTTTGTTATGCGGGATTCATTTGTGGCATATTAAATATAAGCCTGGTTGTGTTGTGGCTAATAGAGTATATATATGTCTTGTGTTTATTTACTGTTTTAGTCATTCCCAGCTGAATATCAGGTCCCACCCGCCTCTCACAGCATCTTCCCTATCTGAATCGCTCCCACTGCCCTCTAGTCCTTCACTCTCACTTTCCTCATCCACAAATCTTTCATCCTCGCTCAAATTAATGGGGAAATTGTCGCTTTCTCGGTCCGAATCGCTCTCGCTGCTGGTGGCCATGATTGTAAACAATGTGCAGATGTGAGGAGCTCCACAACCTGTGACGTCACGCGCATATCGTCTGCTACTTCCGGTACAGGCAAGGCTTTTTTATCAGCGACCAAAAGTTGCGAACTTTATCGTTGATGTTCTCTACTAAATCCTTTCAGCAAAAATATGGCAATATCGCGAAATGATCAAGTATGACACATAGAATGGACCTGCTATCCCCGTTTAAATAAGAAAATCGCATTTCAGTAGGCCTTTAAGTACTTATTAATGCCTTATTCGGCATGGCCTTATTATAAGCCTAACCCTCTAACCCTAACCCTAACCAAATAACTCTAAATTAAGTCTTTGTTACTTAGACTATGTTCCCCTAGTGTCCAAAAAACTCTAAATTAAGTCTTTGTTACTTAGAATATATTCTCCATACGAAAGTGTTACCAAAAACGTACAACTTCGTCTTGAATTTGAAAAAAAAAACATTTTATTTTTCACTAAAGAAGGGTTCGGTGAATGCGCATATGAAACTGGTGGGGTTCGGTACCTCCAACAAGGTTAAGAACCACTGCGCTAGACGAAATGGCAAGCGATTCCAAGGAATTGATACACCAAGAACTGGTTTTCAATTCCCGACCTAATGACAGTGATGGAATAAGCATTCCTCTGAACAAACTGATCAGTTTTCACTCATTTTTAGGGTCAGGCTGGATTAGTCTGTTTTTGCAAATAAACTTTATTTGGTGTTATCTGTTTTTGCAGAAAATGTGTCCGTAATGATCAAATTTCAGGGGTTTTTTTTTAACAAATTTGCATTTTTCTAATTGTGAGTTTCATTTTGAAACAATTAAATTGCAATCCACATCAGCAGTATGGCTGTTCCATGAAAACCTAAAAAAAACTAAACGTTGATTTCCTCAAAACAAGTAAAGTAAATTTGATTGTTTTTGCGGATCTTGGCTGGATCTTCAAGAGGTCTACCAAGTTTATTGATGACTTGGCCGTGGCATCTTGCTGCTAGGGGAAGAAATCCAGTGTGTCAGAAGTGCTATAGGTTAGCAGCTTGGACATGTAAGCTTAAATACAAGCGGTAGAAATGCATCGATGGATGGTTGCTGGAAATCGGACGTGCGTCACCCCCTGCGAAACCCGTGGGCAACTCGCGCCACTGGCACGGGAGCATAGAGGCTAGCTCTTTTTGCTAGTTCCCAGTTTGATCTGTGCGCCAATTACCTAGCATGTGGTCCCAATCCCTTGTTCTAGGCAAGACGGGTATGCTTCTGACTATTTGAAAATAAATGAATAAATCAAATATTCTGACTGCATCCAGCTCGCAAGACAGCTTTCTTCTGAACAATAAATATCACATTTTTAATCTTGCAAGATCTTTAAATACAAAGTGTTTTATTCTGAAAATCAGCCGGATTTATAGGATGGTTGCATATGACGTCATATCCGCTTTTCTTCTTGGCGGCTTCATTCACACGATGGTCAAGCAGCTTGAGCGTAGCATTAAAGTAAGTGAGAGTGAGTGTAGAGTTTGAACAGAAAATGCCGTAGTTCTGTTCTGTTCTTGGGTGTTCCAGTCGTTCAAATAGAGAGATAGGAAATACCTTTCATGGAGTCCCGATAAAAGTGGTTCATAAAGGTAATAAAGTCAGGAATAAAATGAAAGTGCGTCGAAGGAAATGGCTCTTTAAAACATCACTTTCATCATCTTGTGGAATACAATCGGATTGCTTGTGTCTGCAGTGATCACTTTGTAAAATGTTTGTTTGAGAAACTTTCTGTGATGCAGTCAAGATTATTCTCTACTATATTAGTCGTGTTTGAAAGCAGAACTAAACGTAAATAAATTACAATAGATGGCATTCATTTTTAGTTATTTTGTGGCTACATATAATTACGAAGACCTGCTTGTGCAGATAAACTAACGTCATGTTAAGTCCTAGTAATAAATATTGTGCTTGTAAGTGAGAGTGAGTGTAGAGTTTGAACAGAAAATGCCATAGTTCTGTTCTGTTCTTGGGTGTTCCAGTCATTTAAATAGAGAGATAGGAAATACCTTTCATGGAGTCCCGATAAAAGTGGTTCAAAAAGTTAATAAAGTCAGGAATAAAATGAAAGTGCGTCGAAGGAAATGGCTCTTAAAAACATCACTTTCATCATCATTTTACCATGAATTAATTAACGTGGACCCCAACTTAAACAAGTTGAAAAACTTATTCGGGTGTTACCATTTAGTGGTCAATTGTACGGAATATGTGCTGTACTGTGCAATCTACTAATAAAAGTTTCAATCAATCAATCAATCTTGTGGGATACAATCGGATTGCTGGTGTCTGCAGTGGTAACTTTGTAAAATGTTTGTTTGAGAAACTTTCTGTGATGCAATCAAGATTATTCTCTACTATATTAGTCGTGTTTGAAAGCAGAACTAAACGTAAATAAATTACAATAGATGGCATTCATTTTTAGTTATTTTGTGGCTACATATAATTACGAAGACCTGCTTATGCAGATAAACTAACGTCATGTTAAGTCCTAGTAATAAATATTGTGCTTGTAAGTGAGAGTGAGTGTAGAGTTTGAACAGAAAATGCCGTAGTTCTGTTCTGTTCTTGGGTGTTCCAGTCATTTAAATAGAGAGATAGGAAATACCTTTCATGGAGTCCCGATAAAAGTGGTTCAAAAAGTTAATAAACTCAGGAATAAAATGAAAGTGCGTCGAAGGAAATGGCTCTTAAAAACATCACTTTCATCATCATTTTACCATGAATTGATTAACGTGGACCCCGACTTGAACAAGTTGAAAAACTTATTCGGGTGTTACCATTTAGTGGTCAATTGTACGGAATATGTACTGTACTGTGCAATCTACTAATAAAAGTTTCAATCAATCAATCAATCTTGTGGAATACAATCGAATTGCTTGTGTCTGCAGTGATCACTTTGTAAAATGTTTGTTTGAGAAACTTTCTGTGATGCAGTCAAGATTATTCTCTACTATATTAGTCGTGTTTGAAAGCAGAACTAAACGTAAATAAATTACAATAGATGGCATTAATTTTTAGTTCTTTTGTGGCTACATATAATTACGAAGACCTGCTTGTGCAGATAAACTAACGTCATGTTAAGTCCTAGTAATAAATAATGTGCTTGTAGGTCCAATCCACCAATTTTTTTTTTTAAACTTGTGCAGGAAAGCAAAGTGCTTTATTCAACACGGATGACCACATTATAGCATCTTTGGTGATATTTGTTAGCATCAAGAAAATATCCTTAGTAGTATTAAAAAACTAGATGAATACATCTCTCATAAGCTCAACAGCATATACTGAATCTTGATATAGCTAGCAAAGATTCACGCTGAACAACAGCTAAATAATGAGACAAAATATACTTCACATCATATAACAACTGCAGACCCGAATTGTAGATGAGACTAATATTTGTAACAGGATATCAACTTCAAATAAAGTTGTTATGTCAATCAAATACGTTACTTAACGATGCACGAATAACTCCAACTTTGTCTTTCACCTATTAATGTTCCATTTGTGGACCCCTCCACATGTGCCTCCAATCTTTTCTTCTCTAATTACCATGAGTGTCAAATGAAGTGAAGTTGTGGTTGTAGGGAGCAGTTATTATAAGTGGTTCAAATCATTAAATAATGATTTTTCTTCAGAGTGACCACCACTACCTTCCACCTCTATTCAGTAGCAATGGTATGCATTAACCATGTAATGGAAGCCCTACTGGAGGAACAGGAAGTCCCTGATCAAAACTTTTCCTCTATAGTTGGGGCCAAACAGGTGCTCCCTTTTATTGGTCATTACCGGTTTTCTAATCTTGTGCATGACTTCCTGCCTTTTCATCTATCAGCATATTGACTTCTGAGCTGTTCACTGCTTGAGTGCAAATCAAATTGCCGTGTTAAAAAGTACAATTTTAAGGTGCCATTGTGCTCAAGAATGTGCAAAATCGACATTTATGCCCTACAGTGGGTTTGCATTATATAAGATTAACTGGTCTGATGAAACATGGAAGACTGACCTTTGATGTTACTAACAGAATTCAGTGAATAAACTAAAAAATCAGAAAATGTATGTGTTCTATACTAAGTACCGTATTATCCGCACCATAAGGCGCCCTGGGTTAAAAGCCGCGCCTTCAATGAACGGCATATTTCAAAACTTTGTCCACCTATAAGCCGCCCCGTGTTATAAGCCGCATCTAACTGCGCTAAAGGAATGTCAAAAAAACAGTCGGATAGGTCAGTCAAACTTTAATAATATATTAAAAACCAGCGTGATGTGGGCGCGCATGGAGTCGCATGAAAAAAGCCACCCGGCCTCTTCGCGTAAACTTCCCTTAACCACTCGCTCATCTTTTCTTCATCCATCCATCCCTTCGAGTTAGCTTTTATGATGACGTCGGCTGGAAAGGTCTCTTTTGGCAAGGTCTTCCTTTTGAATATCACCATGGGTGGAAGTTTCTGGCCATTAGCATGGCAAGCTAGAACCACAGTGAAGGATGACTTCTCATTCCCTGTGGTGCGAATATTCACCGTACGTGCTCCCGTTGTATCCACAGTGCGGTTCACAGGAATATCAAAAGTCAGTGGAACCTCGTCCATGTTGATAATGTTCTCTGGCCGGATCTTTTTTTCAGCTATCTTGTTTTTACAATATGCACGGAAAGTAGCCAGCTTTTCTTGAAAGTCTTTAGGCAGTTGCTGTGAAATAGTAGTCCGTGTGCGGATGGAGAGATTGCGTCTTTTCATGAACCGGAAACCTGTCGCTTAGTAGGAGCCATTTTGTGGTCTTTACAGATGTAAACACACAAAGGAAATGAAACGTAATATCCGCGCGCTTCTTCTTCTTCTACCGGGGCGGGTGGTTGCTTACAGTAGAAGAAGAAGCGCTTCCTGTTCTATGGGGGCGGGTGCTTACCTTGGCGGTTGCTTGCGTAGAAGAAGAAGCACTTCCTCTTCTACGGGGAAAAAAGATGGCGACTGTTTACCGTAGTTGCGAGACCGAAACTTTATGAAAATGAATCTTAATATTAATCCATATATAAAGCGCACCGGGTTATAAGCCGCACTGTCAGCTTTTGAGTAAATTTGTGGTTTTTAGGTGCGGCTAATAGTGCGGAAAATACGGTATTGAGAAAAAGATGGGTCCTGTTAAATTCGGGGTCTTCGGTGGCACAATAACGTGGCCCCAAGAGGGTCAGAGCTTTTCTTCCATTCGGTCTTGTCTAATATTTGGGTCCATTCATTATCAAATACGTATTCATGCATTATCTACAATCAATCAATCAAAGTTTACTTATATAACCCTAAATCACGAGTGTCTCAAAGGGCTGCACAAGCCACAACGACATCCTCGGCTCAGATCCCACATCAGGGCAAGAAAAAACTCAACCCAATGGGATGACAATGAGAAACCTTGGAGGGCACCGGTGCAATGGACGACGAGTGGATCTAGCATAATATTGTGAGAGTCCAGTCCATAGTGCAGTGTTTTTCAACCACTGTGCCGCGGCACACTGGTGTGCCGTGAGATACAGTCTGGTGTGCCGTGGGAGATTATCTAATTTCACCTATTTGGGTTAAAAATATGTTTTGCAAACCAGTAATTATAGTCTGCAAATGATGTGTTGTTGAGTGTCGGTGCTGTCTAGAGCTCGGCAGAGTAACCGTGTAATACTCTTCCATATCAGTAGGTGGCAGCCGTAGCTAATTGCTTTGTAGATGTCGGAAACAGCGGGAGGCAGCGTGCAGGTAAAAAGGTATCTAAAGCTTAAACCAAAAATAAAAAAGGTGAGTACCCCTAAGAAAAGGCATTGAAGCTTAGGGAAGGCTATGCAGAACAAAACTAAAACTGAACTGGCTAATGTTCAAACCAGAAATAAACAAAAGGTGAGTGCCCCTAAGAAAAGGCATGAAGCTTAGGGAAGGCTATGCAGAAAACTGATGGCTACAAAGTAAACAAAAACAGAATGCTGGACGACAGCAAAGACTTACTGTGGAGCAAAGACAATCATCAACAATGTCCCTACAAAGAAGGATAAAAACAACTGACATATTCTTGATTGCTAAAACAAAGTAGATGCGGGAAATATCGCTCAAAGGAAGACATAAAACTGCTACAGGAAAATACCAAAAAAAAAGAAAATGCCACCAAAATAGGAGCGCAAGACAAGAACTAAAACACTACGCACAGTAAAACAGCAAAAACGTCCAAATATGTCAGGGTGTGATGTGACAGGTGGTGACAGTACACCTACTTTGAGACAAGAGCTATAGTCACGCATGCTTGGTTATGCTTTAAAGTCATATCCAACAATTGCGACAATGACTTTTTACTGTCAACTGAGTTTCGTTTTTTAATTATTTCTGGTGGTGGTGTGCCTCCGCATTTTTTAGCCGCGAAAAATGTGCCTTGGCTCAAAAAAGGTTGAAAAACACTGCCATAGGGGATTTAACATAATTGTGTGAGAGTCAAAACCAACACAGTGCATGAACTCACAACAAATTACACACCTTACACACATTACCATGAATTGATTAACGTGGACCCCGACTTAAACAAGTTGAAAAACTTATTCGGGTGTTACCATTTAGTGGTCAATTGTACGGAATATGTACTGTACTGTGTAAACTGTACTGTTTCATATAATGTATTCTCTTCCTTTGCAATCTACTAGAAAAAGTTTCAATCAATCAATCAAAAAACTTGCAAATCAGATGGAAAATTAGAGGGAACATTGTTTGGGGGTATCCATAATACGCCGATAGGGAGAAGTTTTTATTTACACAATAAGTCGGATGTGTCTTTACCTCCGTGGCGGAGGCTCCGCCGAACCCCTGAGGCCGACTCACCGAACCCCTAGGGTTTGATCGAACCCAGGTTAAGAACCACTGGACTAGATTGTTCGTACCAGAACTGAGACTGCGAAAACATCCAATCATAGAAAAAAATATGAATTATGTTTTGTATGATGTCTGAAGTTAGTATAAAGTACTGTAAAAAGACAAGGCTGGGGTTGTCAGCAATCTTTTTTTTTTCCCTTCACCAGGAGAGCTTTGAGTTGTTTTCCTATTTCTCGGCAGTGTGGAATGTAGTATCAGTCAACCTTACACGACTGTCAGAGTCTATAATCCAGTTCCAGAGGTGGGTAGTAACGCGCTACATTTACTCCGTTACATCTACTTGAGTAACTTTTGGGATAAATTGTACTTCTAAGAGTAGTTTTAATGCAACATACTTTTACTTTTACTTGAGTATATTTATAGAGAAGAAACGCTACTTTTACTCCGCTCCATTTATCTACATTCAGCTCGCTACTCGCTACTGATTTTTATCGATCTGTTAATGCACGCTTTGTTTGTTTTGGTCTGTCAGACAGACCTTCAAAGTAGGATCTATCGCATGCCTGCGTTTCACCAATCAAATACAGTCACTGGTGACGTTTGACTCCGTTTCACCAATCAAATGCAGTCACTGGTGACGTTTGACTCCGTTTCACCAATCAAACAGAACCAGGCGGTCACATGATTAACAAGCTTAAGCTTACATGAACTCAACGTCAAATTTGAGGAAGCACATGACGGTAAGTAACGTTAGTAGATATTTTGGCTGTCACCATAGGCTGATGTTAGCTTCCCTGTTATGAATCACTGTCAAATGTACATCGTGTGGGGACATTTATTAACGCACTGCAGCCTCATAGACAGATAGAGACACACAGACCATACTTGCCAACCCTCCCGGATTTTCCGGGAGACTCCCGAAATTCAGCGCCTCTCCCGAAAACCTCCCGGGACAAATTTTCTCCCGAAAATCTCCCGAAATTCAGGCGGACTCAGGTCCTCCACAATATAAAAAAACGTACCTGCCCAATCACGTTATAACTATAGAATGATGGAGGGCGAGTTCTTGGTTTCTTATGTGGGTTTATTGTTGGGCAGTTTCATTAACGTCCTCCCAGCGTGGCAACAACACACAACAACAGCAGTCACTTTTTTGTATACCGTAAAGCAGTTCGTCTGCCGTAAACAGCAATGTTGTGACACTCTTAAACAGGACAATACTGCCATCTAGTGCATTTGATGAAAGCACTTTTGTGCATGCCACACATCAATGCATCATCAGAGAGTGTGTTCAGCATGGTTCGAAAAATAGTGACCGAGAATAGAACAAGGATGGACAATTCAACCCTTAACTCAACAATGAGTAGATGAGTGTTATGTGTGTGTATATGTGTAAATAAATGAACACTGAAATTCAAGTATTTCTTTTATATATATATATAATAATATATATATATATATATATATATATATATATATATATATATATATATATATATATATATATATATATATATAATAAAATATACATATATATATATATATATATATATATATATATATATATATATATATATATATATATATATATATATATATATAGCTAGAATTCACTGAACATCAAGTATTTCTTATATATATATATATGAAATACTTGACTTGGTGAATTCTAGCTGTAAATATACTCCTCTCCTCCCCTTTTAGCCACGACCCCAACCACGCCCCCGTCCCACCCCGACCACGCCCACCCCTCCCCCCACCTCCTGAAATCGGAGGTCTCAAGGTTGGCAAGTATGACACAGACACACACACACACACACACACACACACACACACTCACGCATGCATAGAAACGCCAATCAGAAGTGCACAGTGTATTCCCAGGTGCAGCCCACACCTATCAGTTTATGGTTTGCGTAAGGGCTAACTTGTTATTTTCCTTTGTAATCTCTGACTACTGAGCCTATTATTAAGTTATTGTGGCTCAAATTGCCTTAATTTTTTTAATGTTAATGTATTATTATTTAATATATATTATTGTTTTAGTTGCTCAAGAGATATTCCTGGCTCTGAATTTGCTCATTGCTATTTTTCTGTTTTTGTGCATTATTTGTTGCCGGTTACTAATCAGTTACTCAGTACTTGAGTAGTTTTTTCCACAACATACTTTTTACTTTTACTCAAGTAAATATTTGGGTGACTACTCCTTACTTTTACTTGAGTAATAAATCGCTAAAGTAACAGTACTCTTACTTGAGTACAATTTCTGGCTACTCTACCCACCTCTGTCCAGCTCACAGGGGAGGTGGAACAAAAGACGCATAAAAACAACAACTGCGCCCGCACGGATGTGCAACATCTCACTGGAGGCCCCTTTGTACCTCGACAAAGCCTCCGAGCTGTGTCGCATTCCCGAAATCCGCGTGCAGAGAAGGAAAGATATTTTCACACCGAAGCACAAAGCCTCGGTGGACGCATTAAGCCGCCAAAGCGCCCGGGCTCCATGACTCACGCTTCGGGAGGAAAAGCGGCTGACTAATCACAATAATAACGCATCATCATCCTGCCCGTCTCGGCAGTGAAACGCCAGAATCGAATATCACTCGTCGAGATGAGACAATAACACTGTTGAATGGACTCGGAGTGCTGACTGTGCTGATTGCAGGCGGCTATTAATCGCTTCCAACTCTAAGCTTGTAATGGGCTGGTGGGCTTTTCACTTAGCAGGCGTGCACTAAAGTGATCCTCGGGGGTCTTGACTTGAGCGCCTCGTGTCAAGCTGCCCGCTGCTTGATGACAACACAGCAATCAGGATATGAAGATTAGCTCGGGCGTAATGGGCGCAGATGACAAGTGTGTGTTTCTGTGTGTGTGTGTGTCAACCGACAGGGTAGGGGCGCGTCTCAGCTGCCACGAGCTTTGCCTCTCGCTCCGAGAAGCCATCATCTATGATCTCATCCTGGGGGGAAAGAAGAAAAAAAAAAGAAAAAAATCCCCCCTCGCCTCGCGCTTGCCTTCCTCGCCTTCAGCTGCTGAGCTCTGCCTAGACATTCCAGCTCCCTGGGCAGCTCCCACTCTCTCTAGACGAGCGAAAGGGGAAAGTCTCGCTGAGGTCACAGACCCCACCACGAGCCTGTGGGCAGCCTCACGTGATGTCATCTGCTGCGAATCTTGGTGACGGGCGAGGGAAATGAAGAGATGAAAGGAGATTATCTCTTTATTTTCCAGGATGGAAGCATGGTGGTCAAGGACTATAAATATCCACGTGTCTTATGGTGGAACAGTCAGTCGTAGAGGCCCACATTTTTTGGTTAAGGCTGGAATATCGCACATATCGCTTTGCACCGAGGGAATGAATCATGATAATTGGTGAGCTCCGGGACTTTTATCTCAGACCACCAACAGTTAAAATATTCACTATATCCCAGACAAAAACACAATTTGAATCCTTCTCTCAAGCATGGAAATTCCTGGATATGTTCACTGCCCTGTTGGCGTAATGACCAGATGTCCCAGTACTTTTGTCGCATAAGGACATTAAAAATGTCAGTGTTTGTATGCTGCTGCTACTTCAACTTCAGCAGTCCTAACTAATTTACTGCTTCTTTTTTAAATACTGTGTCGTATAATTGTTTACTATACGTGTACAGCTCTGGTAATGGGTACATTCGCACCCACGTGCACAAATGTACTTCAAAATGTAACAATCAAAATGAATATGACTTTTTTTTTGTTTACTAGGGCATGCATATATAATATGCATTAGTTTGACCATTTAAAATCAACGATAATAAAAAAAAGGAGATGCTTGGAAATAGCATAAAAATGCCCCAAAAACTTGGAAAACCGCGATTCATAGCGTTACTTTTTGGTGTAACCATCAAGAGCGTTCTGTTCAGGTATATTTCTTTTATATTTTGATAAATCATCATATTTGTGTGTATTTTGTCAACAACTGTATGTGTGTAACGTATTTCTTGTGCTGAGCGATCATAAAACGGCTGCAAAAGACGCACTGGCTGAGGCTCGCAGTAATCCCGCCTCCTGCACCCCCGCCGTAGAATGCACCCCCTGACGGGAGTGTTATATCAACTAAAGCCCACACTTAAACTTTCCACGTGCAAGATTGAATCTATTTTAAAAAGTTATTTCATAAGAAGCCAAAAAGTGCAAAAACAATAATGTTCTTGTTGGAGGAGTTGTGAATGACTGCTGGGCCACAACATTAGGTACACCTGCAGACTGCAGGTGTACCTAATTCACAACTCCTCCAACACGAACATTATTGCTTTTGCACTTTTTGGCTTCTTATTAAATAACTTTTGTAACGTATTTTTATGGGCTTTCCTCTTTGTGATGTTAAGTTCCTGTTATGCGCTGTTATACAGTATATGCCTTGAGCTCTTATTTTGAAGGCGCTAAGAGCGGAAGTGATGACACGTTGGAGTAGAGCGGAGGTTTTTGAAAAAATAAAGTGGTCCTCATGTAAACTGGAGCCTCCGTGTTTGTTATTTTGTAGTTTCATACAGTATAGGCGACATTTATAAACCCTCGGTTACACTTTTTTAAATAGATTCAATTTTGCACGTGGAAAGTTTAAGTGAGGGCTTTAGTTGATATAACACTCCCGTCAGGGGGTGCATTAATCCAGCACAACAGCGGCGCATGGACTTCATTTATAAGTAAAGGTAAGACCATAATAACGTTTTTTTTTATTAAATGTGCTTTTTTGTGTGCTACAGTTTGTATGTGTAAAGTTAAAGTTAAGTTAAAGTACCAATGATTGTCACACACACACTAGGTGTAATGAAATTTGTCCTCTGCATTTGACCCATCCCCTTGATCACCCCCTGGGAGGTGAGGGGAGCAGTGGGGAGCAGTAATTTTCCAATCAAATGGTGAATAAGATACTCTTTAGGGTTCATATGTTTGTAAATCTGACTGTGATGAAGTCAGTGCCTCACCAGCCATGAACCTCACCGCACGTCACTGCAATGCATACTTAATCAACAGCCATACAGGTCACACTGAGGGTTGCAGTATAAACAACTTTAACACTGTTACAAATATGCGCCACACTGTGAACCCATACCAAACAAGAATGACAAACACATTTTGGGAGAACATCCGCACCGTAACACAACATAAACACAACAGAACAAATACACAGAACCCCGACACTAACTCTTCCGGGACGCTACAATATACACCCCCCGCTACACCCTACCCCCCCCCCCCCCCCCCCCTACCTCAACCCCGCCCCCCGCCCCCCCCCAACCCCGCCCACCTCAACCTCCTCATGCTCTCTCAGGGAGAGCATGTCCCAAATTCCAAGCTGCTGTTTTGAGGCATGTTAAAAAAAATAATGCACTTTGTGACTTCAATAATAAATATGGCTGTGCCATGTTTGCATTTTTTTCCATAACTTGAGTTGATTTATTTTGGAAAACCTTGTGCATCACAACAAAATTAGGCATCATAATGTGTTCATTCCACGACTGTATATATCGGTATCGGTTGATATCGGAATCGGTAATTAAGAGTTGGACAATATCGGAATATTGGATACCGGCAAAAAAGCCATTATCGGACATCTCTACTTAGAATGGCCAAAGGTAAAGATGTGTGTGTTCAAGTTGAAAGAAACGGAAACTACAAATAAAATTACCTCAAATATACCTAAAATACAAAGCATAATGATGTAATATGTGCATACAGTTTGCATAAATAGCATGTTAGCATCGATTAGCTCGCAGTCATGCAGTGACCAAATATGCCTGATTAGCACTCCACACAAGTCAATAACATCAACAAAGCTCACCTTTGTGGATTCACGCACAGCATAAAACGTTGGATGGACAAATACAGACAAAGCAGGAGTGGCATAAAACACGTCTTTCTGTGGCAGCATCAAGGAAAGTTGCACATGTAAACAAACAACGGTGCGTTCAAGGACTTCCGAAATTAGGACAAAATTGCGCGCGCCAAATACTCTCACCAGTTTGATTGATTGATTGAAACTTTTATTAGTAGGTTGCACAGTGAAGTACATATTCCGTACAATTGACCACTAAATGGTAACACCCGAATAAGTTTTTCAACTTGTTTAAGTCGGGGTCCCAGTGAAGCATGTTTATTGTAAACAGTGGGATTTCTAAAAAATAGGAAGGTTTGCGTCAGGTTTTTCCTCCTACAGAAACCAAACTAAAACAAACAAAAAAATGTTTTCCTCATCTTTTTCCATTTTCATACATTTTTGAAAAAGTTCCAGGGAGCCACTAGGGCGGCGCTAAAGAGCCGCTTGTGGCTCGAAAGCCGTGTGTTGCCAACCCCGCACTAGGTGATGAGGAATATACACACTAAGCCCTCGTCACCTGCAGAAAGTCTGATATTGTTACGGTTCTGCGTTGATCCTTCTCCGTCTGGACCCTAGGATGCAGAGACAGCAGGCAAAGTGCAAGTAAAAACTCTTTTATTATGGAAAGCACAACCAACTAGTGCAGCAGGGAAGTGCACAAAAAATAACTGGATACAGAAAGCATGGGTAACGCTATTCAATATACTACCTACTCAGTGGCTTTGTGGTTAGAGCAGGCCTGGGCAATTATAGACTTAGACTTAGACTTAGACTTCCTTTTTATTGCCATTCCAATTTAAACTTTACAGCACAGATAAGAACGAAATTTCGTTACATAAGCTCATGGTAGTGCAGGATAAAAAAGCAATAAGGTGCATATATAAATAAATAATATATATAAATAATATATAAATATATATATAAAATAAATAAATATATATAAATAAATAAATAGATTACTGTACATATAAATATATTGCAGTTTTTCACATGTGTCCACGTTTATGGATTTATGTTATATTGTCTTTTTTATTCCAGCGAGTTAATCCATTTTGGGGGGATTTGATGGGATAATTTAAATATGATGTTATTTTGACTCGGGGGAAAGAAATGTGTCTGGGGGCCGGTATATCTATTTTTAGGAACACTAATTCAAAACCTCATAATAATGTCTGATTGAATGCTAAAAACGTTATGACAGACCGCCTTAAAAAACGTAATGGAATTTTAATTTTTTTCTATGAACGATAAAACACTGAATATTGACAAAATATGAATGCCACACCCCCTTTTGATCGAAATATTTTACAAATTAGTGAAACGCAACAAAAATGCAACAAACAGTGAAATATGGACGCGAAGGGTACAAAATAAACCCACCTACAATCTGATATATCTGATATATCACGAAGCTTTAGAACTTTGTTGTGGAAATCTCCTTCCGCGTCTGTGGAAACACTTCCCGCCCACACTGCTTGGTGCCTCGTCTGAGCTGCTGTGACGTAGATTACCATAGTAACTAATTAGATTACCATAGTAACTAATTAGATTACCATAGTAACTGGTATATCATCCATAAGCGCAGATTCCAACCATTGTAATACTTTGTATAGTTCAAGACTTGCGGTCATTAGAAAACAACACTGCACATCATAATGGCAGCTAGTTTCTATCTTAAAGATCTAAAAAAAAATTTGGGAATGTCCGGCGGGCCAGATTGAAAAGCTTAACGGGCCGCGTGTGGCCCCCGGGCCTTAATTTGCCCAGGTCTGGGTTAGAGTGTCCGCCCTGAGATCGGTCGGTTGTGAGTTCAAACCCCGGCCGAGTCATACCAAAGACTATAAAAATGGGACCCATTACCTCCCTGCTTGGCACTCAGCATCAAGGGTTGGAATTGGGAGTTAAATCACCAAAAATTGATTCCCAGGCGTGGCCAACGCTGCTGCCCACTGCTCCCCTCACCTCCCAGGGGGTGAACAAGGGGATGGGTCAAATGCAGAGGACAAATTTCACCACACCTAGTGTGTGTGTGACAATCATTGGTACTTTGACGTTTTAACTTTAAGCAATATGAAGAGGTACAAAGCAAAATGATCCAGAGGACAGGGCTGGCATAAAAAGCATCTTGATTGGCAACCGGGAACTGGAAAACAAAAATGAAAGTGCTGGACAGGAAATGTGAGATCATTTATTTCATTCTATTTCATTTCAATTTATTCACTGCCTAATATTCAATGAGCATTTTCTTTAATATATTATTTCCAGGACGGGATTACTTCGTCTAAGGATTAGATTCTAACAGTAAAATGAGGTTTTCTGCATTACTCAAATCCCTTCACATTTTCCCAACAATCCTTTCAGAGTCAAACTGGAAGAACCATTGCTGAAATGATTGAGCAACAAGGGGATGGCTGAGGTGGGTTTATTATTCTGGGAATGCACAGCAGCAGACCACAAAGGAAGAATGCTCGCATGCAGCCCGCTCCTTTTGGTAACCAGAGCCTGCTGCTGTCTACTCTGACATCCTCCTTTTAACCTCGACTGACCAGCACGCGTCCACTTGATCCTCTAAAACCACCAATAGACGTCTGCTTCTGCAAACAAACACTGGGCGGATGTGGGAGGAGTTGTTTTTTATTATTATTTTATAGAGCCACTGGGCCTCCTGTTAGAGGCAGAGAAAAACAGATGAGTCAAGCATGCAGTCAGCCTGCCTTCCTGTCTGTCTGCACTCCCGTGTGTGTACGTGTGTGTATATATATATATATATATATATATATATATATATATATATATATATATATATATATATATATATATATATACCGTATTTTTCGGACTATAAGTCGCAGTTTTTTCATAGTTTGGCCGGGGGTGCGACTTATACTCCGGAGCGACTTATACTCCAAAAAATACGGTACACATATACATATGTGTGTGTGTATTAGTGTTGTCCCGATACCAATATTTTGGTACCTGTACCAGTACCAAAATGTATTTCGATACTTTTCAGCACTTTTCGATACTTTTCCAAATAAAGGAGACCACAAAAAATGTCATTGTTGACTTTATTTTAACAAACAATCTTACGGTACATTAAACATATGTTATTTATTGCCTTAAATGTGGGGCGGTATAGCTCGGTTGGTAGAGTGGCCGTGCCAGCAACTTGAGGGTTCCAGGTTCGATCCCCGCTTCCGCTATCCTAGTCGCTGCCGTTGTGTCCTTGGGCAAGACACTTTACCCACCTGCTCCCAGTGCCACCCACACTGGTTTAAATGTAACTTAGATATTGGGTTTCACTATGTAAAAGCGCTTTGAGTCACTAGAGAAAAGCGCTATATAAATATAATTCAATTCCAAAAAAAAAATTACGGTACTTTTTAGAGGTGGTATAGTACCGAATATGATTCATTAGTATCACGGTAATATACTTATACCAGTATACCGTACAACCCTAGTGTGTATGTATATATATTCATATGTATGTATATATGTATGTATATATATATATATATATATATATATATATATATATATATATATATATATATATATATATATATATATATATATATATATATATACATATTATATAATAATATATACCATATTTTTCTGAGTATAAGTCGCTCCGGAGTATAAGTCGCACCGGCCGAAAATGCATAATAAAGAAGGAAAAAAACATATATAAGTCGCACTGGAGTATAAGTCGCATTTTTGGGGGAAATTTATTTGATAAAACCCAACACCAAGATTAGACATTTGAAAGGCAATTTAAAATAAATAAAGAATAGTGAACAACAGGCTGAATAAGTGTACGTTATATGAGGCATAAATAACCAACTGAGAACGTGCCTGGTATGTTAACGTAACATATTATGGTAAGAGTCATTCAAATAACTATAACATATAGAACATGCTATACGTTTACCAAACAATCTGTCACTCCTAATCGCTAAATCCCATGAAATCTTATACGTCTAGTCTCTTACGTGAATGAGATAAATAATATTATTTGATATTTTACAGTAATGTGTTAATAATTTCACACATAAGTTGCTCCTGAGTATAAGTCGCAAATATGGTATATATATATATATATATATATATATATATATATATATATATATATATATATATATATATATATATATATATATATAGTGTGTGTGTGTGTGCCTGTTATTCTGGCTCTCCCTCTCGCCCGACTGGTCTTGCCGAGTATGTAATGTGATGCCACCATCAGCCTCCTCTGGGCCTAAATGGAGTTCAGTAAGAATTTAATAGTGTGATACATAACAAGTGTCTGTCCTGCAGGCTGACATCAGCTGCAGGGAATCCGCTGGCGTCCATGTTTAGGACCCTGCTGACAATTGAACTGAATGACTTCTGCCATCAACACTAGTCATCGACATGGTTTGGGGTACACTCTACTAATGCACTTAATCATGCATTTGCTTCACTATATATGTCAATGTGTTATATTTTACATCCTTATATGTGAAACCTCTTTTTGCTGCAAGGTAATAACGCCCTATAATCATGTTATCCGAGATATGAATACCGTATTTTTCGGACTATAAGTTGCAGTTTTTTTCATAGTTTGGCCGGGGGTGCGACTTATACTCAGGAGCGACTTATGTGTGAAATTATTAACACATTACCGTAAAATATCAAATAATATTATTTAGCTCATTCACGTAAGAGACTAGGCGTATATCAGCAATCGTCGCACACACACGTCAACCAATAAAAATTTGGCGGTGGCGGGTCATGGCAGAAGTGCATTGTGAAAAAAATATGCTACCTGCTACTACTTCCGTACCTATGAAAACTGATCATTTCAACATTGGCGGTAACTTATAAAAACTGAGAAGGGCTGAACAAAAATGGCACCGAAAAGGAAATCATATACTGCAGATTACAAGCTGAAAGTAGTGAAATATGCCTGTTGTTCAATATTCTTTATTTATTTTAAATTGCCTTTCAAATGTCTATTCTTGGTGTTGGGTTTTATACAATACATTTCTTCAAAAAGTGCGACTTATATATGTTTTTTTCCCTTCTTTCTTGTGCATTTTCGGCCGATGCGACTTATACTCCGGAGCGACTTGTAATCGAAAAATACGGTATGTTGATTAAATGTAACACCTTTGTCTTTTTACAGTGCAGCTGTACAAACTTCTCCCTATCGGCGTATTACGGATACGGCAACAGGTGTGTAATTTGTTGTGAGTTTATGCACTGTGTTGGTTTTGTTGTTTGAACAAGGTGATGTTCATGCACGGTTCATTTTGTGCACCAGTAAAAAAAACATGGTAACACTTTAGTATGGGGAACATATTCACCATTAATTAGTTGCTTATTACCATGCAAATGAGTAACATATTGGCTCTTAACTAGTCATTATTAAGTACTTATTAATGCCTTATTCGGCATGGCCTTATTATAACCCTAACCCTCTAACCCTAACCCTAACCCATACTTGCCAACCCTCACAAAAACCTATGTGTAGGTCTTACTTAGACCTACATTTCATATATTGACAACCCCCAGCAAAAATCAACAGGAAGTTAGCAATTCCCCCTTCAAAACAAAAGTTTTGTAAAAACCGGTCACCTTTTTTCAAACATTATCTCCTCTGAGCGCGTTTGTCGTGTCGACTTCAAACTAGCACAGGAGAGAGATTGAACCCTTCTGATTAAAAGTTGACCAAAGAGTTTTAACTACTGCTCTGGTTTGGATTTTATGTGCCGTCAAAGTCGGTCCCGTCCATCGCTGCTTGCAGCTTAAATTTATAATTGAATCACTTGTTTATTTTTCAACAAGTTTTTAGTTATTTTTATATCTTTTTTTCCAAATAGTTCAAGAAAGACCACTACAAATGAGCAATATTTTGCACTGTTATACAATTTAATAAATCAGAAACTGATGACATAGTGCTGTATTTTACTTCTTTATTTCTTTTTTTCAACCAAAAATGGTTTGCTCTGATTAGGGGGTACTTGAATTAAAAAAAATGTTCACAGGGGGTACATGACTGAAAAAAGGTTGAGAACCACTGACTTAGAATATGTTCCCCATACTAAAGTGTTACCAAAAACATATAACTTTGTTTTGAATTTGAAAAAAAAAAACGTTTTATTTTTCACTCAAAAAGGGTTCGGTGAATGTGCATATGAAACTGGTGGGGTTCGGTACCTCCAACAAGGTTAAAGGCCTACTGAAACCCACTACTACCGACCACGCAGTCTGATAGTTTATACATCAATGATGAAATCTTAACATTGCAACACATGCCAATACGGCCGGGTTAGCTTACTAAAGTGCAATTTTAAATTTTGCGCGAAATATTCTGCTGAAACGTCTCGGTATGATGACGCCTGCACGTGACGTCACGGATTGTAGAGGACATTTTGGGACAGCATGGTGGCCAGCTATTAAGTCGTCTGTTTTCATCGCAAAATTCCACAGTATTCTGGACATCTGTGTTGGTGAATCGTTTGCAATTTGTTCAATGAACAATGGAGACAGCAAAGAAGAAAGCTGTAGGTGGGAAGCAATGCATTGCGGCAGGTGTTGTGCCGGATAACGCACCCCCGCCGTAGAATGCACCCCCTGACTGTTGTGCCGGATAACACAGCCGGTGTTTCATTGTTTACATTCCCGAAAGATGACAGTCAAGCTTTACCATTGGCCTGTGGAGAACTGGGACAACAGAGACTCTTACCAGGAGGACTTTGAGTTGGATACGCAGACGCGGTACCGTGAGTACGCATGCAGCTGCGGCTTCCAAACATTTGATCGCTTGCCCATACGTGCGTGCCGCTATGTGCATGTCACGTACGTAACTTTGGGGACTTTGGGGAAATATATGTGCTGTATGAACTTTGGGGAGGTGAACGGTACTTTGGGCTGTGGGATTGAGTGTGTTGTGCAGGTGTTTGAGTTGTATTGGCGGGTTATATGGACGGGAGGGGGGAGGTGTTTGTTATGCGGGATTAATTTGTGGCATATTAAATATAAGCCTGGTTGTGTTGTGGCTAATTGTGTTTATTTACTGTTCATTCCGAGCTGAATATCAGATCCCACCCGCCTCTCACAGCATCTTCCCTATCTGAATCACTCCCACTTCCCTCTAGTCCTTCACTCTCACTTTCCTCATCCACGAATCTTTCATCCTCGCTCAAATTAATGGGGAAATCGTCGCTTTCTCGGTCCGAATCGCTCTCGCCGCTGGTGGCCATGATTGTAAACAATGTGCAGATGTGAGGAGCTCCACAACCTGTGACGTCACGCTACTCGTCTGCTACTTCCGGTACAGGCAAGGCTTTTTTATCAGCGACCAAAAGTTGCGAACTTTGTCGTCGATGTTCTCTACTAAATCCTTTCAGCAAAAATATGGCAATATCGCGAAATGATCAAGTATGACACATAGAATGGACCTGCTATCCCCGTTTAAATAAGAAAATCACATTTCAGTAGGCCTTTAAGAACCACTGCTTTAGTATATCCTGACAACGCGTGCAGGAAGAGGAAGTAAAAGGAGACAGGATGAGGAAATGGAGCAGGGGGTAGTGGGGATGTATGCAGGACAGGAATAAAGCCCCAAGCGGATATTGGACAGGAAGTGAAGTGTGAATCAAAGAGAGACAGCATGACCAACCTTTCTTCTCACCTGTCATCACCATGCCTTCTTCGTCTTCATCTTTTTTCCTGACCTCATCCCTCACTTTGCTCCGGCCTCGTCATCCTTCACGCACTCCTCTCCGCTGTCCTCACTTTGCACATACTCCATTACACATGATGTCACGCATGCTTGATCGTGTGACAATAACGGTGGTGATGTTGTCGCCACCTCATCCATCAGTCCTGCATGATCCCGAAGGTTGACGCTTCATTTTGACAACAGCAGCTGTGCAAAGAAAAAAAAAAAAAAAAAACAGACCTTTGATTATGAAGTCATATCTCTCCCGCTTTCTACAAAGGCGTGTTTATTTTATTAGTTCAAAAGAAAACATGTCGGTGGTGAGCTGTAAGAAAATAATGAGGTTTCCAACTGGCGGCGTACGCACTTCCACGTCAGGGTGGGAAGCACCCATTGTTGCTTCGCAGCCGGGCAGGAAGCACCTTTCCACAACAAACACGTCTGATTCACTCCAGTGCAACCGCTTACTACTTAAGTCTTTGCATGAAGATGAAAAAGCCACTTAATAGTCTCATAAATGCTTTTGAACGATTGCAAATGTCTTGGCACACATTTGCTGATGTCTCTATAGCCCCCGAAGTAACATAATAAACAAATGGAACAGCTTTTTACGCCATTTAAGTGTAAAAAGAAGAACCTCTGTTGATAGACAAATGTAAAAACTAAGGTTTCATATGCCGATTCTGATATCGATCATCCATGAGGAAGATTGGCCAATACTAATACCATTAACATACATTGTTCCATTTACAGTTGTGCTCATAAGTTTACATACCCTGGGAGAATTTAGGATTTCTTGGCCATTCTTCAGAGAATGTGAATGATAACACAAAAACCTTTCTTCCACTCATGCTTAATGGTTGTGTGAAGCTATTTATTGGCAAACAACTGTGTTTACTCTTTTTAAATCAAAATGACAAAAGAAAGTACCCAAATGACCCTTATCAAAAGTTTACATACCCCAGTGACTTTGATCTGATAACATGCACAAAAGTTGACACAAACAGGTTTGAATGACTAATCAAGGTTCCAATCCTCACCTGTGATCTGTTTGTTTGTAATTAATGTGTGTGTATAAAAGGTCAGTGAGTTTCTGGGCTTCTGACAGACCATTGCATCTTTCATCCAGTGCTGCACAGATGTTTCTGGATTCTGAGTCATGGGGAAGGCAAAAGAATTGTCAAAGGATCTGCGAGAAAAGGTAATTGAACTCCATAAAACAGGAAAGGGGTATAAAAAGATATCCAAGGAATTGAGAATGCCAATCAGCAGTGTTCAAACGCTGATTAAGAAGTGGAAAATGAGGGATTCGGGTAGACCAGCAAAGATTTCAGCTACAACTGCCAGGAAAATTGTTCGAATTGCAAAGAAAAATCCACAAATAACTTCAGCTGAAATACAGGACTCTCTGAAAAATTGTGGTGTGGCTGTTTCAAGATGCACAATAAGGAGGCACTTGAAGAAAAATGGGCTGCATGGTCGAGTCGCCAGAAGAAAGCCATCACTCCAAATTACTTTGTTCCAGAAGTTTTGAGGCTTGTCTCTGTGCTGTTTGGCGTAATGTAAGCGGGATACTTTGTGACATTTGCGCAGAAATGGCTTTCTTATGGCGACTCGACCATGCAGCCCATTTTTCTTCAAGTGCCCGCTAATTGTGCGAAATTATTCTCTGCATTTGACCCATCACCCTTGATCACCCCCTGGGGGGTGAGGAGAGCGGTGAGCAGCAGCGGTGGCCGCGCCCGGGAATAATTTTTGGTGATTTAACCCCCAATTCCAACCCTTGATGCTGAGTGTCAAGCAGGAAGGTAACGGGTCCCATTTTTATAGTCTTTGGTATGACTCCGCCGGGGTTTGAACTCACGACCTACCGATCTCAGGGCGGACATTTTAACCACAAGGCCACTGAGCAGGACGATGCTCTCTTTCATTGCATACACTTGTTTATTAAAATGTCAATGTTATACAATAAAGCAAAAACTGTTATATGCGACTTTGGTTTATGCCCTTAAAATCCTCCTCTGTCCAGGGAATTATTCCCTGAATTTATAAACAAAACAACAACTAAACTTATTTTGAGAGAATACAAATGTCGATCTAATCAGTCTAGTATCGATCGTGTACTGATGGTACTCTAAATTACGTGTCGTGTACTGACTGTGACAATGCTGACACACCAATATTTGTTAATATATTTATCTCTATAATAATATATATTGTATGGGAATTTATTTTTCATCAGTTTTTATGAGTCCTTTCTTTTGCAGTATATGTGATTAGTATTTATTTTTCTGATCAGCCTGACATAAGTCTTGATAACACATTTTTGTGATTAAAGACTTGGTTTCATATTATTTGACAAGGTTTATCCTGTTAAACTGTAAGTAGGTTAGATATAATTATTTCATACAGTTAAAAGTAACATTACTAATTTAGTGTTAATACTTGAGTGGGCACCACGCCCTTCTGTAGTGGTAAAGTTGGGCCCTGAGGTCGAAAATTTTAAGAACCCCTGCTCTAAAGTATATCCAAGTTTCATTTCTATGTTATTGTCACTATACTGTGATAAAAATGGTTGCTGAAATGGCTAAATAAGAAACATTAATAATTAATGTTACACACTGAGAGAGTGAACGTTGCAGCATTCCGTGTCTTGGGTACCCATCATCCCGGGAATAGCAGTTATGTGAGTATGACGGCACAGCCCTATTTCTGTTTCTTTGCTACTTGACATTGAGGGCACAGGATTATGTTGGCTTCACTACTGCAACTAACCATCTCCTGTCACACATTACCAATCATGGTACCTGTGTGATGGATACCAACAGCTAGGTTGGTTAGCTTCATCAAATGTTTGCAGAATTAAGTGATGGCATGTCTGCTTAAAAGGGAACATTATCACAATTTCAGAATGGTTGAAACCATTAAAAATCAGTTCCCAATGGCTTATTATATTTTTCGAAGTTTTTTTCTAAATTTTACCCATCACGCAATATCCCTAAAAAAAGCTTCAAAGTGCCTGATTTTAACCATCGTTATATACACCCGTCCATTTTCCTGTGACGTCACATAGTGAAGCTAACACAAACAAACATGGCGGAAAGAACAGCAAGCTATAGCGACATTAGCTCGGATTCAGACTCGGATTTCAGCGGCTTAAGCGATTCAACAGATTACGAATGTATTGAAACGGATGGTTGTAGTGTGGAGGCAGGTAGCGAAAACGAAATTGAAGAAGAAACTGAAGCTATTGAGCCATATCGGTTTGAACCGTATGCAAGTGAAACCGCCGAAAACGACACGACAGCCAGCGACACGGAAGAAAGCGAGGACGAATTCGACGATCGCCTTCTAACCAACGATTGGTATGTGTTTGTTTGGCATTAAAGGAAACTAACAACTATGAACTAGGTTTACAGCATATGAAATACATTTGGCAACAACATGCACTTTGAGAGTGCAGACAGCCCAATTTCTCTTTTCCTGAAAGCTGATCTGTCCAGTTTAAGGGACGGTGTGAGCCAAGACATCCAGGGGGTTTAGCTCGCTTGTCTGCAGGGACAAACTGCCGCCATTGCTTGCCGTGCTACCGAGGTCCTTTGTCCCTCAATTGCTCACACACTCCGGCAGATTCAATGGGGTCTGGCGGCAGATTTCTTTGACTTTATCGTTGGAAATGCATCTGCTTTGAGTGTCGCAGGATATCCACACATTCTTGCCATCTCTGTCGTAGCATAGCTTTCGTCGGTAAAGTGTGCGGAACAAACGTCCAATTTCTTGCCACTTTCGCATCTTTGGGCCACTGGTGCAACTTGAATCCGTCCCTGTTTGTGTTGTTACACCCTCCGACAACACACCGACGAGGCATGATGTCTCCAAGGTACGGAAAACAGTCGAAAAAACGTTGTTTGAGAAAATGGCGGATTGCTTCCCGATGTGACGACACAACGTGACGTCATCGCTCCGAGAGCGAATATTAGAAAGGCGTTTAATTCGCCAAAATTCACCCATTTAGAGTTCGGAAATCGGTTAAAAAAATATATGGTCTTTTTTCTACAACATCAAGGTATATATTGACGCTTACATAGGTCTGGTGATAATGTTCCCCTTTAACAGCCTGGTGATTCTGGGTTGAAGGTGAAAATAAACTTCTCAATTTTCATGAAAATTGTGTAGTTTTTCCTCAGGTTTCTCCAAAATGTTGACATGGAAAACCAATGTGTGATTTTTGCGTAATCCTGCTAACTAATTGTTGTATATTTGATGGTTGTGCCACTCTCCCAGGACAGAGTGACGCTGGGATGAGTGATGAGACAAGAAGACGCCAACGAGGAATTGTCGAACAAAAAGCTTTATTTGTTTCAGCGAGCCTCAGACTGGAGCTGCAGCTCCAGGAGAAAGAGTATGGGCCGGATCTCTCTACTGCTGTCTTCTTGGACAACTGTCCTTAAATAACTTTTACACGAAGACAGTTACTCTTTGTTGTTCTAACCATTGGGCCGGTCAGTCTGGACAAAGCCCAGTTTGTTGCTTGGCCAGTTAATCTATCGGTTTGAGTCGGGTGACCTTCGAACCCTATCCTCTACTCCTACTTGTGAGGGCTTCTTACCAGATGTTGTTATTGTGTTTACACTTCCTTCTAAAATCCAACTGCCGCGATCCCTTAAGTTCCTCAATGTCCTGGGAGCAAGAGCCCCCACTCTCTGGACGAGCTTGTGATGGACATGTGCACTTTTGACCTTAGTAGAATAATCCTCTAAAGGATTCTGTGACCAAATACAAACACCTGGTTCATGGTATAATTCACCACAACCGCAAACCATCCAACTGGATAATTGCAAGCAAAGTAAAACCACCCGTCTTCTCACATTTGTGCTACGTGGACTTACTGTTATAGTGGTGAGAAAATAATTTAACCCCTGGAACACTGCTGTTAGAATAATTGTTTGTAAGTTATCACAAAAAACTTTGTGTTGAAATGAGTTCCAGGCAAAAGGACAGGGGCTGTCTTTGAGGCCTACCAAGAGTACGGCTCGTAAAACTCCACTGTGTAAGGGGGAGAGCCACATGAAGGATTTTTTTGTTTTCTCTCATGTGTGGTAATCAACAGAAGGATGTTGTTCTGGCCCAAGGACTTCAAAGCGGAGAGATGACAGCATCTGCCCAATTTCCAGACGAACTCTTTTTGAACTATTTTATGGAACTCTTTTTGAAGTATTTTACGAACTCTTTTTGAACTATTTTATGGTACTCTTTTTGAACTGACCTTTTCTGTGAATTGTTTACGACTATTTCTGTGAACTTTTTTGCGACCTTTGTCCTTTGGAAACAGCGGTGGCCAGGTGGTCGGGGAGGGTCCAAAATAAAAGAAGGATGCATGCAATCTTTTGGCAGAGCGTGCTGGAGATTGTAGAAGGATACAATGTCCGGGCGACTCTCCTCAATATATTGAGTCCAAATTGAATTCTGTCTCTGTTTAATTCTTTGCCTCTTGTCTTGTTTAATAGATGTCATCAGTGTTTGAACCTGACACTGCACACAGGTGAAAATGTGTGTTTGATATTCTTTCTCATTACTTGTTTTAGTTCAAAACATGCATACAATTGAATTAGAGAAACATTTTAAAAAGTATAAAATTTGTTTAACCTTAACAAAATAGTGTGTAGAAAAATATAATTCTGGTATGGGTGCCTCAAAATAATATTCTACTTAGGACTGTCCTGACTTAGTTTTCTGCATGTGCTATTATTTATTCGGCAAATAAACAACATGGTGGCGCTGTTACTAAACCTCATAGTTTGACCCCATATGTCGGATTGACTTGAAATTTCTCACACACCTCAATGCGCTACAAGACACTTAAAAGGGTCACATTATGTTTTTTTACATTTAAAACACCTGCAGGCCATGCTGTAGTTTTTCCATAGTCTTCCATATGGAGTCTACTGACATATACAAGTTAGAACTATACGCTACTTTGCCTTAGAAATGGCAACAGCGGAGGATGCATGTGCATGTACGAGCCAGTCTGCCCCACAACAAGAGGATAGAGAAAAAGAAGGAACTTATTGACTACAGCGTTGGACTAAAGATCTAAGGGTAAATTTCTACCATATATGGAGATATCTGCTATCCGATATCCAACTGGAAATACATTTTACACAAATTGAGCTTATTATTTGTAGTGCTGTCAAAAAATACACCTTTTTACATTTTTAGACAAATCTAGTTTGAATTTTGATTACCGTATTTTTCGGACTATAAATCGCAGTTTTTTTCATAGTTTGGCCGGGGGTGCGACTTATACTCAGGAGCGACTTATGTGTGAAATTATTAACACATTACCATAAAATATCAAATAATATTATTTAGCTCATTCACGTAAGAGACTAGACGTATAAGATTTCATGGGATTTAGCGATTAGGAGTGACAGATTGTTTGGTAAACGTATAGCATGTTCTATATGTTATAGTTATTTGAATGACTCTTACCATAATATGTTACGTTAACATACCAGGCACGTTCTCAGTTGGTTATTTATGCGTCATATAACGTACACTTATTCAGCCTGTTGTTCACTATTCTTTATTTATTTGAAATTGCCTTTCAAATGTCTATTCTTGGTTTTGGGTTTTATCAAATAAATTTCCCCCAAAAATGCGACTTATACTCCCAGTGCGACTTATATATGTTTTTTCCCTTCTTTATTATGCATTTTCTGCCGGTGCGATTTATACTCCGGATCGACTTATACTCCGAAAAATACAGTAATCACGATTAATTACGGGTTATTAATGGCTTGCATAATTTAAATTAATTTATAAAAAAAGATCCCAATATTATTATTATTGTCAGAATGTCATACTGGAATTTTTTTAAGTTTTACTTGAATGCACGTTTGAATGCAATGTTGTATTTTGGGGTGAAATTTGTCAGCAGCGTGTACAGTCAAAATGATTAATCTGCGTATATACATGGATAATGTGGTATTTTCTTGCGATTAATCACATGGGTTAACTTTTTATTTTTGACAGCCCCAGTCATTTGTACTATCAACATTTTAAGAATTGCAATGCTGTGATAAAACTGCAAAAATCATTCATTCATTTTCGACCACATATGCTGTTCACCTTCATGGGAAAGCCGGAGCTGGAGTCCATACATTATTTTATTACATTTTTTTTATTAAATTCAATTTTTTTTTATTAAATTGCATTTTTTTATTATATTTTTTATTATGGATGTCCAATAATGGCTTTTTGTCGATATCCAATATTCCTATATTGTCCAACTCTTTAATTACAGATACAGATATCAACCGATACCGATATCAAACGATACCGATATATACAGTCATGGAATTAACACATTATTATGCCTAATTTGGACAACCAGGTATGGTGAAGATAAGGTACTTTTTTTTTTTTTTTAATTAATCAAATAAAATAAGATAAATCAATTTAAAAAAAAATTGTGGATAAAAAAGAAAGTATACAATATAAAAACAGTTACATAGAAACTAGTAGTTAATGAAAATGGGTAAAATTAACTGTTAAAGGTTAGTACTATTAGTGGACCATGTGTGCTTACGGACTGTATCCCTTGCAGACTGTATTGATATATATTGATATATAATGTAGGAACCAGAATATTAATAACAGAAAGAAAGAACCCTTTTGTGTGAATGGGGGAGGGAGGTTTTTTGGGTTGGTGCACTAATTGTAAGTGTATCTTGTGTTTTTTATGTTGATTTAATAAAAAAATAAATAAATTTTTTTTTTTTTTAAACGATACCGATAATAAAAAAAAACAATACCGATTATTTCCGATATTACATTTTGAAGCATTTATCGGCCGATAACATCTCTATTTTTTATTACTTTATTTTCCTATGATGCTGTACTGAATCTTTGACTTATTTTGTACAATTTTCCATTTTTTTCTATTATTTGTGCACTTTCATTTTTGAAGTTGTTCTTGATTTATTATATCAATTGATTGACCACAGCCGTGACTATTTAAGTGCATCATTTCCTGTTAAAATATTGACCTTGTCGAAACCGGTCTGTGGTTTGGTAGCGCCTGTGCAGTTTATATTCAAATTATAAGAAGGACACAAGTGTTGCTGGCCTTGCTTTTTCTTTATATCCTAAACAATATTAAAACCTACTAAGTGGCCTAGTGGTTAGAGTGTCCGCCCCGAGATCGGTACGTTGTGAGTTCAAACCCCGGCCGAGTCATACCAAAGACTATAAAAATGGGACCCATTACCTCCCTGCTTGGCACTCAGCATCAAGGGTTGGAATTGGGGGTTAAATCACCAAAAATGATTCCCGGGCGCGGCACCGCTGCTGCCCACTGCTCCCCTCACCTCCCAGGGGGTGAACAAGGGGATGGGTCAAATGCAGAGGACAAATTTCACCACACCCAGTGTGTGTGTGACAATCATTGGTACTTTAACTTTAACACAAGAGTTCATTAGAGGTAATCATTTGGTGCTGGCTGAGTTCTCCCATCATGTTATGCATGTCACAAAATTGTACGACCTCAAGGGTGTTTTCCAAAAAAAGTGTCCACATATGGTACCCAGAACTAGAAGTAGGAAAACAAAACCCAAAAGCATATTTCCTTAAAAAATGAAGTGCAGTGTTGATAGAAATAAAAGTATGTTACACACAAACCACTTCCGTGTAGGAGGTGACTTCAAGGGGTGATTCAGTTTTGGCTACGCCTCATGTTGCCTTTGAGCCCAGCTGGCTGTCCTCGGCCTTCATTAAAGCCGCGTGTGGCATACGTGACAGCATTGTAGCATCCTGCGACCGTGTGGTTTTTTTTCTCTGAACCGCTATGGCATTCGGGAGCGGCAGAAGGCTCAGATGTGTGAGCTGGTGCGGTGTCTTTGAGCGGGACATCTGTTGGGCTGGCTGTATGAGTAACGGCGTGCTGCTGTAACCTGCTGTGCATCTGCTGCCCGCTGCAAACACAAGCTGTAAAGTGTTCACTCATCGATCCGTCATGATGATGATGGAGGCTACTCACAGCGATGTCAGATACATTACATCACACGCACCTCCAATACTCGTCTGCACAGCAGAAACTCAACGTCTTACGCAACGATAGAGGTACAATAATCGGTCTCCGTTGTACTTTATAGGTACAGGTACCCAAGGTGTACATAGCTCGTACACTGTCACCAACTCACCAAGCCCTGGTTCAACAAGTTATTATTACACTAAAAAGTACCGTCGATGTCGATATGCATGGTCGACGGCTTTAAAAAGGTATTTTCTATTAAAACAAATGTTCTATATGCTGTAAATGTCGCGTCAGGTCATGTTTTGTTGTTTAGTTATATTACTAATGCTCCTTGCAGTCCTTTGTTTACGTTCTCGTCGCAAAGAGCGCTTGAGCTCACACCCCCACTTCTGCATGTTAATTAGTGTCTCCACCTGCTGCCATCACTAATCACACACCCGTTTTATACCCGGCTCACCATTCACTCGGCCAGAGGTGGGTAGTAACGCGCTACATTTACTCCGTTACATCTATTTCAGTAACTTTTGGCATAAATTGTACTTCTAAGAGTAGTTTTAATGCAACATACTTTTACTTTTACTTGAGTATATTTATAGAGAAGAAACGCTACTTTTACTCCGCTCCATTTATCTACATTCAGCTCGCTACTCGCTACTGATTTTTATCGATCTGTTAATGCACGCTTTGTTTGTTTTGGTTTGTCAGACAGACCTTCAAAGTAGGATCTATCGCATGCCTGCGTTTCACCAATCAAATACAGTCACTGTATGGTGACGTTTGACTCCGTTTCACCAATCAAACAGAGCCAGGCGGTCACATGATTAACAAGCTTAAACTTACATGAACTCAACGTCAAATTTGAGGAAACACATCGCGGTAAGTAACATTAGTAGATATTTTGGCTGTCACCGTAGGCTGATGTTAGCTTCCCTGCTATGAATCACTGTCAAATGTACATCGTGTGGGGACATTTATTAACGCACTGCAGCCTCATAGAGAGACAGACAAAGACACACACACACACGCGTGCATAGAAACACCAATCAGAAGTGCACAGTGTGTTCCCAGATGCAGCCCACACCTATCAGTTCATGGTTTGCGTAAAGGCTAACTTGTTATTTTCCTTTGTAATCTCTGCCTACTGAGCCTATGGTGCTGTTAAGTTATTGTGGCTCAATTTGCCTTAATTTTTTTTATGTTGATGTATTATTATTTAATATATATTATTGTTTTAGTTGCTTAAGAGATATTCCTGCCTCTGAATTTGCTCATTGCTATTTTTATGTTTTTGTGCATTATTTGTTGCCATCATCATTAAACGAACAGGTTACTCATCAGTTACTCAGTACTTGAGTAGTTTTTTCACAACATACTTTTTACTTTTACTCAAGTAAATATTTGGGTGACTACTCCTTACTTTTACTTGAGTAATACATCTCTAAAGTAAAAGTACTCTTACTTGAGTACAATTTCTGGCTACTCTATCCATATTCATGCTTGCTACATGCTCCGCATGTCTCACTTAGTTAAAGACAGTTAAAGTTCTTGATTTGCTAAACTCGCACAGCTTCTCCTGTGTTTTTTGTGTGCTTCAGAGCGGCACATCTTTGTTTTTCTCTTTGTTGTATATGTAATACAATACTTGCTTACCTGCAATCTGCTTCTGCCGTTTTTTGTTCTGTGCATATTCTTCGAAACATATTTTTGTCATCAATGTTCCTCTTCTTGTAGTTTCCTTGATCTGTATCTGTAGTGGTATCGGTCGATCTCACACATGGATGATCGGAATCAGCAGCGTTAAACCTTGGTTAGAACATCCCGAATAATTATATTTATTTATAATCTATTGATTACTGCTTGCAAAGATGCGAAACTTCTTTCATTGGGCATTGTCACACAGTGTTGCCACTGGTTTTTTTTAAAGACTAATCCTATTACTGATTACTCCCTTTAGTGGTCATCCAGTTAAATTACTGATAACTTTATTTATTTCAAGTTACTTTATCAGTTCTATTTTGTCGCCTACACAGAGTGTTCAAGTTATCTTAATATTGTTACAGTATCTTTGGCTGACAAAAAGTCTAAATAATGGCTGTATTTCCAGTCAGAAAAAGCCCATCCCTCTTCTGCATCCATTGTTTTTTATGTTTGTAATGCTCGTTGCTTAGTATGTATTACATCAGGGGCGCCGAGGGGAATTTTGAACTGGGGGGAACCAAACTGTCAGCAAATGATTTGTTTCATACTCCATGTCTTGTTTAAAATATGTTTTAAGGCATTTTTATGATAACCAGTGTAAACAACAACATATGTACTGTACATAAATACATATACTATATACTTCACATCTACGCAATATTATGCACTGTATTTAATGTTTACCCTAAAAACTATGAAAAATAACATTTATTTCATGTGCTGTTATCTGTGTCCGTAGAAATATTTACGTTTCAGCTTACTACAATTCTAACTGTAGAAAACTTGTTGCAATAAGTTGTAGATGTTTTTGTTTTATGTTTCAGCTGTGCATATGCTAAAATTAAATGTTATAACAACATAAGTAAAATGTGCATCTTTTGTAGTACATGCTGTCCATCACATGCACATACACACACACACACACACACACATACACACACAGAAACTATAGTTGCAGTAGTAGTAGCATTAAAAAAACAACTACCGTATTTTTCGGACTATAAGTCGCAGTTTTTTTCATAGTTTGGCCGGGGGTGCGACTTATACTCAGGAGCGACTTATGTGTGAAATTATTAACACATTACCGTAAAATATCAAGTAATATTATTTAGCTCATTCACGTAAGAGACTAGACGTATAAGATTTCATGGGATTTAGCGATTAGGAGTGACAGATTGTTTGGTAAACGTATAGCATGTTCTATATGTTATAGTTATTTGAATGACTCTTACCATAATATGTTACGTTAACATACCAGGCACGTTCTCAGTTGGTTATTTATGCCTCATATAACGTACACTTATTCAGCCTGTTGTTCACTATTCTTTATTTATTTTAAAATGCCTTTCAAATGTCAATTCTTGGTGTTGGGTTTTATCAAATAAATTTCCCCCAAAAATGCGACTTATACTCCAGTGCGACTTATATATGTTTTTTTCCTTCTTTATAATGCATTTTCGGCCGGTGCGACTTATACTCCGGAGCGACTTATACTCCGAAAAATACGGTAAATAAATCAGAGGTTACTCACCAATTACTCTGTAGTTTTTCACTGAACACTTGGATGACTATTTTTACTTTTATTTGACTCATATTACTCTAAATATATATAATATATTATATATGTTTATATATAATATATATAGTTGAGGTTACTGTGGTTTATCCGTTATACAGTGCTCAATACTCAATAGAGCGGAATATATGTTAGGTCAGGAAAAAACACACAGGCTATTTCATCCCTACAAGCCTGTTTCGCAGGTCTCCTTGCTCTTCAGGGGGTTTTAGAGCAGGGAAACCTGCAAAACAGGCTTGTACGTTAAAAATCTCTGTATCCTTGAGTTTCTTTGACTCACAGGTACTTATTGAAAACTTTTTTGAGTCTTGAAGGGAGAACTTGCTGCCCAGGCACCTTTTTTGATGAGTGAGTTGAGTGAATCAAGTACCCGATTAAGTGACTCACTCATAAAAAACTCAAGTCAGTAAAAGAAATCAAGTTTCCCATCACTACTGTCTTCTTACAGAACATTAAAATGTGCACAAAGTGTTTTCCAGTTCAGTGGGGGGAAAAAAGCTTCAAAATAAAATGTCACACTCCCTTTCGAAAAAAAAATGTTTGGGAATGTCCGGCGGGCCAGATTGAAAAGCTTAACTGGCCGCATGTGGCCCCCAGGCCTTAAAGGCCTACTGAAACCCACTACTACCGACCGCGCAGTCTAAAAGTTTATATATTAATGATGAAATCTTAACATTGCAACACATGCCAATACGGCCGGGTTAGTTTACTAAAGTGCAATTTTAAATTTTGCGCAAAATATTCTGCTGAAAACGTCTCGATATGATGACGTCAGCGCATGACGTCACGGATTGTAGAGGACATTTTGGGACAGCATGGTGGCCAGCTATTAAGTCGTCTGTTTTCATCGCAAAATTCCACAGTATTCTGGACATCTGTGCTGGTGAATCTTTTGCAATTTGTTCAATGAACAATGGAGACAGCAAAGAAGAAAGCTGTAGGTGGGAAGCGGTGTATTGCGGCCGACTGCGGCAACACAAACACAGCCGGTGTTTCATTGTTTACATTCCCGGAAGATGACAGTCAAGTTTTACCATTGGCCTGTGGAGAACTGGGACAACAGAGACTCTTACCAGGAGGACTTTGAGTTGGATGTGCAGACGCGGTACCGTGAGTACGCTTCCAAACATTTGATCGCTTGCCCATACGTGCGTACCGCTATGTGCATGTCACGTAGGTAACTTTGGGGAAATATATGTGCTGTATGAACTTTGGGGAGGTGAACAGTACTTTGGGCTGTGGGAATGAGTGTGTTGTGCAGGTGTTTGAGTTGTATTGGCGGGTTATATGGACGGGAGGGGGGAGGTGTTTGTTATGCGGGATTAATTTGTGGCATATTAAATATAAGCCTGGTTGTGTTGTGGCTAATAGAGTATATATATGTCTTGTGTTTATTTACTGTTTTAGTCATTCCCAGCTGAATATCAGGTCCCACCCGCCTCTCACAGCATCTTCCCTATCTGAATCGCTCCCACTGCCCTCTAGTCCTTCACTCTCACTTTCCTCATTCACGAATCTTTCATCCTCGCCCAAATTAATGGGGAAATCGTCGCTTTCTCGGTCCGAATCGCTCTCGCTGCTGGTGGCCATGATTGTAAACAATGTGCGGATGTGAGGAGCTCCACAACCTGTGACGTCACGCTACTCGTCTGCTACTTCCGGTACAGGCAAGGCTTTTTTATCAGCGACCAAAAGTTGCGAACTTTATCGTCGATGTTCTCGACTAAATCCTTTCAGCAAAAATATGGCAATATCGCGAAATGATCAAGTATGACACATAGAATGGACCTGCTATCCCCGTTTAAATAAGAAAATCGCATTTCAGTAGGCCTTTAATTTGCCCAGGTCTGCCCTACACACTTTATTGCGGCCAACGTGGCTCTGCAACTCTTCTTCTGTCTTGGGCTGGCGCTGACTCGCAGGCAAACACCCCTGCCCCCAATAGACCAACTCCTGAATTACACCTTCGAAGCGCACATAATATTCCTGTTGCTCTTATACAGTATGTAAAAATATGCACAAATGCAGGAAAAAAATCATTCGTTATCAACTATTTTCTTGTTGTCTCTGATGAAAGTCACAAGTAAATGTGCAAGGAACTGTTGGCTTTGATTTCCAGTTCGGCTGTGCCGACAACAGCTTATGTCAACAATCGCTTATGTCGATGTCAGTCTGCCAGTCTGAAGGGCGTGGAGGTAAGGTGATAAGCCTTAACACAACTGAAAGTACAATAGTCTTTTTCAGAGGGTTCAGAACACAGGAAGAGGAAGAGGAAATTTAAATATTATGTTTACTATAATTACAGCTTAAGGCTGAGCCGATGTTTTCATTCAGTGACATTTTGAAATGTCACAATAACTTGGGCCCAGACTCCAGAAGCCAAACAGGGGAGTTCTAAATGTACACTTGACCTCACTTAACTGATGAGTGAAACACAATGTGATCATTCTTGGTCTTTTTTTTTTTTTTTGCCTTTTTTGGGCCACTTTGAGAATTGTATTTTGAAATGTAAAAATAAAAATTAAAACATAAATTTACACATTTTTTTCAGACACCTGCCCAGCTGGGATTCAAACCAAGCAGGTGTTTGTGAAAGTCAGGACATATTACCATACACTTTTCAGTGACAGAGCAGGAAGAAGCTTGAAATGTATTATATAAAGCGCCCTGTCATTCATACATTAAAATTTCTGATGCGTTTATTCACGCTAAACGGGGTCCCCCGTAGATGGCGGGGCCCCGTGCACAACGAGCGATCTGCAGATAGGGAGCGGTGGCCCTGCTTTTTAGACCCACAAGTAATTAAACTACAACACAAGGAGTGGAGAATTCTTATCTTTTATTCATTGTGTTCTGAGAAAAAGAGTCACAATAATAAAAAAAAAATACTTCAGAATTGTAGTTTTTGAAAGCATGGAACACTTGAATTCACATTTTGAATGTTGCATGATATAAGTGCTTCTCTTTAAATGATCGTAAGACACATTTACACCATTATTTTTTTTAACAGTGCTTCAGCTCAAGGTCCCAAATGTTGTATAGGACTCCTTTTATTTACATGTATGTGTATATATATATATATATATATATATATACATATATATATATATATATATGTATATATATATATATATATATATATATATATATATATATATATATATATTAGCAAGTGAGTTAAGCGTTAACTGCAACTATAACTTGTTTTTTAATGAAAACTCTAATCAGTAAAAAAAAAAAATCAGAGTGCCATCAATTATGTTCTGAGTGCCAAAATTAAAGGCACTTTTTACATTTGTTTTTGAATCATACATTTTGCCTCCTGGGGCTCGGAGCATTGTTTTTTGTTTTTTTTTGTTCTTTGTAATAAATAATGTCCAATAAGGAATACAAAACAACTGTAACATCCATGTTGAATTGTTGAAGGAGGTTAATTAAACCTACATAAATACAGTTAGCTTAAATAAATAAATTAAATGTATAAATATAACCGTTTACTGTACAGGAAGAAAGAAAAAAAAATAATGCACTTGTGCGGGAAAATATAAAATGCTGCCTGTTTGTTTTTTTGTTTTTTTCCAGACAAAAATTTCCAGATTGTGCTCTCGTTGTTAATGAAATGGATTCAGTTCAGTCTGAAAGTTGACTTCACACAGTCAGGAAGCAGCAAATGTTCCTTCTTCGTCTTCCTTTCCTTCTCCTTCCTCGGTGCTCGCACTTCTCCATTCTAGTCCACCCTGCGGCCTGTGCAGTATTTCCACTTTCAGATGTGGCCGTCTTCTCCCCGAGGCCGACAGGAAAACGCTGAGCTGTCCATATTTTGTGAATGTGAACATCCAGCAAAGGGTGAAGCCGACACCCTCTGTTCCCTTTCTTCATCTGTCTGCGTTCCTTTCATGTTCTGGAGGACCCTTCTTCTCTTATCCTTCTATTTTGAGGTAGTATCTCCACTCCTTTGCCTGGCATGATGGGATACAAGAAAGTCAAATATAAGTTCAATGGTTCAAATCAACCAATATCAAACACGTTTGTCAAGAGTGTGATGTTTGCTCTGCTTTTAACTACACTGTGATTTTATTCGCGGCTATTTTAATACCTATTGTGTTTAGGCTCATGGGAATGCTGGAGCCTATCCCAGCTGACTTTGGGCAATACCCTTAACCTTTCAGAAAACATCATTCATTCATTTTGTAACCCTCAGGCTGTTTTAGGTCCCGAGAAAGCTGAATCCTATCCTAGCTTTTAACCATACACTACCTATAGCCATTCATTAATTTCCCACCCCTTTTTGGGGAAGCTGGAGTCTATACCAGTTAAAATTGCATGTTCTACTGCTCATCCTTTTCAGATTCACAGGTGGGCTCATATGACCAATCCAGGGTCATGTCAGCTGTGTGAACCAACACACTACCAGCATTATCTTCTTTAGAGTCACAGGGATGCTGGAGCCTATCCTATTTAAATTAGCTGTACGAACCACTGCACTGCCACGATACCATCTGCCAACTTCATGTATTCATTTTCCACTGCTTATGTTCTACAGGTAACATCCCAGGTGCCTTTGGGGCAATAGGCTACGTACACCCTTGATCGGTCATTCCAGCTGTGTGAATCACTACACTACCAATAGTATCCTGTTCAGAGTCACAGGGAAGCTGGAGCCCATCCCAGTTATTTTAACTTGGCTCGACTATGCCTTTCTGACAACATGATTTATTTTCTACGGATTTTTCCGGTTCAGGTTCAAGGGCAGGGGTCACCAACCTTTTTGAAACCAAGAGCTACTTCTTGGGTACTGATTAATGCGAAGGGCTACCAGTTTGATACACACTTAAATAAATTGCCAGAAATAGCCAATTTGCTCAATTTACCTTTAACTCTATGTTATTATTAATAATGAATGATATTTATCTTTGTGGAAACACTGATCATCTAAATGATTTCTCACAATAAATATGTATAGAAACAGATAAATATCAATAAGCAACACTTTATTTCTATATTTTCTCTAAGTGCACATTTTTCAAATTGAACATTTTCAAATGATCACTTCTAAGACAGTCTTGTGAAATCACAATATCCCATTTTAACTAGCTCGCCACTAACATTTTTATAAAAGAGGAGAAAACACAAAAAAAATGAAAATTTAATTTTGAAACATAGTTTATCTTCAATTTCGACTCTTTAAAATCAACCGAAAAAAAGAAGAGAAAAACTAGCTAATTCGAGTCTTTTTGAAAAATTTAAAATAATAATTTATGCAACATCATTAGTAATTTTTCCTGATTAAGATTAATATTAGAATTTTAATGACATGTTTTAAATAGGTTTAAATCCAATCTGCACTTTCTTAGAATATATAACAAATTTGACCAAGTTATATTTCTAACAAAGACAAATCATTATTTCTTCCAAATTTTCCAGAACAAAAATTTTAAAAGAAATACAAATGACTTTGAAATAAGATTTAAATTTGTTTCTACAGATTTTATAGATTTGCCAGAATAATTTTTTGGGAATTTTAATCATAATAAGTTTGAAGAAATATTTCACAAATATTCTTCGTCGAAAAAACAGAAGCTAAAATGAAGAATTGAATTAAAATGTATTCATTATTCCATCCATCCATCCGCTTATTCCCTTCGGGGTGGCGGGGGGCGCTGGAGTCTATCTCAGCTACAATCGAGCGGAAGGCGGGGTACACCCTGGACAAGTCGCCACCTCATCGCAGTATTTATTATTCTTTACAGTAAAAAAAATAAATTTACTTGAACATTGGTTTAAATTGTCAGGAAAGAAGAGGAAGGAATTTAAAAGGTAAAAAGGTATATGTCTTTAAAAATCCTAAAATCATTTTTAAGGTTGTATTTTTCTCTCTAAAATTGTCTTTCTGAAAGTTATAAGAAGCAAAGTAAAAAAAATAAATGAATTTATTTAAACAAGTTAAAATATTTTCTTGGATTATCAAATTCTATTTGAGTTTTGTCTCTCTTAGAATTAAAAATGTCGAGCAAAGCGAGACCAGCTTGCTAGTAAATAAATCAAATTAAAAAAAATAGAGGTAACTGGTAAGTGCTACTATTTGAGCTATTTTTAGAACAGGCCAGCGGGCGACTCATCTGGTCCTTACGGGCGACCTGGTGCCCGCGGGCACCGCGTTGGTGACCCCTGTTCAAGGGTGATGTCAGCTGTGTGAACTCGTACACTACCAATAATATCCTGTTCAGTGTCATAGCCGGAACCTATTCTATACACCAGTTGACTTAGCAATATGAAACCGCCACACGACCAATAGTGTTTCTGACAACATGATTCATTTTTCTACTGATTTTTCCGGTTCAGGTTCAGGGGTGATGTCAGCTGTGTGAACTCGTACACTACCAATAAAATCCTGTTCAGTGTCATAGCCGGAACCTATTCCATACACCAGTTGACTTGTAACGACCAATAGCTTTTCTGACAACATGCTTAATTTTCTACTGCCAGCTGTATTAACTACTATAATGCCAGGATTATCCAGTTCAAGGTCAGGGGGAAGCTAGAGCCTTATACAAATTGACTTAGCAGATCCACAACACTACCACTTGCCCTTCTGAAAACATGGTTCAATTAATCCTATTGATTATCCTGTTCAGGTTCACAGATGATGTCAGCTGTATGAACTACTACACCACCAAGATTATCCTGCTCAAAGTCCCAGGGAAGCTCGAGCCCATACCAGTTAACTCAGCAGTATGAACCACTACACTACCAGTAGCCCTCTTGACAACACGAGTCATCTTCTGTCCTGTTCAGGTTCAAGGGTGAGCTGGAGCCATCTGACTTAGGGCGTGTGAACTCCTACACTGCCAACAGACTCCTTCAAAGCTCTGAATGCAGGATTTATTAACTGAGATTGTACTCACCCTTCTTTGTCTCTTCAGTGGCTGGACGCTAACCCTAACTTGACTTTCTCCTCACTCTCTACATCATACGCTCCCCGCTTGTGAAACCTGGAATCAATCAGAAAACGGGGCTCCGCCTTATTATACCACAAGAACAGCCCTTCATCCCTAGCGCATATGTTTGTGTGTTCGTGTTTGTGCGTTCGCTCCGCAAGCATCAGGCTCACCTGAGCATGAGTAAAAGGCCGATGATGGTCAGGCAGATGGACGACAGCACCACAGCGACAACAGCCAGAGCGGTGGTGCGGTTGTAGCCCTCCTGAGGCTTCTCCACAGGCAGGGTGAAGAACTCACACCTTTTCCCGGAGTAGCTCAGGTGACACCTGCATGGGGACGAGAGCGCCGTTCATAATCCGTCTCAAGGACAAGGGATCCATTATTGAAATTTGTCTTAACTATTAAATGAACCTAAAATATGACTTATTTTATCTTTGTGGGAAATGTTGGACACAGTGTGTTGTCAGGCTAATGAGATGCGATGCAAGTGTAAGCAGCTGTGACACTATTGTTCATTTTTTAAACATTTTTATTAGAGATGTGGCTTTTTTGCTGATATTCCGATATTGTCCAACTCTTAATTACCGATTCCGATATCAACCGATACCGATATATACAGTTGTGGAATTAACACATTATTATGCCTAATTTTGTTGTGATGCTCCGCTGGATGCATTAAACAATGTAACAAGGTTTTCTAAAATAAATCAACTCAAGTTATGGGGAAAAAAATGCCAACATGGCACTGCCATATTTATTATTGAAGTCACAAAGTGTATTATTTTTTTTAACATGCCTCAAAACAGCAGCTTGGAATTTGGGACATGCTCTCCCTGAGAGAGCATGAAGAGGTTGAGGTGGGCGGGGTTGAGGTGGGTATATTGTAGCGTCCGGAAGTAGAATTAGTGCTGCAAGGGGTTCTGGGTATTTGTTCTGTTGTGTTACGGTGCGGATGTTCTCCCGAAATGTGTTTGTCATTCTTGTTTGGTGTGGGTTCACAGTGTGGCGCCTATTTGTAACAGTGTTAAAGTTGTTTATACGGCCACCCTCAGTGTGACCTGTATGGCTGTTGACCAAGTATGCGTTGCATTCACTTGTGTGTGTGAAAAGCCGTAGATGTTATGTGATTGGGCCGGCACCGCCTTTGCGTGCCGGCCCAATCAGCATTTTAAAAAGTCATAAATGTTACTTTCTGAAACCGATACCGACAATTTCCGATATTACATTTTCAAGCATTTATCGGCCGATGATATCGGCAGTCCGATATTATCGGACATCTCTAGGTTTTTATTTTTTATAAATAGCTGTGATGATAATGTCAAGGAGGGATTTTCTAATCACTGCTATGTTGGAATTCTTATTAATATCAACACTGATGTTGATATTATTCATTTTTGATTGACTACTTTTGGATTGTTTTATGTCATGTTTGTGTGACCTCTCAATTGCTCTGTTGATTGCTATTTTTGGAATTGGAATTGTATTATCATGGTATTATTGTGTATTATTTTGTTGGATTGATTAATAATAATTTTTTTTTTAAAAGGACAAGCCGCATGTGCCGATGTGCTATACCAGACCTGGGCAAATTAAGGCCCGGGGGCCACATGCGGCCCATTAAGCTTTTCAATCTGACCCGCCAGACATTCCCAAATACATTTTTTTAGATCTTTAAGATGGAAACTGTAGCTGCCATTATGATGTGCAGTGATTTTTTTCAAATGACCGTAAGTTTTGAACTATACAAAGTATTTCAATGGTTGGAATCTGCGCTTTTGCATGATATTCTAATTACTATGGTAATCTAAGTCACAGCAGGTACCAAGCAGTGTGGGTGGAGGCGTTTCCACAGAGTGTTTCCAGAGTGTCAGCCTGAAGTTCTAAAGCTTAGTGATGTATCAGATATATCAGATTGTAGGTGGGTTTATTTGTACCCTTCGCGTTCATATTTCGCTGTTTTGTTGCATTTTTGTTGCATGAGTGGGTGTGACGTTCATATGTTGTCAATATTCAGTGTTTTATCCTTCATAGTTAATATTGTAAATCCCACATTCTTTATTTTTATGTACATTCTGGGTGTCTCATTCAGTAAAAAAAAAATGTTAAATTCCTTTTTTTAAGGCGGTCTGTCATAACGTTTTTAAGCATTCAATCAAACATTATTGTGAGGTTTTGTATTTGTGTTCCTAAAAATAGATAGACGCGTTTTTTTTTCTCTAAATTTGGCCCCTGAGTCAAAATAATTGCCCAGGCCTGTGCTATACTCACACACACGATGGCTGTCGGAGGTCTCTCAGGTACCGACAGGTGCCGTGAATGCAGAAGTCTTTGTACTTCCTCAGGCAGGGATCCCTCTTCTTTCCTTTCCCCTTCCCCCGCTTTCGCCCTTTCGCTCTTCTTCTCGCTCCCTCCGGGTTTTCCGCCTCCAGGATGGCAGATGGATCTTTGGGTTTGGTCGACATAGCGACTTAAAAAAAAAAAAAAATGTGTATCTTATTATTACATTCCATCAATTTGTAATAATAACTTCGGGGTGTGTGTGAGCTTTACCTCTTGGCACTTCCGCTTCATAATCCCCGGATGTGCTTTCATCATAGTCCTCTCCATCATAGTAGTATTCATCTCCATACTCCTCATCCTCCTCCAACATAGCGGCTTCTCCTGTGCGCTCCTCCTCCTCCTCCTCCCCCGGCCTTCTGTCCTCGCTCACATCCAGGAAGTTGATGACAGCCGTGTGCTGCTGCCTGTCGCTGTCGTACCTGTCCACCGCCGCGCCGCACGCCTGTCTGGACGCCACTGCAGCGACGAGGAGGAAACAACGACAGTTAGGAGAGCTTCACGGTTTTTCAAAAGTGGGTAAGCGTGGGCCAAGGTGGGCGGGGTTTTAAATGGGACAAGTTGAAACATGCTCCTGAAGCTCAGATGGAGGGGGGAGGGGGGGGGAGACTTCATGTTAGTCATAGGCGTTGGTGATATTACTTTGAATTGAATGGGATTTTGCCTTGAAAACAGGATTTTAGGCCAATAAAAATTTAATGAATGAACAAAAACCTTATTGCAATATACGAATACAACATGCAGTATGCATATTCCCTTGTATTACATACAATTGTGCAAATCAAGTAAACTTCAAATCTAAGCACCCATTCAGCATGGCAAATTGTATATATTTTATCAACTTTATATACAAATAAACATTTCTGAACAGTCATACCAAAGACTACAAAATATGGGACCCATTTGTTCTGTTGTGTTTATGTTGTGTTACGGTGCCAAAAAGCGTTTGTCATTCTTGTTTGGCGTGGGTTCACAGTGTGGCGCCTATTTGTAACAGTGTTAAAGTTGTTTATACGGCCACCCTCAGTGTGACCTGTATGGCTGTTGACCAAGTATGCAGTGCATTCACTTGTGTGTGTGTGAAAAGCCGTAGATATTATGTGATTAAAAATGGGACCCATTACCTCCCTGCTTGGCACCCAGCATCAAGGGCTGGAATTGGGGGTTAAATCACCAAATGATTCCCCTCACCTCCCAGGGTGTGAACATGGGGATGGGTCAAATGCAGAGGGTAATTTCGCCACACCCAGTGCGTGTGTGTGACAATCATTGGGACTTTTTTAACTTCATAACCTGAAATATATCCATCTCACTGCCAGAGTACCGATACTGATACCACACTTGGTATCCACACTGTCAATGTTTTAACTCACCTCCTATACTTATTAACAGGGGCGCCGCTAGGGATTTTGGGCCCCATGAAAAGAATCTTTACAGGGCCCCCGACACAGTGTCATTATTTTTTCTGTATTATAATTTCATCATCATTAGGGGCCTCTCTAGGCGGGGTGGGCCCCTAGAATCCGTCTCCTTTACCCCCCCTTTTCGGCGCCCCTGCTTACTAATACCCACAATTTGTTATGCTTTACATTTAAATGCATGAGCAGTCGGTAAAGCTAAGAATATGAGTTAAAAATAAGCATATCCACTTACATAAGAGCATGCTCTCAAATAGAGAGGACCCCTTCAGCCGGACTAGAAACCGGCTGGCCAAAAGGTGAGGAGGTGATCGAGTCATTCTAACATTACCACCATTAATACAACACAAACAAACACACTTACCCAGAGAGTGAAGCAGTAAAAGCACCACAGTCCAAATCCTCATGGTGACAATTCTTCCCAGATTTTTTTGTGTGGAAAAAGACCTTCTTTTTTTTTTTTTAAAGATAAAAAAAAAAAAATGTTGATAAAGTTCCACTCACTCCGGGTTACAAATAATCCTGTTTTTTTTTTTTTTTTTTGGCTTTTTTTTTTCCTCTGGTAATACAACTTTATTCCGCCTCTGGGTGTTGTTTTACACGGCCGGTGCGTGTCAGACGTGGAGGGAAAGAGCGTCGGAGCAGGGACTCCCGCGTATTTATGGGACGCTCGCCTTTGACCACGCCCACAGAGACTCGCACACACACACACACACACACTTACACACACACACACGCTTGCAAGTCAGTGATGAGCACTGGTTTGAGACGAAAGTGGAAATAAATGTAAAAAAAAATTTTTTTTTTTATGTTTGTATTCACAGTTTAGTTTAGTTTATTAAGTATCATATTGACAGCCATAAGTGTCTACATTTTGCTTTATATTGATTATTTTACTTATTTTTTTGTCTGGTTTTGTATTTGTTTTATATCATCTAGTGAGGTGTATATTATTTTTTTTTTGTTCGGTTTGTACTTCATTAAGTTTTTCACTTGTTGTGTTTTTTTGTTTGTTTTCATTATATTTGGATATATTTGTTTGGTTTGTATGATATCCATTAAACAAGACGATTGTATTATGTTGAAGGGGGCAGGAAAATATAAGATTTTTCTTCATCCTGCTCCTTCTCAGGCGTTGTGTGTTTAGTTTCTGAGGTTTAATTGTCTATCGATCAAAGATGCACATCAATGAAGGAGATAAATAAATAAAAATAAAAAAATGAAAAGTATCCCCATTAGTCTACACCGCAGTGGAGACTATTCTTCCTGAGGTCCAGGCAAAAAAAACATCACATAATCACAAAACAAAAGATTACAATGCAGTGCAACATGATCAATAATAAAATGTTGTAATACAAAAATAGCAACAACAACAAAAAAATAATAATAATAACTTTGAGTTTACATAATAATGTCCATACCAAAAAAAAAAGGGGCAATATAAAAATAGATATATATTTTTTGCAAATTCACAGATGTGTATTAATTTGTGTAAATTATCATTTTTGTGGTATCGACTATAAAAAAAAATATGGTAACTATATCTATTCGTCATTTATACATCATATGTGATCATTTAAAAAAATAATAATAATTTTAAAAAAAGCTATCTGTCAAGAAGCAACTAACAAAACTTGCAAGTCAGTGATGAGCACTCGTTTAGAGACGAAAGTGGAAATAAATGTAAAAAAAAAAAAAAAAAAAAAAAAAAAAAAAAACTTTTTTTGTATTCATAGTTTAGTTTAGTTTATTAAGTATCCCCATTAGTCTACACCGCAGTGGAGACTATTCTTCCTGAGATCCAGGCAAAAAAAACATCACATAATCACAAAACAAAAGATTACAATGCTGTGCAACATGATCAATAATAAAATGTTTTATTACAAAAATAGCAACAACAAAAAAAAAACTTTGAGTTTACATAAAAATGTCCATACCAAAAAACAAAAAAAAGGGCAATATAAAAATAGATATATATTTTTTGCAATTTCACAGATTTGTATTCATTTGTTTTTGTGGTATCGACTACAAATAAATATGGTAACTATATTTATTCGTCATTTATACATCACATGTTCCTTGACTGCACTTAAATGTAGATTATATGTACAATATATTTATATTATTCATATATTATACATTATATATATATTATATTATTTATTATTATTTATTATTATTATTGTCTATTGTGAGCGAACAGTGGTGCTGAATTTCCCCCAGGGATCAATAAAGTACTTTCTATTGTATTCTATTCTATCTATATGTGATCATTTAAAAAAAATTAAAACAAATAAAAACAAATTAAAAAAGCTATCTATCAAGAAGCAACTAACAAAACTTGCAGTTATGTTGTTATAAAATATACATTCAATAATAGCAAACGTCGCCTAACCAAATCTTATTAGCTAATGCATGTGTGTTGCGCGGTGTAGTTGACGTCATTACGTGCTACAAACCGGAAGTGGGCCGGATATAACGCTTACCACACTTTTAGAAAGTTCGTCGTGTAAAAGTTTGCAAACTGTCCGTTTTTAATTGGACTTTGGTATATTTCAAAAGTAATTAAACATTGATGAGACATTTTATGACAGTGCACTAATTTGCTTTGTGACCTGGCTATAACACCGAGTTAAAACATATTCATATATATATAGCATATTTTGACCTACATTGGATTGGTTTTAAAATATTTAATAAACAAACTGTACACTTTTTGTAAAAAAAAATTTAAAAAAAATGAAAGAATTTGTTTTAGCGTCAGTTTTAACTCCTACTCAGAAATCATTGTGGCTTTGAATAATCCAGAGTAAACGTTCACTAATCACTAACAGATGCAAGTAAATTATCCACCCACCATTATAAGCACTAAAAGTGAAGACGAAGACAAAAAGTTGACACTGTAAGAACACAAAGGGGCGGATGACAGCGTGACAGATATTACACTGCCCACTAGCACCGTCACGTGGTGAACGATTGTAGCGTGGTGTTAAAGTGGGTTTTGTCATTAGCCACCATTAATGTACATCACACACATCCCAGTCGCAGCCTTAACTACTTAATAATGGTTTATTGAAACTACAGGAGCTAGTAAAGTTACAGACATTATGAGTTATGTTTAAGGCTAAAAGTAAAACATTACCAGCAAATTTACAAAAAATGTTTGTCATCACTTCTGAGCAGGGCCGGCCCGTGGCATAGGCCGTATAGGCAAATGCTAAGGGCGCGTTAATTAAAATGCAAAGTAAAGCCTATATAATAGAAATATTATTTGTTACAACATTACGCCCCCCCCCCCCTAAATTGGGGCTAAATTGGTATGGAAAATAATAATGTAACGTTAGGTAATTACAGTACTCCCACCTTACATTCCTCAGGGACATTTGTATTAGATCTTTTAAGCAGGTGTTTTTTGTTTACATTGTTATTGCCTTCTGGTTAGCTAATGTTTGCCCTGCAGGTAATAGTCACTTTTCCACCCCTTTATATATTAGGTATAGTTGTAAGCCTAGTTGTTAAAGTGCACATCATTAATGTAAATTAAGCAATATGTATGTAAAAAATATTGTATTTCATATATTCATTTTTTATTTTTTGCATTCATTTATTTATTCATATTTTTTTTATCTTGTTAACTATTCTGATTGTTAATTTGCTTTCTTTAAGTAAAAAAAAGGTCAAAGACAAAGCTATTCGGTTTCTTGTGCGTATATACACTTCACTGCCGATGTGGGGGGGCGCCACCTAAAATCTTGCCTAGGGCGCCAGATTGGTTTGCTTCTGAGAATGAAGAGCGTAGAAGAAAAGATCATTTCAAACATCAGTATTCAAGGACAACTTTAAAACAAATGTGTATATCAGTGGTGGGGGTTAAACTATGGAATTCTCTTTACAATGAGATAAAAGATTGTAGAAATATATTCCAATTGAAAAAAATATATAAAGACAGAACAATAAGATCAAATGGACAGCCATACGTGTTTCCGTTTTGCTTAATATTTATTAATTTACTTGTTTTTTTTGTCTGGGTTTTGTATTTGTTTTGTATCATCCCGTGAGGTGTATATTACTTTTTTTGTTCGGTTTGTCCTTCATGAAGTTTTGCACTTGTTGTGTTTTTTTTGTTTGTTTTCATTATATTTGGATATATTTGTTTGGTTTGTATGATATCCATTAAATAAGACTATTGTATTATGTTGAAGGGGGCAAGAAAGAACAAAACTTTTTTCACACTTTTGAGACAATGTTTATCATTTTATAACCAAACTTGAATCTAATTTGATGCATGTTTTGGACTAAAACTAATTCAAAGGGAAGAACGTTTTTTTTATTTGTGAAAAATACAACTTTTAACATGTTGTTATGTTTGGACTAAAGGGGAGGTGACGCCTCAGACACCAGGGGGCAGTATATACAATTATTTATTATATATATAGTCAATATATATATATAAATAATAATAAACAATACTGCCCCCTGGTATCTGAGCCGTCACCTCCCCTTTAGTCCAAACATAACAGTAAGTTCCCGCCTTCCCGACGGCCAAGATGGTGGCCGTCCCTTGGTCGTCCGCCTCGCCGGCTTCAGTGGCGTTCTTCTCGCCGCCGCCACCAGACTCGTCCTCGGTGGATTCGGGGACACTTGGGCCGGCGACCCACCACCAGTTCGCCCCTCCGCCCTCCCTTGACTTTTGTTCCTGTTTTTTCAGCGGTTCGACTTCCAGGACATCTGGAATCTGTCCATGGGGGGGGATACTGTTACGGCGCACGCGCAGTCTGCTTCTCCCTCCTCTGTGGGAACACTTGGAGGCTCCGTCTGTGCGCACCTCGGGACACGCCCACGGGTGCGCACATCCAGGAACGCGCCGCACGCGTCTCCGCCCTGCAGCAGCCACCAGCTGCAATCACTCACTGGCAATCTGCACACCTGGAACTGATGAGGGCGAGCTGGTTAAAAGACCAGTGGACCCTAGGATCGGCGCGGGAACTTAGTTTTCTCATGGTGTACCTACCCTTCGTCGCCTGGAAAGTGAGCTGTGCGTCTCACTTTTCCCTGGATCTCCCTCTGGACTCTGACTGCCTCCTTCGTTCCTCGACCTCTTGCTCGCCCCTGGATTCTGACGCCTCTTTCTCGCCCAACGGACTGTCTTCCTACCTTGTTCCTCCTCTCGCCCAACACAACACTTGGTAACACACACTACAGCTAATCACACACATAGCCACACACCACATACACTTTTGGATCTAGTTCACACTCCATTTCCTTAGTTTATATTTGTATTGTTTGATTATTATATATATATATATATACATATATGGTTAATATATATAATAAATCATTGTACATACTCCCCCTGGTGTTTGTCGCCGTCACCTCCCCTTAGTCCAACCATTACAGATGTCCGGTAATGGCTTTTTTGCCGATATCCGATATTCCGATATTGTCCAACTCTTAGTTACCGATTCTGATATCAACCGATACCGATGTATACAGTCGTGGAATTAACACATCATTATGCCTAATTTTGTTGTGATGCCCCGCTGGATGCATTAAACAATGTAACAAGATTTTCCAAAATAAATCAACTCATGTTATGGAAAAAAAATGCCAACATGGCACTGCCATATTTATTATTGAAGTCACAAAGTGCTTTTTTTTTTTTAACATGTCTCAAAACAGCAGCTTGGAATGTGGGACATGCTCTCCCTGAGAGAGCATGAGGAGGTTGATGTGGGCGGGGTTGGGGTTGAGGGGGGCGGGGTTGAAGTGTGGGGGGTATGGGGTAGCGGGGGGTGTATATTGTAGCGTCCCGGAAGAGTTAGTGCTGCAAGGGGTTCTGGGTATTTGTTCTGTTGTGTTTATGTTGTGTTACGGTGCGGATGTTCTCCCGAAATGTGTTTGTCATTCTTGTTTGGTGTGGGTTCACAGTGTGGCGCATATTTGTAACAGTGTTAAAGTTGTTTATACGACCACCCTCAGTGTGACCTGTATGGCTGTTGACCAAGTATGCATGGCATTCACTTATGTGTATGTGTGAAAAGCCGTAGATATTACGTGACTGGGCCGGCACGCAAAGGCATTGCCTTTAAGGTTTATTGGCGCTCTGTACTTCTCCCTACGTCCGTGTACACAGCGGCGTTTTAAAAAGTCATACATTTTAGTTTTTGAAACCGATACCGATAATTTCCGATATTACATTTTAAAGCATTTATCGGACATCTCTAATTAGAACCTAAATGGGGGGGGGAAAGGAAATTGGATAAAATTGCTATAGTATGAAAAGGGGTAGGATTAAATAAGCTCTGCTTCTTACTACTCCTTTTCGGACGCGCTGTAATGAAACAACTGGAAATGTGTGATGCATTACATTGTATCGTATGCATGTTCGAAATAAACTGAAACTGAACCAGAGGTGGGTAGTAACGCGCTACATTTACTCCGTTACATCTACTTGAGTAACTTTTGGGATAAATTGTACTTCTAAGAGTAGTTTTAATGCAACATACTTTTACTTTTACTTGAGTATATTTATAGAGAAGAAACGCTACTTTTACTCCGCTACTTTTATCTACATTCAGCTCGCTACTCGCTACTAATTTTTATCGATCTGTTAATGCACGCTTTGTTTGTTTTGGTCTGTCATAGTGCCTGCGTTTCAACAAATACAGTTACTGGTGACGTTCACTCCGTTCCACCAATCAGATGCAGTCACTGGTGACGTTGAACCAATCAAACAGAGCCAGGCGGTCACATGACCCGACTTAAACAAGTTGAAAAACTTATTGGGGTGTTACCATTTAGTGGTCAATTGTACGGAATATATACTGTACTGTGCAATCTACTAATAAAAGTTCCAATCAATCAATCAAAATTGTGAAGGAAAAAAGACCCTTTTTTATTTCAACCGTACATCTCGTCAAAAGCCTAAAGACTGACTACACAGTTCCTGTCTTCACAATAGAAGTGCCGCTCCATCGCGCATGCGCTTTCAAAATAAGAGTCTCCGAAAGCCAGCGCAAACAAGCTAGCAAGCTACGGAGTTTGCCGCCAATGTATTTCTTGTAAAGTGTATAAAAACGAATATGGAAGCTGGACAAAATAGATGCCAAAAACCAAACACTTTCATGTGGTATTAGACAGAAAGGAGGAACTTTTTTTCTCCTCCATTTGAAAACGTGGCCGTTATCATCACTGCTGTCTGATTCCAATCAATGCAAGTCATCAGAATCAGGTAATACACCAACTTATATTCTTGTCTTCATGAAAGAAAGGAATCTATATGTGTTAAACATGCATGTATATTCATTAAAACACCTTTAACATGTAAACAAAAACGGCAAAATAAATAAATATAAATTATATACTGTATATATCAATGTATATATATATATATATATATATATATATATATATATATATACAAATCATCTCAAACCACAACAAAACAATTGCAAATGAGCCGTCGGCCCCCAGACAGAGCGACTCCAAAACCAACAAAGACTGTAACTGTCGAAAGAAACCTGATTGCCCTCTCAACGGGGGGTGCTTACAAGCATCAGTTGTCTACCAATCTAAGGTAATACGCAAGGACATTAACACATCCGACACATATGTAGGATTAACCGAGGGAGAATTCAAAACCAGATGGAACAATCACAAGGCTTCTTTCAGGAACAAAAACCTGCGAAATACCACAGAACTCAGCAAACACATTTGGGACCTCAAAGACAATAATGTTGAATATTCAATAACATGGCAAATTCTTGCATCCAGCACACCTTACAATAGTGGTAATAAAAGATGCAACCTATGCTTGAAAGAGAAACTGTTTATTATTTACCGTCCAGACCTGTCATCCCTCAACAAGCGCAGCGAAATTGTAACAGCATGCCGCCACAGACGGAAACACCTCCTAGGTAACACATGAGCCAATCACCACGCCCCTACACCAGCCTGTACCCACCCACTCTGTGCCCTATATAATCCATGGTATGTGAATGCTCCCATTAAAATCTCCTGATGATTGAGGGAACCCCCCCTCATGAAACAGGCCTGTAGAGATGAAATAGTCTTGTGATTTTTTTCCCCACACATACATATATATATATATTATATATATATATATATATATATGTATATATGTGTGTGTGTATATATATATATATATATATATATATATATATATATATACATATATATATATGTGTGTGTATATATATATATATATATATATATATATATATATATATATATATATATATATATATATATATATATATATATATATATATATATATATGATATGTGTGTGTATGTTACTCATCAGTTACTCAGTACTTGAGTAGTTTTTTCACAACATACTTTTTACTTTTACTCAAGTAAATATTTGGGTGACTACTCCTTACTTTTACTTGAGTAATAAATCTCTAAAGTAACAGTACGGTACTCTTACTTGAGTACAATTTCTGGCTACTCTACCCACCTCTGAACTGAACTGAACTGAACTTTTAAGATGCAATTTCATAGCTGTAGTTCGTACTCCAGTCAGCAGGTGGTGGTAACAGAAACTCAATGTGGGTCTCTAATTCGCGGTCACTATGCATGTCACGTGACTGACACACGCCAAGGGAGGGGGGGACAAACATGGCTGACGATTTAGGGGAAGTAAACACAGCTGCAGACGATGGCGAAACACAACCGGAGCAAGACGACTCCGAACTTTTTAACACTGAAACTCACGAGTACGACTGCGACGACAACGGCCTCGACTATGCTGACAAGCCGCTGGTTGAGAGCAGCTGGTCGGCTCCTCTTCTGTCTCTGGCTCGAAAGGCCACGGAGACGATCAGTAGCGGAGTGAGCTACGCCTCCGCCCGGGGGAACTCCGCTCATGGGTCCGCTGCGAGCCCCACGGCGGAAAAAGAGCCCGAAAGCGAGTTAAACAGCACAGGAAAGAAGCTTCCAGGTGGGCGGTGTAGAATAATGTACCCTTTGTCTAACTTGATACTTCCTCTTGGACTTTTTAATAAGATGCCAGCTGTCACAGCACATGACTTACAGGATGAAATCGAATTTTTATGGATTTCATATTGCTTTGTATTATTTCAAATAGATACAAGCAGTGCCGGCCCAAGCCTCCATGGGGCCCTAAGCAAAATTTGATTTTGGGGCCCTCTATTTCTGCCAATAATATTGATTGATCATTCACACACCTACTATAAACTCATTGCGGCTCTGGCAGTGTTGTTTACATTATTGTCAGCCTGGCATGTCTTTACAAATGACATGTCATTTATAAAGATATGGGGGTGGCCCAGTTAAGAACATAAATAATACCAATGAATGAACGAATGATGTCCAGAGTGCCACATATGGTTCCTAATCTTAAAATGTAGAAAACATTCAGCTACAAGAGTGGCCTGGGGTTGAACAGTCCAAGTGATAAAGCTTTGTATTTACAGTAAAAGTGTCATCTTGTCTCATCAGTCTTGTACATATTAGTCTTTAATTACTAGTTTATATTTTTAGTTAATTGTTCATATTTAATGTTTACTTTGTACAAAGAGAGCGCAGTCTACTGAAGTTAAATTCCATGTGTGTTAAACATAACTGGACAATAAAGCTGATTCTGATTCACTTTATTATTTTGGTAACAAAAACCTGAAACAGCAATGTGCAAAAATGTTGACCTAAAATTGTGTTTTTGTACAATAATATATCTTTGATCATTTAGAAATCATCAGTCAGACTTGTACATGGAAAAAAATAAAAAATAATAATTTTTTGTTAATTGCTTTTGGGGGCCCCCTGGTGGCCGCGGGGCCCTAAGCAAGCGCTTAGTATGCTTATGCCTTGGGCCGGCTCTGGATACAAGTAGGGCTGCAACTAACAACTAATTTGATAACCGATTAATCTGTCGATTATTACTTTGATTATCCATCCATCCATCCATCTTCTTCCGCTTATCCAAGGTCGGGTCGCGGGGGCAGCAGCCTAAGCAGGGAAGTCGCTTCCCTCTCCCCAGCCACTTCGTACAGCTCTTCCCGGGGGATCCCGAGGTGTTCCCAGGCCAGCCGGGAGACATAGTCTTCCCAACGTGTCCTAGGTCTTCCCCGTGGCCTCTTACCGGTCGGACGTGCCCTAAACACCTCCCTAGGGAGGCGATGTGGAGGAGCAGCGGCTTTACTTTGAGCTCCCCCCGGATGGCAGAGCTTCTCACCCTATCTCTAAGGGAGAGCCCCGCCAACCGGCGGAGGAAACTCATTTCGGCCGCTTGTACCCGTGATCTTGTCCTTTCGGTCATAACCCATTAATCGATTAATAATCGGATAAAAGAGACAAACTACATTTCTATTATTTCCAGTATTTTATTGAAACAAAACAGCATACTGGCACCATGTTCTGGACATTGGGGATGCAGCATACAGCAATAATAACACAGAAATGTAACTCATCAGATCAGAACTGAATCAGATATTGTACACCTTTCTGTTGTGAATAATAAAGGATTCATTTTAGGCTGCCTCTGAAAAATAGCATGAAATATTCCAGCACCTTCATAACGTTTAGTTATACTAAAGCGTCACTCAAACCTAAATATATTTATATAGCTTTATCGGGCCCGGCTACATTGATCCGTTATGAAACGAACCTGAGATATTTCTGTCCGTTGCGTTTATTTCGAAATTGGTAACCGTGCGTTTTCAATCAATGTCGATCAATCAATCAATGTTTATTTATATAGCCCTAAATCACAAGTGTCTCAAAGGGCTGCACAAGCCACAACGACATCCTCGGTACAGAGCCCACATAAGGGCAAGGAAAAACTCACCCCAGTGGGACGTCGATGTGAATGACTATGAGAAACCTTGGAGAGGTACCCCCCCCTCTAGGGGAGACCGAATGCAATGGATGTCGAGTGGGTCTGACATAATATTGTGAGCGTCCAGTCCATAGTGGGGCTGTTCACCTTCATGGGAAAGCTGGAGCGGGAGTCCACACATTATTTTATTAAAACATTTTTTATTAAATTCAATTTTTTTAAATCAAATTGCATTTTTTTATTATATTTTTTATTAGGAATGTTTGATAATGGCTTTTTGCCGATATCCGATTATCCGATATTGTCCAACTCTTTAATTACCGATACTGATATCAACCGATAGCGATATCAACCGATACTGATGTATACAGTCGTGGAATTAACACATTATTATGCCTAATTTGGACAACCAGGTATGGTGAAGATAAGGTCCTTTTTTTTTTTAATTTAATAAAATTAAATAAGATAAATACATTAAAAACATTTTCTTGAATAAAAAAGAAAGTAAAACAATATAAGAAACTAGTAATTAATGACAATTTGTAAAATTAACTGTTAAAGGTTAGCACTATTAGTGGACCAATCATGTGTGTTTACGGACTGTATCCCTTGCATACTGTATCGATATATATTGATATATAATGTAGGAACCAGAATATTAATAACAGAAAGAAACAACCCTTTTGTGTGAATGAGTGTGAATGGGGGAGGGAGGTTTTTTGGGTTGGTGCACTAATTGTAAGTGTATCTTGTGTTTTTTATGTTGATTTAATATAAAAAAATAAAATTGAAATAAACGATACCGATAAGGAAAAAAAAAACAATACCGATAATTTCCGATATTACATTTTGAAGCATTTATCGGCCCCCCACCCCCTCTAGGGGAAACCGAATGCAATGGATGTCGAGTGGGTCTGACATAATATTGTGAGAGTCCAGTCCATAGTGGGGCCAGCAGGAAACCATCCGAGCAGAGACAGGTCAGCAGCGCAGAGATGTTCTCAACCGATGAACAGGCGAGCGGTCCACCCCGGGTCCCGACTCCGTTTTCTCTCTCAAAACGGAGTCAAATGTGCCGGAGACACATTATCAGCCCTGCGTTGCAACAAAGGCATAACGTTAACGTTACTCACGAACTCATGAATGCCTGTTGCCACTCCAAAAAACACAGAAGATGCACTCTCCAAGAAGTTCCTAACACTCTGAAAGTTAATACACAACAGTTGCCGCTTCGCTTCCTTAAAAAAAATCTCCCCGTTAACAAAATATTAAAAATACACAAAGACGGACACAACGGATCAATGTACCCGAACTATGGACTTAAAACAGGGGTCTCAAATTCAATTTACCTGGGGGCCACTGGATGCAGAAACTGGGTGAGGCTGGGCCGCAAGAAAAGATTTCTTAAAAAAATCTAACATGCACTTTTTAATGAATTCACCTTCATTGATTGGCTTTCCCGCCCTAGCAATATACTTGCTAACCCTCCCGATTTTTTCCGGGAAACTCCCGAATTTCAGTGCCCCTCCCGACAATCTCCCGGGGCAACCATTCTCCCGAATTTCTCCCGATTTTCACCCGGACAACAATATTAAGGGCGTGCCGTGATGGCACTGCCTTTAGCATGCACTTTTTCTCCATACAAACAGCGTGCCGGCCCAGTCACATGTTGTATGAGGCTTCTGCAGACACACATAAGTGACTGCAAGACATACTTGATAAACAACCATACATGTCACACTGAGGGTGGTTGTATAAACAACTTTAGCACTGTTACAAATATGCGCCACACTGTGAACCCACATCAAACAAGAATGACAAACACATTTCGGGAGAACATCCGCACCGTAACACAACATAAACACAACAGAACAAATACCCAGAACACCTTGCAGCCCTAACTCGGGGCGTGGCGGGGTTTTGGTGGTAGGGGTGGGGAGGAGTGTATATTGTAGCCCGGAAGAGTTAGGACTGCATGGGATTCTGGGTATTTGTTCTGTTGTGTTACGGTGCGGATGTTCTCCCGAAATGTGTTTGTCATTCTTGTTTGGTGTGGGTTCAATGTGGCGCATATTTGTTACAGTGTTAAAGTTGTTTATACGGCCACCCTCAGTGTGACCAAGTATGTCTTGCAGTCACTTACGTGTGTCTGCAGAAGCCAAATACAACATGTGACTGTGCTGGCACGCTGTTTGTACAGGCTGTAGAGGACAGCTAAAGGCAGTGCCGTCACGGCACGCCCTTAATATTGTTGTCTGGGTGAAAATCGGCAGAGATTCGGGAGAATGGTTGCCCCTGGAGATTTCCGGGAGGGGCACTGAAATTCGGGAGTCTCCCGGAAAAATCTGGAGGGTTTACAAGTGAGACGCTGTCAAGTGGCATTCATATAAAACTTGCGGGCCGCACTAACATTACATTTTCATATTAAGGTGCGGGCTGCAAAATAACATCTCATTTGAGACCCCTGACTTAAAAAGTTACGTACCGTGAGTTCTTCCCTTCATCCATGGCTCCAACATGTTTCTTCTTCAGGTGCTCCTATAGCAATGTTGCACCCACAATTTTGACGACTTAGGTCGTACACTTTTCTCCATTGAAGCAATAACCTCAAGATGTTTTATCCGTACTGTTTTCCTCCGCCATTTTTCGAATGTTTCCAGCAAAGGAGACGGCGTCGTCACGTGAGCTGCACATGACACATCATGGGCTGGCTTACTGCCACCTCATGAGACGTAGCCTCAGCGCCGCCCTGGCGCTGTTTTGTACTGTTTTTGTACTTATTTTGATTATTGTTTCTCAGCTGTTTGTAAATGTTGCAGTTTATAAATAAAGGTTTATAAAACTAAAAAACTAAAAATAAAAAAAGCCTCCGCGCATGCGCATAGCATAGTTCCAACGAATCGATGACTAAATTAATCGCCAACTATTTTTATAATCGATTTAATCGATTAGTTGTTGCAGCCCTAGATACAAGCTGACTGCTTTGCAATGCTTCTGCTTTCCTTTACATCAGTGGTGCTCCCCAAAGACCACATGGCAATAGAAAGATCCAATCTTCTCAGCATGCTGAAGCTCAGCATCAAGGTTTTGATCCAGTCCTCGCTGAATCTGGCCCGGACTCTGGATTCCGAGTACCCACCCTTGCAACAGTTTTTCCTAGTCCTGGAACATTGCCTCAAACATGGACTGAAAGGTGACTGCTCGAAGCAGCACAATGCTTTTTGCGAGCATGGTGTCTAAATAACTTTCATTCGCCATTCCAGCCAAGAAATCCTTCATCGGTCAGAACAAGTCCATTTGGGCACCTTTGGAGCTGACGGAGAAGCTGTGTCCAGAATCTGCCAACATAGCCACAAGCGCCAGAGACCTGCCTGGCATCAAGTATGCTTTGGACAACTGTTTAACAAGAAAAACTGCAATGGATTTAGAGCATAGACGTTTAAAGTGCTGCCTGCAGCTTCTATTGTATTAGCCATTAATTGATTGATTGATTGAAACTTTTATTAGTAGATTGCACAGTACAGTACATATTCTGTACAATTGACCACTAAATGGTAACCCCCGAATAAGTTTTTCAACTTGTTTAAGTTAATCAATTCATGGTACAAATATATACTATCATCATAATACAGTCATCACACAAGTTAATCATCAGAGTATATACATTGAATTATTTACAATCCGGGGGTTGGGATGAGGAGGGTTTGGTTGATATCAGCACTTCAGTCATCAACAATTGCATCATCAGAGAAATGGGCATTGAAACAGTGTAGGTCTGACTTGGTAGGATATGTACAGTGAGCAGAGAACATAGTGAGTTCAGATAGCATAAGAACAAGTATATACATTAGAAATACATTTGATTATTTACATTTGGTTATTTACAATCCGGGGAGGTGGGATGTGGAAGGGGGAGGGTGTTAGTCAAGGGTTGAAGTTGCCTGGAGGTGTTGTTTTAGTGCGGTCTTGAAGGAGGATAGAGATGCCCTTTCTTTTACACCTGTTGGGAGTGCATTCCATATTGATGGGGCATAGAAGGAGAATGAGTTAAAACCTTTGTTAGATCAGAATCTGGGTTTAACGTGGTTTGTAGAACTCCCCCTGGTGTTGTGGTTAAGTAAGTAGTTTGACATGTACTTCGGTATCAGGGAGGTGTAGCAGATTTTATCGACTAGGCTCAGTGCAAGTTGTTTTACCCAGTAGCACATTCTAGGAATAAAAACATTTTTGCTGGAAATTATTTATTTGTTTTTCATCCTCAGGACTGGTTTGGGGAGAGGGCGAGCGTGGCTACATTTAGCACTCATGCAAAAGACGATGGCTGACTATATGAAAGCCTTGCTAGATCGCAAGGATCTCCTGAGGTTAGTAACACTGTTTGAGATGTCCACGTATCTTGCTTTGAACCACATTCCTGTTCATGTCGTTCCAGTGAGTTTTATGACTCTGGAGCTCTGATGATGGAGGAGGAAGGAGCAGTGATGGGAGGACTGCTTGTGGGCCTCAATGTGATCGATGCAAATCTCTGTATTAAAGGCGAAGACTTAGATTCTCAGGTGAGTTAACCCTAACCTCAACTCATAGAATTAATAATGTCAGACACACAGCAAGATGGGTTTTTTTTCAATTGTTTTTTTAGGTGGGAGTCATTGACTTCTCCCTCTACCTAAAGGATTCTACTAACACTGAGACTCCAAAAGAGTGAGTACAGTACAATGGAACGTCTCAGATTGAATGCAGTTTGTTTAAATTTTCTACAAAAAGTCATATAAGTGTAGAGCTGTAACGGTATTGCAGTTTCAAAATCTTCACAATAATGCCGTGTACATTATATACCACAATAATATCATACCGTGGCCTTAATAACATAACATACATAAGTAACAAACAGCATAATAACAACATAGCTGTTAACCTGGCTTCACCTAAGGAAGGCACACGTGACATACACACAGCCTAACCAGGCAGATTTGAATTGTTGTTTTGGGCAGTAGACGGGATCTTTGATCCAAGACACAACTTACATTCAACTAAAATGTTCTTTTCTTTGTGTTCGACAAAAAAAAAGAAGTGAGAATATCTCCATGTTAAGACACTCGAGTCGACTGCGGCTCTGTTGTTAGTAAACACAGACACGCCCCCCCTCCCCTGCCCTGCCCTCACCACACCCACACCCAGACACACACAGAGCGCGCCTACGGCTTGTGACACAAGAACATTCAGAAGGACGACACTGCAGCGCTCCAATAAAACGTACTCTAGCCGATACTACGTAAAAAATAACGTAAAATAACGCAGTAACGCATCATGTAGTAACGGTAACTGAGTTACTGAATATAAAAAATAGTTACCGCCGAAACTAACGGCGTTACAGTAACGCGTTAGTCCCTAACACTGATGATAACAAGGTTTAAGCAGCACAAAATTAGAACGTGACTGTAATCTGCTGAAAAGAGCTTAAGCATGCTGTAGAACATTAAAGGTCAAATGCCGCTGAAATATTCTGAAATATGCAATATTAGACCGATGGTTTTCTTCTTTGGCTTTTTTGGTAATAATAATAATAATATCGTACCGTGACATCGTTACATCCCTATATACATGCAAAAATAATTTCACCTTCATGCACAATTATAGTATTTTTAATCATCATTTTTTATGCTTGTTGTTAAATTCCAAGCTATCTGAATGTGAATGCTGATTATAATTACTTATATCTGGTTATGTGGTTTAGTGTAATAAGAGAGAGGGTGTGGTCCAAATATTACACAGGTACTTTTCCTCAGGCATAATGGCCCGCCAAAACATTTGACTGACTCTTAAAAGTCTAAAATGGCCAAGAAACTATTTTGGGGGGATGTAACATGCTGAAAATTGCAAATATATAAGGCCATGAACACATAAGTATCTAATATTTTGTTGCAAGACAGTCATCGAGGTCAAAAGCAATGAGTTGTTAAAAAAAATAATTACAATTATTTAGGAAAACTCAAGCGTGAAGCAACACGGAAGTCCTACCATCGGTCTAATATTGCATATTTTTCCAGAATATTTCAGCGGCATTTGACCTTTAATGTTCTACAGCAGGGGTGCTCACACTTTTTCTGCAGGCGAGCTACTTTTCAATTGATCAAGTCGTGGGGATCTACCACATTCATATGTATAATTTATATTTACTTATTTATGAAACATATGTTTTTGTTAACAATTTAAAGGTGTTTAATGATAATACAAGTATGTTTAACACATATAGTTAATATTGTTAATAAATTAAAGGTGTTTAATGAAAATACAAGTATGTTTAATACATATAGTTAATATTGTTAACAAGTTAAAGGTGTTTAATGATAATACAAGCATGTTTAACACATATAGTTAATATTGTTAATAAATTAAAGGTGTTTAATGATAATACAAGAATGTTTAACACATAGTTAATATTGTTAACAAGTTAAAGGTGTTTAAAGATAATACAAGCATGTTTAACACTTATAGTCAATATTGGTAATAAGTTAAAGGTGTTTAAAGATAATACAAGCATGTTTAACACATATAATTAATATTGTTAACAAGTTAAAGGTGTTTAAAGATAATACAAGCATGTTTAACACATAGTTAATATTGTTAACAAGTTAAAGGTGTTTAATGATAATACAAGCATGTTTAACACATATAGTTAATATTGTTAATAAGTTAAAGGTGTTTAAAAATAATACAAGCATGTTTAACACATATAGATTCCTTTCTTTCATGAAGACAAGAATATAAGTTGGTGTATTACCTGATTCTGATGACTTGCATTGATTGGAATCAGACAGTGATGCTGATAAGGTCCGCATTTTCGAATGGAGGAGAAAAAAAGTCCTCCTTTCTGTCCAATACCATATGAAAGTGGTTGGTTTTTGGCATCTTATTTGTCCAGCTTCCGTACTCCTTTGTATACACTTTACAAGAAATACATTGTTGGCAAACTCCGTAGCTTGCTAGCTTGTGCACGCCAGCTTTCTGAGACTCTTATTTTGGTAGCGCAGGCAGGATGAAGAAGCGCTTTTATTGTGCAACTGTGCAGTCGGTCTTTGGAGTTTTGACGACAGGTACGGCGCCAGAGTCTGTTGAAATAAAGTGTTTCTCGCCTTCCTGTCGGTAATTTTAATGAGCTGGCAGCAGCCAGCGTCATCTCAGAAGACCCTCGGGTGCCGTGAATGTCAATCAAGTGACGAAAGTGACGTCATCGTGAAGATTTATGATCGCTCATTTTTAGGACTATTTTTTTTAATGCCTGGCTGGTGATCGACTGACACACCCTCCACGATCGACCGGTAGCTCGCGATCGACGTAATGAGCACCCCTGTTCTACAGCATGCTTAAGCTCTTTTCAGCAGATTACAGTCACGTTCTAATTTTGTGCTGCTTAAACCTTGTTATCATCAGTGTTGGGACTAACGCGTTACTGTAACGCCGTTAGTTTCGGCGGTAACTAGTAATCTAACGCGTTATTTTTTATATTCAGTAACTCAGTTACCGTTACTACATGATGCGTTACTGCGTTATTTTACGTTATTTTTTACGTAGTATCGGCTAGAGTACGTTTTATTGGAGCGCTGCAGTGTCGTCCTTCTGAATGTTCTTGTGTCACAAGCCGTAGGCGCGCTCTGTGTGTGTCTGGGTGTGGGTGTGGTGAGGGCAAGGCAGGGGAGGGGGGGCGTGTCTGTGTTTACTAACAGAGCCGCAGTCGACTCGAGTGTCTTAACATGGAGATATTCTCACTTCTTTTTTTTTTGTCGAACACAAAGAAAAGAACATTTTAGTTGAATGTAAGTTGTGTCTTGGATCAAAGATCCCGTCTACTGCCCAAAACAACAATTCAAATCTGCCTGGTTAGGCTTTATGTATGTCACGTGTGCCTTCCTTAGGTGAAGCCAGGTTAACAGCTATGTTGTTATTATGCTGCTTGTTACTTATGTATGTTATGTTGCAGCTATTTAAAATAGTTTTGTCAATTTGTTCTGGCCTGAAATAAATTGGCCCTTTGAAACATGTCTTTGTCGTTGTGTGTTGTATCATCACCTTCACGACTTTTCAGTGGTGCCAAGATGACTGCCATCTTGGACCAGAAGCATTACATCGAGGAGTTAAATCGTCACCTCAGCGGCACCGTCACTGACCTGCAGGCGAAGATGGACGCTCTGGAGAAGACCAACAGCAAACTTGTAGAGGAGGTCAGACGTTGGATGAGTTGTTTCCTCATAAAACATGAAATAGATCAAATGTAATGAAGGTAAATAAAAAGGTGTCTTTTGGAAATAATTCTATAGGATGCTGGAGTGTCAGTGGGATAATTATGTCTTCCACCAGCACATAGTCATGGCCTTCCCTAAAATGGTTGGAAACCAGGAATTCTTCAACTGAAAATGTAGAATTAATATTCAGGAGAAAATAGGGGCTTTAGTACAACTTAATTATGTTCTTAAAAGTGTCATAATGTCTAAAATAGGACATTCAATACTCTTGACGTGTGTTGATAACTGGTGACGTTGCGGACATTTCTCATTGCTGTATTTTCTCGTTCAGCTAACCGCAGCGACTGACAGAATCAACTCTCTACGAGAAGAACAGGAACAGCTGAGAATGGACAACGAGTCGATCTTGCTGTGCAGCCAGAAAAAGGAAGAGGTCAGATTGCGAATGTGTGAATTAACTGAAACGACACTGCTCTAAACAACAAATACTATTAGATGGATACAGTGGTATCTTGTGTTTCGTACGCATCGTTTTTCCTCACCAACAAGGGTCTTTACTAAAAGTCTTTCACACTGTTTTCTGCATGGAAAACTATAATTGTTCTCTATAAAATGTGTTCTGTTTTAATATTTTTTTGTGTTTAGATTGAATTTATAATAATATGGGAAACGTTGCTTCAGCTTTTCTACAATTCGTTTTTTTCTGACCTTTTGGAACGTATACCTTTTCGTACGCATCGGTTTTCCTCACCAACAAGGGTCTTTACTAAAAGTCTTTCACACTGTTTTCTGCATGGAAAACTATAATTGTTCTCTATAAAATGTGTTCTGTTTTAATATTTTTTTGTGTTTGGATTGAATTTATAATAATATGGGAAACGTTGCTTCAGCTTTTCTACAATTCGTTTTTTTCTGACCTTTTGGAACGTATACCTAAGAAAAAAAACGAGGTACCACCGTACTTAATTGAAATTACTTTGCAACAGCAGCCACATTTACAGACAGTATAGCAGGGATGTGCGGTCAGTGTAGGCAGGTGAGGCAGAGAGTCACTTGTTCTGATGGGGGGGGAAAAATTAATAATGATTCGTAATTAATATTTGTTCATTAAACTGTTATTAATATATATTTTCTAAATAATTGCAATTTTTTTTTTTTTTTTTTTTTTTTCTTCAATACAAATCTCTAAATTTGCAAATTTCCTGATCATATAGAGTGCAGGAAGCTGATATGAGGCTGCCACTGTAGCCGTTCTTGTCTGCTTTGTGGATATGCGAACTTGCCAGATTTTGTGCAGTGTACTATGTCCTAAATGTGCACTGAATAAATACACCTTAGAAACCAGACGAGGCAGTGTAAGTATTTGTTTATCATTTAAGAGCATAAGGGAGTATTTACTCTCTGCTTTAGTGCGGTAGCAAGTCAGCACTGCTGGCTGAGAGCAGGGCTATTTCTGTTTATCAGCGAAGTCGCCAATATAACCTTTCCGGAAACATTTTTACGCCATGACTTTCTACACCCCGCGTAATGTATCCGATGTACATGTGTGAAATGACATTATTCTCAATAATCGGACTCTAAATACAGAAAAATCCCACTTAGAGAAGCTGTTGTACTTTCGGTCAGCACACACAGTTGATTCAGTGTGAAATAGGGTGGCGTACGCATGAGCTCGAAAGAGCTTGATGCTACCATACCATTTTTGCACACAAAAAAGCCAGCTGGTTTTGTTAAACTTAATTTAGAAAAACAAAATAAAAGAAATATATTTTAATGAATAAGCGGTAGAAAATGGATGGATGGATGGAATGTGACTACCAAAATGGATGATGTCTGTTAGGGACATCATCAACAGCAGCTTGATTTCTGGCAGTGTTTTTTGATTGATTTATTGAGACTTTTATTAGTAGGTTGCACAGTGAAGTACATATTCCGTACAATTGACCACTAAATGGTAACACCTGAATACGTTTTTCAACTTGTTTAAGTCGAATGAGTTAAGACCTTTGTTAGTTCGGAATCTGGGTTTAACGTGGTTAGGGGAGCTCCCCCTGGTGTTGTGGTTATGGCGGTCATTTACGTTAAGGAAGTAGTTTGACATGTACTTCGGTATCAGGGAGGTGTAGCGGATTTTATAGACTAGGCTCAGTGCAAGTTGTTTTACTCTCTGTGCCCTCTTTTTGTAAAAGAGCTGTTGTTGAGCCTTTGAATAAAAAAAAACAGGTCTTGATCCTACAAGTTTGTGAAATTATCGGCCCATTTCTAAATTACCTTTTGTGCCAAAAATTTTGGAGAAATGTGTTTTGGCGCAAATGCAGCCTTTTTTAGATGAAAATAGCACTTTAGATCCATTTCAGTCTGGATACAAAGCTTTGCACAGTACTGAATCTGCACTTTTAAAGGTCTTTAAATGACTTGCTTTTAATGTGTGATTCTGGCAGCTCTGCCATTTTAGTGCTTTTAGATCTTACAGCTGCCTTTGACACAGTCGACCACACAATTCTTTTAGACGGCCTGAGAGACTGTGTGGGTGTCAGGGGGACTGCATTAGAGTGGTTCAGAACCTACCTGTCAGAGAGGTCCTTCTCTGTCAGGCTGGGGGACGCCACCTCTTCTTCTGCTCCGCTTTACTGTGGTGTCCCCCAGGGATCTATTCTAGGCCCCATCTTGTTTGCGCTATATCTCCTCCATCTTGGAGAGATTTTTAAGAGGCATGGAGTGTCTTATCACTTTTATGCAGACGACTGCCAAATTTATATGCCGATTTCAAAAGGCCACGGCCCCCTGACATCCCTTCTCAACTGTCTATGCGACGTCAAGGCTTGGTTAGCCCAGAATTTTTTAATAATGAATGAGGGAAAAACGGAAATTTCAGTTTTTGGTCCGGCCCTCACCGACTTGGGACCATTGCAAAATGATGTGCGTCCCAAAGTCACCAGCCTTGGCGTGACTATAGACAGCGATTTTAAACTTGACAAACAAGTCAATGGCGTTTTAAAATCATGGTTTTATCATCTTCGTCTTTTAGTAAAAGTAACACCGTTTTTATCTTTTAATCTTTTTGAACAAGTCGTGCATGCTTTTATTTCAAGTCGCCTGGACTACTGCAATGCACTTTATGCTGGTATTAGCCAAAAAGCTCTCTCCCGGTTGCAGTTAGTCCAGAACGCGGCAGCAGGACTTTTAACAGGGGCCAGGAAACGCCAGCATATAACCCCAATTCTTCAGAGTTTGCACTGGCTCCCTGTTCATTTTAGAATTTATTTTAAAACCTTGCTGTTTGTTTTTAAAGCTTTACATAGACTGGCACCTCAGTATATCTCGGACCTCATCCAAATTTACACTCCTGCGCGCGCTCTAAGGTCCGAGAGCCAGCTCCAGCTCGTGGTGCCCAAGACCAGACTTAAATCCAGGGGAGACAGGGCCTTCTCTGTGGTCGGCCCTAAGCTCTGGAACACTCTGCCCCTCCATGTTCGAACTGCTCCCACAGTGGAGTGTTTTAAGTCTTGTCTTAAGACCCGCTTTTATTCTCTGGCTTTTAACACTACGTGAGTTGTGTGGTCCTCTGTCCTCTGTGTTTTTTTAAATTGTGATTTCTATTTACTGTTTGAATTGGTTTTACCCTTTAAAATCGTTTTTAATCATATTTATTTTTATATTGTTTTTATATTTATTTATTTTTTGTTTTTATTCAGTCATTGGTGGAGCTAAGGATAATATTTGAATATTGTTTTTAATATTGTTGTGCAGCACTTTGGAAACATTTTTGTTGTTTAAATGTGCTATATAAATAAAGTGGATTGGATAAGATATACAAACTCAAAAACATATCCATACTGAACTTTTAGACCAAACAGAAGGTAATCAAACTTTTATCATTAAAGTACTGTACATGTAAGAACTTTTTCTGGAGCGTGAACTTCAAATCCAAATAAAAAGGTAAGGTCCCTAATGGTTTTTAATTTTATAAAAGTAAATAAATGTGACTGAGAAGTATTTGATAACATTTTTATGAAAGTTAAATAAGACATGTTTCCTGGTATCATCTTAATTAGTAGCCTGAATTAATATTGATAAGGAGATATGTAATACAATAATAAAAATAAACTCCAAAGTGCCTCACCTGTCTTTAACCTCACTGCAATAAAGTACACAGAAGAATGAAATTGGAAGTGATCCGTCTGCCTCTGAACGTGCTTTGCTTAATCCCATTCATGTGAGCACTCGCTGATGATAGAGCATCCTGACTTTAATAACAACATCCTATTCTGTATACACAATCTTCTGTGTTCATGTGTGCTTTTCCAGGCTGCTCTTCAAGACAGCCAGGCTGAGCTGGACACTTACAGGCAGACTCGGCAAGGCCTGGATGAGATGTATAATGTTGTGTGGAAGCAGTACAAAGAAGAAAAGCGCATTCACCAGGTCAGACGTCTGCAGTATGTAGCTTGAAACATTGCCTGTGTGTATACACTGTTTTTGTAAATGTTATTTTATGATGACCCAAACCCAAAATGGGTTTAGAAACTAACCAATAATTGAAATTATTGTTAAGTTATGTGCAAGCACCTTAATTACCGTATTTTTCGGACTATAAGTCGCAGTTTTTTTTCATAGTTTGGCCGGGGGTGCGACTTATACTCAGAAGCGACTTATGTGTGAAATTATTAAGACATTACCATAAAATATCAAATAATATTATTTAGCTCATTCACGTAAGAGACTAGACGTAAAAGATTTCATGGGATTTAGCGATTAGGAGTGACAGATTGTTTGGTAAACGTGTAGCATGTTCTATATGCTATAGTTATTTAGACTTCCTTTTTATTGTCATTCAAATTTTAACTTTACAGCACAGATAAGAACGAAATTTCGTTACATAAGCTCATGGTAGTGCAGGATAAAAAAGCAATAAGGTGCATATATAAATATATAAATAAATAATATATAAATATATATATAAAATAAATAAATATATATAGATATATATAAATAAATAAATAGATTACTGTACAGATAAATATATTGCACTTGTTCACAGGCGTCCACGTTTATGGATGTATGTTATATTGTCTTTTTTATTCCAGCGAGTTAATCCATTTTGAGGAGAGTTGAGGGGATGATTTAATTATGATGCTTTCAAGAGTCTTGCGGCCTGAGGGAAGAAGCTGTTACAGAACCTGGAGGTTCTGCTTCGGAGGCTGCGGAACCTCTTTCTAGAATCCAGCAGTGAAAACAGTCCTTGGTGGGGGTGGGAGGAGTCTTTGCAGATTTTCTGAGCCTTCTTACCATAATATGTTACGTTAACATACCAGGAACGTTCTCAGTTGGTTATTTATGTGTCATATAACGTACACTTATTCAGGCTGTTGTTCACTATTCTTTATTTATTTTAAATTGCCTTACAAATGTCTATTCTTGGTGTTGGGTTTTATCAAATAAATTTCCCCCAAAAATGCGACTTATAGTGCGACTTATATATGTTTTAGTCCTTCTTTATTGTGCATTTTCGGCCGGTGCGACTTATACTCCGGAGCGAAAAATACGGTACATCACCAGTTTTTGACAGTATTTTATTATACTGTATGAATTCAAAATGGAGTAAAAAAAATATATATATATATATATATATATATGTATGTATGTATGTATGTATGTGTGTGTATATATATATATATATATATATATATATATATATATATATATTACTCCTGTAACCCTTTGGGGACACTCAATTTTAATTCCCTTTGCAGCAAAACATGACATAAAAGTCCTAAGTTTCATATGTTTTTAATATTTTTGCTAAAACTTCTCAATAAACTTCAGTCCCTAAACAAAAATATAAAACATGTATCTTTATTTTTGGCCCTTTTTGAAGTAATTTTAATCGGACAGTTTCACAGATTTAAATTTGTAAAGTAACTTATGTAAATTTATACAAATTTTAAAACTGACATAATTTGATCAAAAGGCCTTCAAAGGGCTAAAATATTTAAAATGTTTGTTTAGAACTGAAGTTGATTGAGAAAATTAAACAAAAAAAAAGTTTAAAAAATGTAAATTGAAAAGAGAAGAGTGTGAATAGTAGGGGTGTAAAAAAAAATCGATTTTCTAATGAATCGCGATCCTTATTTATAACTTATCTTAATCAATTTAACAAATTAAAAAAAAAATTTTTTTTATCTGAGAAGTGTGGACACTTCTCTTGTTGCCTTATTTGTGTTTGACTTTATTAAAAGTTTGGGAGAATTTTACTAAACAAAACCATTTTTCTTTTAAGTAATATAGAATCTTATCAGAGCCGTTAATCTATTTTATGGAGAAATGTAGTTAATCATAGAACTGGCCCCCAATGTTATTAAAAAGTATTGATTTTGAATCAGGAACTGTTATGAATCGAATCGTTACCCTCAAGAATCGAATCGAATTGTGTGGTGCCCAAAGATTCACAGCCCTAATAATTAGTGTTCTTGGCATCCATATTGATGGTAAAGAAGTCACACACGATGACGGTCTTGACAGATGAGTCTCGCCTGTTTGCAATGCTTCTTGTTTAGGAGTTGGAGCGTGAGCTGGAGCTGCAGTTGGGGCTAAAGCAGGAAATGGAGGTGGCCATGAAGCTGCTGGAGAAGGACTCCCATGAGAAGCAGGACACACTGGTGGCCTTGCGACTCCAACTGGACCAAGTCAAGACTCTCAACCTTCAAATGTTCCACAAAGCTCAGGTATAAGGAGGGTGGGGGGGAGGACAACACTCTTCTTTTCTAGTGTCAACTGAAGAGACTCATACGAATGTGGCCCTCCAGGACTTTGAACGAGAGGCGGCAAAAAAACAGGCTGAAACGGAACATCTGGAGCAGAAGATGATTGACATGGAGAAAGCCATGACGGAACTCGAGCTGAGGTACTTGTTTCACAACCACTTCGCTGAGGCACATAAGTATGCAGAGAAAGATCATTCAGGGGTGCCATGGGTAATTATCAAATTTCATTAAATTGGTCCAAAATTGATTAGCTAAAACAAATGGGTCAGCGTTTTATGCTGCCGATCATCCATGAGTGAGATCGGCCAATACTGATCACATGTAACTGTAAATGTTTCCATTAATTTAAGTTGAATGCTATCGATGTTGGCCCTGCGATGAGGTGGCGACTTGTCCAGGGTGTACCCCGCCTTCCGCCCGATTGTAGCTGAGATAGGCTCCAGCGCCCCCCGCGACCCCAAAGGGAATAAGCGGTAGAAAATGGATGGATGGATGGATGGCTATCGACAATTTAACAATATCAACACAATACTGAAACCTTTTTTTTTTTTTTACATACAATTGTTTGAGCAAAACAAAGTCAATAGTACACAATAACTCAACAAAAGCAAAAACTACTAACTAGTAGGGGTGTGGGAAAAAATCGATTAGAATTTGTTTTTGTTTTTTTTTTGTTTTTTTTGTTTTGTTTTTTTTTGTTTTTTTTTTATGTCCTGTCCAGCTTGTCAGGCAAATCATATAGTTGATGTAGATGCCCATGTCGGCTGTTCAGATTTACTTTACAAAAGAGAAGTGTAGGATACTTCTCTTGTTGCCTTATTTGTATTTGACTTTATTAAATGTATTTATATTATCATTTAGTGCAGCCGGGCCGGAGCAGGAGGGGATAGAAAGAGAAAAAAAAAGAAGACAGAGGGGGAAATTGTGGGGACAAGAGGGGGATTAGACAGAGAGACAAAAACAACAACAACAACAACAATAGAGCAACATCAGCAAATATGACATGTACAAATATGATGGTAAAAGTAATAGCAAATAAGCAGTTAGCGAAAAATAAAAAATAATACAGAAATGACAATGAGCATTATTACACTACAAATGGATCAATACAAATACCAATAGAAATAGCGCTATTGATAATGAACAATACCAATAATTTACCTTTATTATCAACAATACAGTTGTTTAAATGCAACAATACATATACGTAATGATAACTTGAGATACGAAAGAATGCAGAAAAATGGAGGGGGAGAAAGAGAAGCAACCTACAGTAACCTTGTAGATTGTTATAGTCACAATAGGTTAAGCTTTGTCAGTGTGCCATGTGTTACACCCAGTTTACCCTAGGGCAACAACGTTAATATATGTTTGATGAAACGTGATTATGTGCATGAGTGTAAGTATGCATATGTACTTGTATATGTACATAATGTGTACCGTATATGTGTTTGTACAGTGAATGTATATGTACAGTATGTGTATGTGTATGTTTGTATATTGAATGTGCGTGTGGATGTACGAACATTAGGTAGGTAAATATGTACTGTATTTGTGTATGTATGTGGGAGCGTAGGTACCTATGTACGTATGTGAGCATATGTGAATTTGCATGTACAATACATTCGACTCCCAGAGTGCGTGGGAGCCAGAGCACGGCCCCATCAAAAATCGATTAGAATTTGAATCGCGATTCTCACGTTGTGCGATTCAGAATCAATTCTCATGATTAAAAAATCGATTTAAAAAAAAAATGTATTTCTTCTTTTTTTTTTTTAATTACCGTATTTTTCAGACTATAAGTCGAAGTTTTTTCATAGTTTGGCTGGGCTCCAGTGCGATTTATATATGTTTTTATCCTTATTTATTATGCATTTTCGGCAGGTGCGATTTATACTCCGGTGCGACTTATACTCCGAAAAATACGGTAATCAATCCAACAAAACAATACACAGCAATACCATAACAATGCAATCCAATTCCAAAACCAAACCCGACCCAGCAACACTCAGAACTGCAATAAACAGAGCAATTGAGAGGAGACACAAACGCGACACAGAACAAACCAAAAGTAGTGAAACAAAAATGAATATTATCAACAACAGTATCAATATTAGTTACAATTTCAACATAGCAGTGATTAAAAATCCCTCATTGACATTATCATTAGACATTTATAAAAATTAAAAAAAATGAACAATAGTGTCACAGTGGCTTACACTTGCATCGCATCTCATAAGCTTGACAACACACTGTGTCCAATATTTTCACAAAGATAAAATAAGTCATATTTTTGGTTCATTTAATAGTTAAAACAAATTCCGGCTTCTTCCCACCTCCAAAGGCATGCACCTGGGGATAGGTTGATTGGCAACACTAAAATTGGCCCTAGTGCAGGGGTCTGCAACCCGCGGCTCCGGAGCCGCATGCGGCTCTTTGACCACTCTGATGCGGCTCAGCTGCATACTTGCCGACCCTCCCGATTTTCCCGGCCGGATTTCAGTGCCTCTCCCGGAAATCTCCCGGGGCAAATGTTCTCCGATTTTCACCCGGACAACAATATTGAGGGCGTGCCGTGATGGCACTGCCTTTATTAGCGTCCTCTACAAACTGTCGTCGCGTCCGCTTTTTCATCATACTGTCTGCGTGCCAGCCCAGTCACATGTTGTATGCGGCCTTCGCTTACACACGTAAGTGACTGCAAGCATACTTGGGCAACAGCCATACAGGTCACACTGAGGGCGGTCGTATAAACAAATTTAACACTGCTACAAATATGCGCCACACTGTGAATCCACACCAAACAAGAATGACAAACACATTTCGGGAGAACATCCGCACCGTAACACAACATAAACACAACAGAACAAATACCCAGAATCCCATGCAGCACTAACTCTTCCGGGCTACATTATACACCCCCGCTACCACCAAACCCCCCCCCCCCCGGTCCCCTCCGTGCGTCGGTTGAGGTGGCCGGGGTTGATGTGTGGGGGGGCAGGGTTTTTTACAAAAAAAAACATTCTATGCAGTGTTATTTCATTTTAAATTTCAAAAGAGTTTTGTGGCTCCCATTGTTTTCTTTCATTTGTGAAACGGGTCAAAATGGCTCTTTGAGTGGTAAAGGTTGCCGACCCCTGCCCTAGTGTGTGAATGTGAGTGTGAATGTTGTCTGTCTATCTATGTTGGCCCTGCGATGAGGTGGCGACTTGTCCAGGGTGTACCCCGCCTTCCGCCCGATTGTAGCTGAGATAGGCTCCAGCGCCCCCCAAAGGGAATAAGCAGTAGAAAATGGATGGATGGATGGGCAATCAGTTGATAAAACATTGTCCTTTACAATTATAAAAGCTTTTTACAAAAATCTACTACTCTGCTTGCATGTCAGCAGACTGGGGTAGATCCTGCTGAAATCCTATGTATTGAATGAATAGAGAATCGGGAAAATATCGTTTTTGAATCGAGAATCGCGTTGAATCGAAAAAAAATCGATTTTGAATCGAATCGTGACCCCAAGAATCGATATTGAATCGAATCGTGAGACACCCAAAGATTCACAGCCCTACTAACTAGTTCATAATTAAATACTTTCCTCAAAGTCCTCCTTTGTCCAGAGAATTACTCCCTAAATTTGTGAAAATAAAAATATCAACCTAAATTAATCCAGTATCAATCATATACTGATACTACCTTGGGACTTAAAATAGTGTCGGCAGAGGGGATCAGCTATTGTAATCGGCATAAAAAGGCACTTTTTCACGACAATCGACCGATATTGATCGGTGGCACATCCCTGCAAATAATGTTCGAATTGAGAGACCAACTTCTATAAGAATGTTTGTCAGTTCATTGAGAAAAAATGTTCAGGTAAGGTTTTTTCTCATGTAAAATATGTGCTTTGGCTCACTAAAGGTTGTGAAACACTGCATTAATAAAGTTTGGAAAATTGTGTTTATGGTGATTAATTGGAATGTTTTTCAGGCTACACAACTCTGAGCAAGATCGTAAAAAAAGCGATCAGTCAGACAAAGACTTGAAGGAAGTGCTGGGTGGGAAAGTCAACGCTCTTCAGAGACAGCTGAGCGACCTGGACACATTAAGGTCAAACTACACAACTACTATACATAAGCAACAGTCTTACTAAATAGTAACTTGTATCTCACTTCATTGACCTCCCTAATTATCTTCAACAATGTTGCAGTGCTGAGATGTCCTTACAGCATACTTGCCAACCCTCCCGGATTTTCCGGGAGACTCCCGAAATTCAGCGCCTCTCCCGAAAACCTCCCGGGACAGATTTTCTCCCGAAAATCTCTCGAAATTCAGGCGGAGCTGGAAGCCACGCCCCCTCCAGCTCCATGCGGACCTGAGTGACGTGTCAACAGCCTGTATTCACGTCCGCTTTCCCACAATATAAACAGCGTGCCTGCCCAAACACGTTATAACCGTAGAATGATCGAGGGCGAGTTCTTGGTTTCTTATGTGGGTTTATTGTTAGGCAGTTTCATTAACGTCCTCCCAGCGCGGTAACAACACACAACAACAGCAGTCATGTTTTATTCTACCGTAAAGCAGTTCGTCTGCCGTAAACAGCAATGTTGTTGTAATATATTGAGTTGGAGGCAATAACCAGGCGTGGTGATGAAGTACGTCTCTTTACTGTAGACTTCAGAACAGACTCACACACTTGACGTGAGGTGCGCAACACCACGTAAATCGTTTGCCAACCAAAAAGTAACCCCAGTACGCTATAGCCAACGATAACGTCACGTTATCGTGGTTTACGTCATAATCTTAAATGTTTATTTAATTTTCGTTCATTCACCAGGAGATGGCAAAAGACAAACATAGATCACTCTATTACATTCCTCCCCTTTTAGAAATGTAAAAGTTACTCAAAATAAATAAACAACCCAACCAAAAAATGCAGCAGCTCAATTAAAAAACTGTACTTAAGCCACATTCTTTTTTTCTTTTTTTTAGTACTGAACTCTTAACCCTGATTTGCAAACAATAACATGCTTATTATACAAACAGTATTTGTACATCTTTAACACAGATTTTTATACTGTCTTCAGAGATTCAGTTTTTTTGGTGGTACTCAAAACCTTTCTGGGTACCTGCGAAAGGGTGTTCAGCATGGTTAGAAAAATAGTGACAGAGAATAGAACAAGGATGGACAATTCAACCCTTAACTCAACAATGAGTAGATGAGTGTTATGTGTGTGTATATGTGTAAATAAATGAACATTGAAATTCAAGTATTTCTTTTATTTATATATATATATATATATATGTTTTTATATATATATGTTTATATATATATATATATATATATATATATATATATATATATATATATATGAAATACTTGACTTGGTGAATTCTAGCTGTAAATATACTCCTCCCCTTATAGCCACGCCCCCGCCCCACCTCGACCACGCACCCCACCACCCACCGCCCGAAATCGGAGGTCTCAAGGTTGGCAAGTATGCCTTACAGTCGACCTAGTGATGGTTTAAAACAACTTTCCACCTGTTGACTAACTTCATTGTGGACGACATGGCGAGGTTGGGAGAGTGGCCGTGCCAGCAACTTGAGGGTTCCTGGTTCAATCCCCACCTTCTACCAACCTTGTCACGTCCGTTGTGTCCTTGAGCAAGACACTTCACCCTTGCTCCTGATGGGTTGTGGTTAGGGCCTTGCATGGCACCTCCCGCCATCAGTGTGTGAATGTGGAAAGTGTCAAAGCGCTTTGAGTACCTTGAAGGTAGAAAAGCGCTATACAAGTATAACCCATTTTACCATTTTCATTGTAAATATTCACACTATTTTGTTATTTCATGTGCCATTCAGGCTGGGCTTGGAGAAGGAGCTTTTGGTTGAGAGGGAACAGAGACAAAACCTACAGAAAGCTCTTCAGAGGGAGCAGGACAACAGCGTGGAGCTTCGCACACAGCTGCAACAACTACAAGGCCTGCACTCGGTCAGTGACGCACACCATTGCATAATACTATGTGGTATTAGTTTTGCAGTACATCAGTGGTTCTCAAACTTTTTTTGTCATCCCCCACTTTGGACAAGGGGAAGTTTTCAAGCCCCACCTGCCCCCATCGCCCCAACAGAGCGCTAATGCCAAGCTTTAACATTTTCAAATTTATTGAACATCAAGTTGTATACATTCAAACTCAATAACATAAAATAACACCAAGTTCAATGATAAATAAAATAACTGTGCAGCTGTGGTACAACTTGCATCAAGTTCAATAATAAATAAAATAACTTCCATCAAGTTCAATAATAAATAAAATAAAAGTGTTATAACTTGCATCAAGTTCAATAATAAATCAAAAAAGTGTTATAACTTGCATCAAGTTCAATAATAAATCAAAGGTGTTATAACTTGCATCAAGTTCAATAATAAATCAAAAAAAGTGTTATAACTTGCGTCAAGTTCCATAATAAATCAAAAAAGTGTTATAACTTACATCAAGTTCAATAATAAATCAAAAAAAGTGTTATAACTTGCATCAAGTTCAATAATAAATCAAATAAAAGTGTTATAACTTGCATCAAGTTCAATAATAAATCAAAAAAAGTGTTATAACTTGCATCAAGTTCAATAATAAATCAAAAAAAGTGTTATAACTTGCATCAAGTTCAATAACAAATCAAATAACTTGCATCAAGTTCAATAATAAATCAAAAATAGTGTTATAACTTGCATCAAGTTCAATAATAAATCAAAAAAAGTGTTATAACTTGCATCAAGTTCAATAATAAATAAAACAAAAGTGTTATAACTTCCATCAAGTTCAATAATAAATAAAAAAAAAAGTGTTATAACTTGCATCAAGTTCAATAATAAATCAAATAACTTGCATCAAGTTCAATAATAAATACAATAAAAGTGCCACTTTGCAATCTTTGCAAAAAAAAAAAAAAAAGGAGGAGGAGCTATGCATTTGGCAAGACAGGGCAAGTGACAGCACTTTTCCCCGGGAGAGCCACCTTGCTTCACTGTGAAACAGCACTGCTGTATGATCAGCTCCCATTTCCTCACACAGTGCAGAGAACAGTCGCACTTTCAGTGGTCGTGTTTTGATCAAATTTACCGCGCTCACATCTGTTAGAACCTCATTGAGTTCGGGGCTGAGCTGCCTTGACGCGAGTGCTTCCCGGTGAATGACACAGTGTGTGCCCGTCACATTTTTGTTTCTCTGCAGGCGCTGGCTCTGGCTCGACGACCGTTGAGGTACGAGTCACAAATGTATATATTTGTGTAATTGTGGTCCACACATTAGCCTGCTACCCATCCGCGCGAAAGTTTGTTCCGTTTAGCCCCGCCCCCATTAGTTACTGTTGCTATGTCTGTCAAACTTTCGCTCGTACCGAGAAATATAAAGCCTACAGTAAAAATAAGTACCGGTAATTTCCATTTATTTATATAGCGGATTTCACAGACAGAATCACAAAGTGATTTACAGTGTGTATAGAAAATTAAAGCATAGTAAAAAAATAATCTAACAATATAATAATAAATTAAAAAAATTTAAAGTGAAATTTCCTCGCGCCCCACCTGTCATGTCTCTATTCCCCACCAGTGGGGCGCGCCCCACACTTTGAGAAACGCTGCAGTACATGATCAAAGACGGCCATTGGTTTTCCTTTATCAGCTTGTAGATGAACGGGCAGCTTTGACTGATGTTTGTGGTGTTGCAGGAGCTGCAGGACCTAAAAGAGGAGAAACAGCAGCTGCAGCAGATATGTGAGCAGCAGGAACAGGCTTTGCAGGAGATGGGACAGCATCTCAGCCAGTCAGTGTTGATACAACATGCCCAACTTTATTGTCTCACATCAGTGACATTTTTATATATTTCCCCCATCCACCAAGGTCTAAACTCAAGATGGAGGACTTTAAGGAGGTTAACAAAGCCCTGAAGGTATAAATGGGAAGCCAAGGTTGCATGTTTGATATTCTTATGGTAATGTTGAATCATTCTCTGCAGGGTCACGCCTGGTTAAAAGATGACGAGGCCACACAATGCAAGCAATGCCAGAAGGAGTTCTCCATCGCACGAAGAAAGGTAGGCGTCCTTTTGCTATCCATTCATATTGAAGCAAAAATCATTTTTGTCTGACAGGATTAGGGATCATGTTTTGTTTTTAGCACCACTGCAGGAACTGTGGGGATATTTACTGCAACACCTGCTCCAGTAACGAGCTGGCTTTACCCTCGTATCCTCGGCCAGTGCGGGTCTGCGACATGTGTCACGCTCTCTTGCTGCAGAGGAGTTCATCCACTGCTTCCTGACAGACCTGCTGCCACTTGGATCTCTCACTGCACAGTCTCGATCATGTTTGTAGAACAATGACAGCCAGGTATGGACATTTCAACTGAATCTAATATGTACACAAATATATATATATTAATTCTAGGGATTTAAGTCTTGCAACTCAAGATTACATTCAATCCCTACTCTTTTGATGACAGTTTAATCCAGAATCAATTCAACCACATTATTGCAATATATTTGGTATATAAATTACAAAAAAACATTTTCAAAACAGGCTAAAAAAAAGCCTACATAATCTAGATGGTTTAAAAACTAAACATTTTTAAAATCGATACAGAATCACGATTCAGGTGTGATTTTTCTGGCACTCTTAAAATACATTTATTCAGTACAGTAGTACTGTTTTAGAGAATTCCTTTTTTGACAGCAAGTGGGAAATGGATTGTGATTGTCAAAGAGAATGAATCGACGTTTTAATGTCATCTTTTCTAATATTCTGATGTAAAAGGTGCACCAAGATTGTATTGTGTACTTTTATTTTGATATTCATTGTAGTGTATCAACACTACATTAGCTGACTGTTTACAGATAGCGGTCATCTGTGTAAATGATTGTAGAATGACACAAATGTAACTTTTTTTTAGACTGTATTAAAACATGGTTTGCATATATCCTAAAGAGCTGTTTTCTATTATCATCTGGGAATTAAAACATTTAAACACACTATTTAATGAATGAATAAAATGTTCAATGTTTCCATGACATGTTCCAACTAGTTTATTCACTTTGCTCACAGAAAATACAAATGGCATTAGAAGCAGAAAATTGAGTTGCTTTTGAGAAAAAGCGCCCAGTCTGCAGTCAAAACGTGCTGCTTGTCAGGACTGAAATCAGATGAACATTTTACTAAATTAAAGGATTAGATGTTTAAAAAAAAAGTGTCTAAAACATCCTTACATAAAAAGAAATGTGACGTAAAACTAGCAAGACAAGAGTGGGTGTGTGTGGAGAACGTTTAACAATCCCAGTTTTAAAATGGCATACACGTGGGGTCTGTGAATAGACATTTCAGAGGAAGTGAGACGGAACAACACCTCTTCAACACGCTTGTGATCTCTCTTAGGATCATGCACTTAAAAAAAATTACAAACCACCCCTTGCAGTGTTCAGAACCTCCCCATGACCGCCCCCCATGTTTATTGCTGAGACATTTCCATCCCAGCAGCAAAATGCTGAGTTAAAACAAATGATCACAAAAAAAGGTACTATGACAAAGGAAAAACTACATTCCCCAGCCCCCGCCGAGTCCATTCATAGAGCTTCTGCTACCACCGCCTCCTCCACTTCCATAGTAACTGCTTCCCATTCCGCCCTGGTTACCTAACAAGAGTGACAAAATACATACTATAGGACCACAGAGCTTTATCACATCCGACAACATTGAGTTTTATTGCAAATGCATCATAGTAACAGGGGGAACTCACTGTAGTCACTGTAGCCGCCCATGTTTCCTTGGCTACTGTATCCACTAGAGTAGCCTGAGCTCAGCTGACTGCTGCTGTAAGACGACTGGCTCCCTATGGGGAAAACAAGGCAAAATGTATCAATCATATTTAAAACATTCAATGTTTTATATCAGCTATACTCACCCCCCATCATCTGGCTGCTGTATCCGCCATTACTGCCACCTGCTGTTGAGTTTAGGAACAGCTCCACATAGCGGTGCTCTAAAGGGTCAGAAGGACAAGCATGAAAGGATGGTTCACGCAGATAAACTTGTAAAAGCTTACCGTATTTCCTTGAATTGCCGCTGGGGGTATATTATCCGCATGCCTCGTTTTACCGCCGGGTCAAACTCGTTTCGCAAAATAATAAATGATAAATGGGTTATACTTGTATAGCGCTTTTCTACCTTCAAGGTACCGTATTTTCCGCACTATAAGGCGCACCTAAAAACCACAAATTTTCTCAAAAGCTGACAGTGCGCCTTATAACCCGGTGCGCTTTATATATGGATAAATATTAAGATTCATTTTCATAAAGTTTAGGTCTCGCAACTACGGTAAACAGCCGCCATCTTTTTTCCCCGTAGAAGAAGCGCGCGGTGCATGCTGGGATATGTGACGTTTCATTTCCATTTGTGTGTTTATGTAAAGACCCCAAAATGGCTCCTATTAAGTGTGTTGTCTGTCTAATTATAAATAATGCAGACGAGGCGTGTTAACTGAGTTCTCAACGTTTACTCACAGCGTGCTCATAACCACATTCTAACTGCCAGCATACAACGCTTCTCAGGGCTACCGCGCATGCTCGTCACTATCGTTGCATGCTGGGTAGTGTAGTTGTTATATTTGCTAGCTCATAACAGCACATTGAGAGACACGCTTACGCGCTTTATTCAATACTCGCCGTCATTCCGGGTGGATTGACAAAAGACCTCCAGCCGCTAGATATTGGTGTCAACAGGGCATTCGAAGCTAGACTGCTAACTGCGTGGGAACAATGGATGACAGAAGGCGAACACACCTTCACTAAGACGAGGAGGCAGCGCCAGACGACGCCAACATCTGCCAGTGGATCGTAAATTTGCCCAACTTTTCACTTCGGAGACCGAAGACGAAGGATTTACGAATGAAGAATAACTTCAGAAAGTGAGCGCTATGTTTATTTTGTGTGTTGTGACATTAACGTTCGAGCAACATTATGTTGCTATTGCTCTGCACTATTTTGAATTTTACTATGTTTGTGATTGCACATTTGCGTACATTTTGGGAGTGAACAGAGTTGTTAGAACGCTGGTTTTTAATATATTATTAAAGTTTGACTGACCTATCTGACTGTTTTTTTGACATTCCCTTTAGCGCAGCGTAGGCGCGGCTTATAGTCCGGGGCGGCTTATTGGTGGACAAAGTTATGAAATATGCCATTCATTGAAGGTGAAGGTGAAGTTATGAAATATGCCATTCATTGAAGGTGCGGCTAATAATCCGGTGCGCCTTATAGTGCGGAAAATACGGTACTCAAAGCGCTTTGACAGTATTTCCACATTTACCCATTCACAAACACATTCACACACTGATGGCGGGAGCTGCCATGCAAGGCGCTAACCAGCAGCCATCAGGAGCAAGGGGTGAAGTGTCTTGCCCAAGGACACAACGGACGTGACTAGGATGGTAGAAGGTGGGGATTGAACCCCAGTAACCAGCAACCCTCCGATTGCTGGCACGGCCACTCTACCAACTTCGCCACGCCGTCGCATGCTTACAATTACTGCCGGGTCAAACTTGTTTAGGAAAATAATTACCGCATGTCTCGTTTTACCGCCGGGTCAAACACGTTTCGCAGAATAATTAGCATATGCCTCGTTTTACCGCCGGGTCAAACTCGTTATGTCACGAGTGACACTTTTCCAAAATGGAGGAGGCTAATTTCAATCATTTAAAATCGCATAAAGGGAAGAAGATAAAGAGCTATTAAGTAGGATTTAAGGTCCAAGCTATTGAATATGCTAAAAAGAACAGTAAAAATGTTTTATTAATATAGCTGCGTGTGTCAAATATGAGTCATTAAATGACTCCCGCCTCATGGTGGTAGAGGGCGCTATAGTGATCCCAGGGATCATTCTTGAGACTACTCGGCTGCAGAAGAAGTGACAACAGTTTTCTAAACTGGACTTTCAATCGAAGTAGGAGGTAATAATTAAAGGAAGATCTCCATCGAGACAGAGAGACTTTTAAAACTGAAGAAAGATAAGGAAGACTTCTATAAACAAGTTATCTATGCTTTTGTTCAGACGGAGCGGCGCATGGACTTCATTTATAAGTAAAGGTAAGACCATAATAAAGTTTTTTTTTATTAAATGTGCTTTTCATGATGGTATCCTTGCATCACACTCAAATCTATAAGCACAGGCCTAAATTTACCGCATGCCTTTGGTAAGCGTCGGAGTGAGAAGAGGTTTTAAATTTATAAGCGCAGGCCTAAATTTACCGCATGCCTTTGGTAAGCGCCGGAGTGAGTAGAGGTTTTAAATTAATTACCGCCCCGGCGCTAATTCAAGGATATACGGTACACTTACGCATGTTGGCTTTGTCTTTGGACATGGCTGCCACTGCATCCTCATGTGTTGCAAACTCCACATCTGCCTCCCCGGTCACCCTGCCATCAGGGCCAACCTCAATATGGACCCGCACCGGATTTAATGGGGAGAAGAACTGCCAAAAGCAAAATCCACACACATTTCTTCATCTGGACATAAACTTCAGCAGAGATGTATTTAGTCTTACAATGTAGATGTCGGACTCTGTGGCTCTGTATGGCAGCCCTCTCATATGGACACAGTGGCCCGTTGTGCTCTGGAAGGACGAACCGCCGTCGTTGTACCGGGAGTCTGATACACCTGAATGTACAACATCTCTCGTGAGAAATTTTTTCTAATCTTGTTACCACTTGTGTGCCTTGTTGGCATAAAATGGAAAAAATGTTGCAACAAGTTATCACCAAAGCCGATTTCAGATCTTCGTCCGCTCGACACCCCTCCTCCATATCCTCCACGCCGCATTCGGTCATAGGATCCGCCCCGGCTCAGCATGTTGTAGCCGCGCCCGCTAGAGGGCCGGTCATAAGGGCCAGGTCTTTGCATGCTCATGGGCTTTCGCTGGGGCTCATAATGGGTACGCACCTCAGCGCGGCTACTCTTGAAGATCTCAATGTACCTATAGTATGTGCATAGAAATGGCATTGTGAGACCTGGTTTAAGCTCACATTATTGATTATGACTGTGGGCTATGCACAATCTGTCATGGTGTAGTCCGTCAAAGTTATGCTATGTTAATAGATAAAGACTACAATAATAAGTGTAACTGTAAAAAGGACGCTCTCCAAATGGATAAGGGCCTTGCACTTTTCTTATGGTTACCTGGATTGATTTAGAGATGTGATTGAAAACAGGAGGCCCAGTGTTGCTGCCATGAAAACCATTGTCCTGGTATTAGAGGGGCAGAGTGCTCCACAAGCTTTACCTGTGAAAGTGGGCTCCGTGTCCTTGTGCACAGCTGGTCTCTGATGCACCACCAGGGATTATCCTTACCATTATCAAACTGGACTGATGGCTTGTACTTGACACCTTTTGTTGTCAAAAATGTGTGAATGGACTCAATTTGGAATTGTGCCTTAAGCACTGACAATGTGAATGTGTTCGGACATGGATGTTAGTGTGTTTGTGGTGAACGTTACAAAAAAGTGTCAGGTTCATGTTGAGGGTGCACACCATAAGAAAAGCAATGTTTCCAGCCAACCAACCAACCATCCCCACCTGTGCCCTATTCTTTCCTTGTGTTTCTTTAGAGCCTTTTCAGCTATATCCTGTGAAGCAAACTGCACGAAGGCCTCCCCCGTACTCCTCCCCTGGATGTCCACCGGCAATGTTATCCCATTTGGCACGATTTCCAACCCTTCAACCCAAGGACAGATAACCCCAGCGGGGAACATATTAAATCACATGCCCAATCACAAAGACAAATGTCTCTAAGAGAGATTAAAAAAAATTATGGAACACTCTAAATATACACATCATCATCAAATACCAGCTCAATTGGTAACCTGCAACTGGCACTATAAAACAATACATTGGATTTTGGGGGTTAAAAAGAAATGAGGACAGAGGAATGGAAAGAGGTATGACAAAAGGCACTATGGAGGACGTTAGGCTGGTATCAGCGGGTTGATGAAGACAAATTCATATTACTCTTGGTCCATTCTGTGCTACATCAACATTTCATGTTAGGCTTTTAGAGGACGCAAAAGGGAGGAAACAGGGTCAATGTGGCAAAAGAGCATTTAGTGGCACAGAGTCTAACATTATTCAATTACAATCACGCAAACAATGTAGAAATGGAGAAAAGCTGTTTAGCCATAGTCCACAGCTCAGTTACAGAAAGATTGGTGATGGATATAGGACATGGATGGAAACACTGGGAGGTGGGAGGTTGTTTAACCTCTGTGTAAAAGGTCATCACATTAAAGATGTGCCGGTATGACACGCTAAGGCTACCAATTCTGACCATCAGTTTTATTATATTAGTTGAAATATCTAATATAAGACATAAAAGGGTCTCAAAAGTATGCATGTCTGGTCTGGACTATTCATTGAAAGCATGAATCTCAAAATGTTAGTTTTGTTATTTTGGATACACATTTTCATTGGACAGCTATTAACAGTTGTAAAAGAAAGAAATATAGGACCTCTGTGGCACTTGTTCTTTGTACACTAGCTGTAGTTTTGCAGGTTGACTAAGAGACGTGTTCTTTGCTCAAAATAATTTTGTTTTATGGGAATAACAAAAAAATGTAAGGGCTCTGACAGTAATAAAAATGTAAGGGGTTTACATGCTGTGTACAAAGTGCATACAGACACATCTCTTGCTTCCAGCACTTGACCAAAGTAAAATTGTCCTAGAGGATTTCAATTAAGTAATAAAGGAGATGAAGTTACTGGAATACTATAGATTGGTCAGAGTGAAAGAGAAGAGGGGTAGCAAGGAAATAAATATTGCTATTGGTGGAAAAGAGGAACATAACTATTAAAGTCACATGAGGAAAACGTAATACCTGAGAAAAACTGGACAATCTCTTCCTTGCTACAGCCAAAGGGGAGGCCTCGCAGCCGCACAAGACCATCTCCCGCTGTCTCTGGACAGTTTGGACCAGTGTGCTTCATGACCCAATCCATCTCCACATTGTTGGATTTAAACACTGAATCACACAAGACAAACAACATGGTAACACAAAGTAGTACTTGCATTCATCCAAGAATGACAACACACTTTTGATATTTTGAAAAATGCACACCAGTGGGGGGAAAAAAATGCATTTACATTTGCTGCCAATCACGCACTTTTTGGCCGATTAGAGATATAAAAGTGCAACCACAGCGGATATAACACCTCTGTTTGTCAGTATTTTTATATTGTAGACGTGTCATGTGTACATTATCTGCATGTTGGCATTTTTGTAATTTTGCCGCGATCAATAAACGGGCCGCTGCCCATGTGGCGACCTACTTGTCTTCCTGTCCTGTTTGGACGGATTGACTGTAAACCAGTTTGTACTTTTTGGGCGCAATGACAAAGCATCAATGCACAGGATGCATTGATGGGGTGCAAAACAAAATGCACACGGAGATGGCCAATATTTGTAGTATGCATTTTGTTTTCTATGTTTGTCACTTCCGAACAGGCTCTCAGAGGGTTCACTCTGTGCATTGCCTCAGCACCTGAGCGTATTTGTTCAATGGTAAAATGTAACGACAGGAGTGAATCCTCTTGTCAATCTTTGTCTCAGTGGGTGGAGGCTGGGCTGCTTGCTTACACACAGGGCTTGCCAACAAAGCCTAGCTTGTTGCAAGTGAGAAGCACGGTGAGGTAACCAATATTAGGAGAATAAATGTCAAAAAGGCAAATATTCTGGTGTGTATTCTGGCTTCAAACCAAATGAGATGAAGATTAGCCGGACAACACGGACGAACAAGCAAGTATGCCAAAATCTCTGGTACGTCATGGCAACAAAAAAAGACAAAAAACACTTGATGCCGTTTTTCCAACTGGGGGAAAAAACAGAACTTAAAGATGTTTAATATTTATTGAAGTGCAATTTTTGCAAAAAGAGATTGACAGTCATTTTTATATTTATTGTGTACTTATTTAGAATAATTAAAAGTGCTTGACCTCACAATTACGGTGGTGAATACTAGGGGTGTAACCATTTGCTTTACCAACGACTCGAGTCAGAATTTGTGTTTGCTGATGTGATTCAGGGGCGATACTTTTTCAAGAAAGATACGGTCCGACCGAAAAGATTCGGTGAGTTGAAATCGATTTAGTAACTTTTAGCAACAAAAAAAAATCAATCAACCAGTGACTGTTAAATGGATACTGGACATTGCAGGTGAAGTTACCTATATTCCTGTTATTTCTTGTAAGGGAATTAAGTATAAATGAATTATGAATACAAACAATAGCCAATGCTAAATCTCATTTGAATATTGCGCAACCAACACAGGTTTAATTAACAAGAGGAAACCTTTTCTTCTCATATGTTCAATATTCAAGCAGATTTCAAATAAACTACAGTAACCAACATTTTAACAGTAGATGTACCTGCTAAATTAAGTACCCTAACCCTGCCATGCAGTATCTGATCTCCACCTTTGCGCCGCCGATGAAGGACAGCGAAATAAAATGATTTTTTTATTGGCTACCAGTTGTGATGTTGTGGCACCATGTTGTGTTCCGGGCGTCGGTGCGTCACCATAACTAGCTTCACTATGCCTTCCGTTGTGTCGATCACGTCCTTTGTAGCTTAAAGTTGAGTTGTGGCGCTATATTATTGTGTTGACGTTTGCTTTTGTTGTGACATTTGCAATCGTGTTGTAACTGAAAGTTTGTGTTGTAATTGTTTTGTGGCACGTGCTTTTGTTATGACTTTTCTCGACCACCTTGGCTATTCGCCATTTATGTTTTGATGACACAGGCAAGCAGACTTAACGTTTTACGTCCTTTTACTCGTATCGATAAAACCTATTTTAAAACTATGCTGGATCGATATCAATCGATATAGTAAATCGATACCTATCTTCCGGAAAGCACACTTGCAAAGCACAGATCGATGTGGTTGAATCTAAGGAATATGAATCGATATATCAATTAATCGTTACACCCCCAGTAAATACTACTGAGAAATAAGTTTATTGCGTTTGAAATAGTTACTTTCATTGTTATGATCATATATTATTATTATTATTATATTATTGTTTAATTTGGGGGAAGGGCAGCACAGTGACACAGGGGTTAGTGCATGTGCCTCACAATACGAAGGTCCTGAGTAGTCCTGAGTTCAATCCCGGGCTCGGGGTCTTTCTGTGTGGAGTTTGCATGTTATCCCCGTGACTGCGTGGGTTCCCTCCGGGTACTCCGGCTTCCTCCTACCGCCAAAAAACATGCACTTGGGGATAGGTTGATGGGCAACACTAAATTGGCCCTAGTGTGTGAATGTGAGTTTGAATGTTGTCTGTCTATCTGTGTTGGCCCAGCAATGAGGTGGCGACTTGTCGAGGGTGTACCCCGCCTTCCGCCCGAATGCAGCTGAGATAGGCTCCAGCACCCCCCGCGACCCCAAAAGGGACAAGCGGTAGAAAATGGATGGATGGATGTTTAATTTGGTCTCAAAATAAAACTGACTACCGTATTTTTTTAACTATAAGTCACAGTTGTTTTTTTTCATAGTTTGGCCGGGGGTGCGACTTATACTCAGGAGCGACTTGTGTGAAATTATTAACACATTATCGTAAAATATCAAATAATATTATTTAGCTCATTCACGTAAGAGACTAGACGTATAAGATTTCATGGGATTTAGAGATTAGGAGTGACAGATTGTTTGGTAAACGTATAGCATGTTCTATATGTTATAGTTATTTGAATGACTCTTACCATAATATGTTACGTTAACATACCAGGCACGTTCTCAGTTGGTTATTTATGCCTCATATAACGTACACTTATTCAGCCTGTTGTTCACTATTCTTTATTTATTTTAAATTGCCTTTCAAATGTCTATTCTTGGTGTTGGGTTTTATCAAATAAATTTGCCCCAAAAATGCAACTTATACTCCAGTGCGACTTATATGTTTTTTTCCCTTCTTTATTATGCATTTTCGGCCCGTGCGACTTATACTCAGAAAAATAAGGTATATAATTTTTCTGCAATAAACAATATATCGTCCAGCAAAATGTGTTATCGGCCCAGGTCTATTTCAGACAGCTCCATTTGACACATTCATATGCAAATATTGAAGATTAAGGACAAAAACAAACATTAGCATGTGGACAAGGTCAACAATTTCAGAAATGTGTTGTTTTTTTAATATTTGTGTGGATATTGCTCACCCTCCACATATCTGTGCCCCATAGTTTCTCTGTCCTTCTTCAAGGCTATCTTAAGGTCTTCTTCTGTTTCCAACTCGACAAACGCCTCGCCGCTGGGACGACCCTCTCTCGTGGAGGTGAAGTGGACACCGCCGCCGTTGCCGAGCATTTTGACATCTGAAATAAAATCAGTTCAAACCACTCTGGTGGCAACCAACAATTTACGTAGGAACACGCATCTACCGTATTTTTCGGACTATAAGTCGCTCCGGAGTATACGTCACACCGGCCGAAAATGCACAATAAAGAAGGAAAAAAACATATATACATCGCACTGGAGTCTAAGTCGCTTTTTTGGGGGAAATGTATTTGATAAAATCCAACACCAAGAATAGACATTTGAAAGGCAATTTAAAATAAATAAAGAATAGTGAACAGGCTGAATAAGTGTATGTTATATGAGGCATAAATAACCAACTGAGAAAGTGCCTGGTATGTTAACGTAACATATTATGGTAAGAGTCATTCAAATAACTATAACATATAGAACATGCTATACGTTTACCAAACAATCGGTCACTCCCGATCGCTAAATCCCATGAAATCTTCCACCCCGGTGTCGCCTCTGGTATGTCCTTTCTTTCTGCTGCTCGATTGCCGTTCTCTGCTGCATGTTTCACTACGTCCAGCTTGTAATCTGCAGTATATGATTTCCTTTTCGGTGCCATTTTTGTTCAGTCCTCAGTTTTTATAAGTTACCGTCAAAGTTGATGTGATTTATTTTAATAGCTACGGCAGTAGCATATAGCAGTTAGCATCCCATGACCCACAATGCACTTCTGCCATGACCCTCCCCCGCCGAATTCTTATTGGTTGACGTGTGAGTGACGATTGCTGCCATTTGCTTCGTCTCTTACACGAATGACATAAATCATTTTATTTGATATTTTTACGGTAATGTGTTAATTTCACACATAAATCGCTCCGGAGTATGTCGCACCCATGGCCAAACTATGAAAAAAACTGCGACTTATGCCGTATTTTTTGGACTATAAGTCGGCGTCTTTTTTCATAGTTAGGCCGTGGGTGCGACTTATACTCCGGAGCGACTTATGTGTGAAATTATTAACACATTACCGTAAAATATCAAATAATATTATTTATCTCATTCGCGTGAGCGACCAAGAAAATGTCCGTAACCGTCACACACATGCCAACCAATAAGAATTCGGCGGGAACGGGTCATGGCAGAAGTGCATTGTGGGTCCTGGGATGCTAACTGATATACGCTACTGCCGAAGCTATTAAAATGGATCACATCAACATTGGCGGTAACTTATAAAAACTGAGAAGGACTGAACTAAAATGGCACCGAAAGGGAAATCATATACTGCAGATTACAAGCTGGACGTAGTGAAATATGCAGCAGAGAACGGCAATCGAGCAGCAGAAAGAAAGGGCGCATACCAGAGGAGACACACAGGAAGAAGATTTCATCGGATTTAGCGATCGGGAGTGACAGATTGTTTGGCAAACGTATAGCATGTTCTATATGTTATAGTTATTTGAATGACTCTTGCCATGATGTGTTGCATTAACATACCAGGCACGTTTTCAGTTGGTTATTTATGCGTCATATAACATACTTATTCAGCCTGTTGTTCACTATTCTTTATTTATTTTAAATTGCCTTTCAAATGTCTATTCTTGGTGTTGATTTTATCAAATAAATATCCCCCAAAAATGCGACTTATACTCCAGTGCGACGTATATTTATGTTTTTTTCCTTTATTGTGCATTTTCGGCCGGTGCGACTTATACACCCAAGCGATTTATACCCCGAAAAATACAATAATTCACAAACAGAAAAATAACCTACCTGAGAAAAATCTCTGCACTTCATCCACCGAACAGGACCAAGGGAGACCCCTGATTCGTACAACGTAGCCTTCATCACCCATTTTTGTATGTAGAAAAGCCTTGAAAACAGGACTTTTGTTTATTGTTCATGGAAGAGAATGCACAGTAAATCATGAAGAGTGCAGATGTCACTTGGTACAAATCGTCACAAAGGCACAACTCGTTCGTTATTAATTATTTTAAGAAATTGCAATACGAAAATAGCCCACATTGCTTTATTATCACAATGAATGCAAACAAGACCGAGTAAAAGTACAGAAGCGGTAGTTTTGAACGGCGTGGTTGGCGCCATCTTGATTTGTATTTTACCACGGCTAAAATGTAGTAAGACGTTGGAATGTTACTTTTATTCCTGTGCATCAATAATAATAATAATAATACGCAATACAATATGCGCAGTACGAACATTTACAGTATAACATGTATAAAGATGCCAACTACTTTATCGGCTCCACTCAATTGAGACGCGTTACCTAAAAAAAATAACGTGTTTCCTGAGATATTACAAAGGGCTTTTCGTATATTAATATTGTCACTTTTGAGCTGAAGTAACAGCATAAATAGTTAATTATAAAAAGGTATTGTAACGGTTTGTGTGTGTCTAATACCACACCGAGGTTGAAGAACAAAAGAGGCCTTCGCACCCCCTGCGCCATATGCCTCGCTAGTTAGCTTCCAGGCTAACGTTCACAATTAAAAGGAGAAAATGCACAGTTTGCTTCACTCACTGATAACCATATTAAATCATACACTCTAAAAAGATTTAAAAAGTGGGTTTGGTAAAGTACAACGAAAGGTAAATAGATGAGTTAACTTACCTAGTTTATTCGTAGACAGAACACGCCGGTAGTGTTACTAGCGTAGAGGAAGGCCTGTGTGATGCAGCAAGCTCGTTCAGGGTTGCCAGACTTTTAACCGCCGACCCCCTTTCGAGACGAACACAAAACACACAGACTCTAACGCAACTGCAGTTCTTAGCATGAAACAACTAAAAAAATTCTAGTACGTAAAATTGTACAGTGTGTTCCTGTTTGAATTACCAGTAAATATGAAATAATACCCAGTCTGGACTGCTATGCTCAACGTTGGAATAAAAACGTGTGTTTACACGCAACCTGGCAATCCCTACAAAGCGCCACAGTCTGGGTCCACGCCCAAAAAGGATGACGTAGTTGTCCCAGGCCCAGAATGGCGGGTAACACCTCCACTTTGCACTGAAGTCCTATCTGATCCAAAAGCCTGTTTCACTTGTTATTCCTCTTATTTTTTGGGGGGGATGTTTGAGTATACTTCCATTTCAATCTTTTTCAAAAGAATACCTACATTGATTGATTGATTGATTGATTGAATTATTTATTTCAAACCTGCACAGTACAATAACACACTTTTTTTTCTTTTTCTTTTTACACTTTGGCAGGGACATTTATGCAAGGCTTGAAAAGGGGTTGGATGAAGCAGATGCTTATAATATCCCAACCCCTCTCACTCATTCCACATTTAACATAAACAATATAATTCAAGAACAATACTATACAAACAAAAACAAGAAAAGCTCCTGTACACTAACAATACAATAGTACCACTGTTACTATGAGACAAGACAAGACGAGACAAAACACACACACACACACTAGAGATGCGCGGATAGGCAATTATTTCATCCGCAACCGCATCAGAAAGTCGTCAACCATCCGCAATCCACCCGATCTAACATTTGATCAGAACCGCATCCGCCCGCCATCCGCCCGCACCCGCCCGTTGTTATATATCTAATATAGACGATGCAAGGCATTAGTGAGGTTATAAAGCTTTTGCCTGTTAAAGAAAGGAGACTGATCCAATGCAGCACAGACATTCGCGTGCCACGCTGTCACGACCCAGACGCACACCAGTGCGCAATCATATGGGAGCCGCGCTGAGCGCACCTCCAAGCGCGTCTCGCTGCCGGCGACGGCCGGGTATGGGCCCGACGCTCCAGCGCCATCCATTTTCAGGGCTAGTTGATTCGGCAGGTGGGTTGTTACACACTCCTTAGCGGGTTCCAACTTCCATGGCCACCGTCCTAGCTGCTGTCTATATCAACCAGGGTGAGCCCCACCCCTTTCGTGAGCGCACTGCGCGCGGAGTGACCCCTGTTACGAGCCCCCGGCAACAGGGGTGGCGGGCAGGTAAGCTGCGCGGGCGGAGCGCGTGGAGTGACCCCTGTTACGAGCCCCCGGCCACGGGGGTGGCGGGCAGGTAAGCTGCTTACCTGCTGCGCGTGACGCCGGCCGCGGCGAAGGCGGACGAGGCGGGGTGTCGGTGCGGTGGGCGCGGTGGGGACCCTGGACGTGCGTCGGGCCCTTCTCGCGGATCGCTTCAGCTACGGCTCCCGGTGGGGCCCTCTCGGGGGAAGGGGCCTCGGTCCCGGAACCCGGCGAGGCGTCACCTTCTCCACTCCGTAAAAGTGTCCATCTCTTTTCTTTTTTTTTCTTCTGTTGTGGCATATGCTGCAGGTGCCTGCTCGTTTTTCGTATGTGGGTAACAACATTTAACTATGTATATATATTTCCGAATTGGTTTAACTGCCACCCGCCTGAATCTATTTAAAATCTAATTTTTTTATATAATTTGAACCACCCGACCCGACCCGACACGCGGATAAAATCTAATTTTTTTTAATTTCATCCGCCCGATCCGCGGATAATCCGCGGACTCCGCGGTTGTGCCCGCAAACCGCGCATCTCTAACACACACACACATACACACTTACACACACACACACACACACACACACACACACACACACAGGCCCAAACACACTCTGACCATACACCTCTCTCTCATCGCTCTGTGCTGAGGGCATCACTCTCTTTCCTATTCCTTGCATATCGTGTTGCTAAAGTACCCATCCGCCATGTTTGGCCTTGTGTGCATGTTTGAAAAAAATAATTAAAAAAAATTAATAATGTGGAAACAAGTGTGAAACTGAGAATGGCTTGATTTTTTTTTTATTCTGCTTGATTGCATTTACTGTATACTATCTCCCAGCATAACCTTTAGGTCAGTGGTCCCCAACCACCGGGCCGCGGCCTGGTACCGGTCCATGGATCGATTGGTACCTGGTCGCACAAGAAATAAAAAAATAAAAATACATGTTTTATTTTATTTATTTATTTTTTCAAATCAACATAAAAAACACAAGATACACTTACAATTAGTGCGCCAACCCAAAAAACCTCCCTCCCCCACTCATTCACACTCATTCACACAAAAGAGTTGTTTCTTTCTGTTATTAATATTTCTGGTTCCTACATTATATATCAATATAGATCAGTGGTTCTTAACCTTGTTGGAAGTACCGAACCCCACCAATTTCATATGCGCATTCACCGAACCCTTCTTTAGTGAAAAATAAAAGGTTTTGTTTTTTTCAAATTCAAGAAAAAGTTATGTTTTTTTACTGGTGCACAAAATGAACATCACCTTGTTCAAACAACAAAACCAACACATTGCATGAACTCACAACAAATTACACACCTTACACACATTACCATGAATTGATGAAAAACTTATTCGGGTGTTACCATTTAGTGGTCAATTGTACGGAATATGGACTGTACTGTGTAAACTGTACTGTGTATTCTCTTCCTTTGCAATCTGCTAGTAAAAGTTTCAATCGATCAATCAAACAACCTGCAAATCAGATGGAAAATTAGAGGGAATATTGTTTGGGGGTATCCATAATACGCTGATAGGGAGAAGTTTCTATTTACACGATAAGTCGGATGTGTCTCCACCGAACCCCTAGGGTTCGATCGAACCCAGGTTAAGAACCACTGATATAGATCAATGCAGTCTGCAGGGATGCAGTCTGTAAGCACACATGATTGTATTTCTTTGTGACCAAAAAAAACAAAAAAACATCCCCCCCCGGTCCGTGGGACAAATTTTCAAGCGTTGACCGGTCCGCGGCTACAAAAAGGTTGGGGACCACTGCTTTAGGTGACGCCCCCCCCCCCCCCCTTCACTCCACATCCGACCCCCCGGATTGTCAATAATTCAATGTATATACTCTGATGATTATCTTGTGTGATGACTGTATTATGATGATAGTGTAAATTTGTACCATGAATTGATTTACGTGGACCCCGACTTAAACACGTTGAAAAACTTATTCGAGTGTTACCATTTAGTGGTCAGTTGTACGGAATATGTACTGTACTGCCAATCAACCTATCCCCAGGTGCATGTTTTTGGCGGTGGGAGGAAGCCGGAGTACCCGGAGAGAACCTACGCAGTCACGGGGAGAACATGCAAACTCCACACAGAAAGATCCCGAGCCTGGGATTGAACCCAGGACTGCTCAGGACCTTCGTATTGTGAGGCACATCCACTAACCCCTGTGCCAAGTGTGTGAATGTGACGTGTGAATGTTGTCTGTCTATCTGTGTTGGCCCTGTGATGAGGTGGCGACTTGTCCAGGGGTGTACCTCGACTTCCGCCCGAATGCAGCTGAGATTGGCTCCAGCACCCCCCGCGACCCTAAAAAGGGACAAGCGGTAGAAAATGGATGGGATGGATGTACTGTACTGTAGAATCTACTAATACAAGTTTCAATCAATCAATCAAAAACGTAATGGACACTGTAAAAGTTGACAACTTGATGTGTGTCTTTTGGCAAGGCATTAGCCACTCTGAAATTGGATTTGAATCTGAGTTTGAAGATATCATTGTTGTACTGGAGTCATATATGTTGCGTTCACATACATTTTCAATTTGTTGGGCTTTGTTGTTTGGGTTTGGTTGAAAATAAGTACATTCCTATGACAAATGCATGCATTTTTGGTAGGCAAATGTGGGTTTTATTTGAGAAAACATTTACATGTTTAAGGTTTTTCTTATATTTTTGATGCTCCATATGGATCATTGTAATGCTATATTTGTTTCAAACATGCGTGACAAAGTCATATTCAGGAACATAAAGTTTATTGTAATAAAATATAATATAATAATATAATACATCAGTGTATATTATAGACTGTATAAGCTTTGGGTTATGACCGAAAGTACAAGATCACGGGTACAAGCGGCCGAAATGAGTTTCCTCCGCCGGGTGGCGGGGCTCTCCCTTAGAGATAGGGTGAGAAGCTCTGCCATCCGGGAGGAGCTCAAAGTAAAGCCGCTGCTCCTCCACATCGAGAGGAGCCAGATGAGGTGGTTCGGGCATCTGGTCAGGATGCCACCCGAACGCCTCCCTAGGGAGGTGTTTAGGGCACGTCCGACCGGTAGGAAGACCCAGGACACGTTGGGAAGACTATGTCTCCCGGCTGGCCTGGGAACGTCCCGGGGTCCCACAGGAAGAGCTGGACAAAGTGGCTGGGGAGAGGGAAGTCTGGGTTTCCCTGCTTAGGCTGCTGCCCCCGCGACCCGACCTCGGATAAACGGAAGAAGATGGATGGATGGATGGATGGATATTACATATATGTTATATTGCTACTATGGTACATTTTTAGTCTACTTTATACCTGCATTATCATTTCCATTCTTACCCTTTCCATCCTTTGAAATTGAGCTACTGTGTGGAACAATTTGCGGATCAATAAAGTCTGTCTAAATCTAAGTCTAAGTCCAAGTCCAATCCTCCGCCTTCTCTATGGCTCAACAATAACAGTTTTTTATCAGCAAAATAAAGACTATATACAGATGCCTTATTCAGTGATGTGAGAAATGGGAATAACAAGAAATAAGAAAATAATAAGACATTTTATATCATTAATAATAACTACTGTGATGAGGTGGCGACTTGTCCAGGGTGTACCCCGCCTTCCGCCCGAATGCAGCTGAGATAGGCCCCAGCACCCCCCGCGACCCCAAAAGGGACAAGCGGTAGAAAATGGATGAATGGACAAATTATAAAACAATTGCTCAAGATTCACTCAATATAGTAATGTCCATGTATTTGCAGTTAGTTTGCAAGAAACCAACACAACAACTGAATAACTCAACCAATTTTACAAACGGTCACCAAAGTAAATTATTTTAAATACATCAATGGGTATAATGATCAATCATTTTGAGTGCAACTGTTAAAAATGAGACTAAATGTGATTTAAAAAAATGTAACAATCATGACTGTCAGAGCATGTGAGTGTTTATGTTCTCTTGTAACAGTACTTGATTATATTGTTTAATCTATTGATCTGTTTGATTTAGCACAACAAACCCTGAACTTATCATCCGTTTCTCTTTTTTTTATATGTCCCTATTAGTTTTTACAACATTTTAGAGAGGGAGGCAATAACATTGATTGATTGATTGATTGAAACTTTTATTAGTAGATTGCACAGTACAGTACATATTCCGTGCAATTGACCACTAAATGGTAACACCCGAATAAGTTTTTCAATTTGTTTAAGTCGGGGTCCACGTAAATCAATTCATGGTACAAATATATACTATCATCATAGTACAGTCACCACACAAGTTAATCATCAGAGTATATACATTGAATTATTTACATTATTTACAATCCGGGGGGTGGGATGAGGAGGGTTTGGTTGATATCAGCACTTCAGTCATCAACAATTGCATCATCAGAGAAATGGACATTGAAACAGTGTAGGTCTGACTTGGTAGGATATGTACAGCGAGCAGAGAACATAGTGAGTTCAGATAGCATAAGAACAAGTATACTGTATACTAGGGCTGCAACAACTAATCGATTAAATCGATTAAAATCGATTATAAAAATAGTTGGCGATTAATTTAGTCATCGATTTGTTGGATCTATGCTATGCGCATGCGCAGAGGCAATTAAAAAAAAAATTGTATTTTTTTTAAAAATGTATTAACCTTTATTTATAAACTGCAACATGTACAAACAGCTGAGAAACAATAATCAAAATAAGTATGGTGCCAGTATGCTGTTTTCCCCCCAATAAAATACTGGAAAGGATAGAAATTTAGTTTGTCTCTTTTATCCGATTATGAATCGGTTAATCGAAGTAATAATCGACAGATTAATCGATTATCAAATTAATCGTTAGTTGCAGCCCTAGTATATACATTAGAAATGCATTTGATGACAAATGATTATAATCTGGTTCGCGTTGACTGAAAACAACAAAAACATTTTATCATCGTACATTTTGCATTGTGGTTCCTCTTGTACAACTTACTACTAAAATAAAAAGGGGTAGGAATAATAAAATTGGATTCTTCATACTTATTTTCAGACATGTTGTAAAGAATGATTAATTGATTTAAACTTTTATAAGTAGATTGCACAGTACAGTACATATTCCGTACAATTGACCACTAAATGGTAACACCCGAATACGTTTTTCAACTTGTTTAATTCGGGGTCCATGATACAGATATATACTATCATCATAATACAGTCATCACACAAGATAATCATCAGAGTACAAACCCCGTTTCCATATGAGTTGGGAAATTGTGTTAGATGTAAATATAAACGGAATACAATGATTTGCAAATCCTTTTCAACCCATATTCAATTGAATGCACTACAAAGACAAGATATTTGATGTTCAAACTCATAAACTTTATTTTTATTTTTTTTCAAATAATAATTAACTTAGAATTTCATGGCTGCAACATGTGCCAAAGTAGTTGGGAAAGGGCATGTTCACCACTGTGTTACATGGCCTTTCCTTTTAACAACACTCAGTAAACGTTTGGGAACTGAGGAGACACATTTTTTAAGCTTCTCAGGTGGAATTCTTTCCCATTCTTGCTTGATGTACAGCTTAAGTTGTTCAACAGTCCGGGGGTCTCCGTTGTGGTATTTTAGGCTTCATAATGCGCCACACATTTTCAATGGGAGACAGGTCTGGACTACAGGCAGGCCAATCTAGTACCCACACTCTTTTACTATGAAGCCACGTTGATGTAACACGTGGCTTGGCATTGTCTTGCTGAAATAAGCAGGGGCGTCCATGGTAACATATGTTGCTCCAAAGCCTGTATGTACCTTTCAGCATTAATGGCGCCTTCACAGATGTGTAAGTTACCCATGTCTTGGGCACTAATACACCCCCATACCATGACAGATGCTGGCTTTTCAACTTTGTGCCTATAACAATCCGGATGGTCTTTTTCCTCTTTGGTCCGGAGGACACGACGTCCACAGTTTCTAAAAACAATTTGAAATGTGGACTCGTCCGACCACAGAACACTTTTCCATTTTGTATCAGTCCATCTTAGACGAGCTCAGGCCCAGCGAAGGCGACGGTGTTTCTGGGTGTTGTTGATAAACGGTTTTCAACTTGCATAGGAGAGTTTTAACTTGCACTTACAGATGTAGCGACCAACTGTAGTTACTGACAGTGGGTTTCTGAAGTGTTCCTGAGCCCATGTGGTGATATCCTTTACACACTGATGTCGCTTGTTGATGCAGTACAGCCTGAGGGATCGAAGGTCACGGGTTTAGCTGCTTACGTGCTCTGATTTCTCCAGATTCTCTGAACCCTTTGATGATATTACGGACCGTAGATGGTGAAATCCCTAAATTCCTTGCAATAGTTGGTTGAGAAAGGTTTTTCTTAAACTGTTCAACAATTTGCTCACGCATTTGTTGACAAAGTGGTGACCCTCGCCCCATCCGTGTTTGTGAATGACTGAGCATTTCAAGGAATCTACTTTTAAAGTTAAAGTTAAAGTTAAAGTTAAAGTATCAATGATTGTCACACACACACGAGGTGTGGCGAAATTATTCTCTGCATTTGACCCATCACCCTTGATCACCCCCTGGGAGGTGAGGGGAGCAGTGGGCAGCAGCGGTGGCCGCGCCCGGGAATCATTTTTGGTGATTTAACCCCCAATTCCAACCCTTGATGCTGAGTGCCAAGCAGGGAGGTAATGGGTCCCATTTTTATAGTCTTTGGTATGACTCGGCCGGGGTTTGAACTCACAACCTACCGATCTCAGGGCGGACACTCTATCCACTAGGCCACTGAGTATACCCAATCATGGCACCCACCCGTTCCCAATTTGCTTGTTCACCTGTGGGATGTTCCAAATAAGTCTTTGATGAGCATTCCTCAACTTTATCAGTATTTATTGCCACCTTTCCCAACTTCTTTGTCACGTGATGCTGGCATCAAATTCTAAAGTTAATGATTATTTGCACAAAAAAAAAATGTTTATCAGTTTGAACATCAAATATGTTGTCTTTGTAGCATATTCAACTGAATATGGGTTGAAAATGATTTGCAAATCATTGTATTTTGTTTATATTTACATCTAACATAATTTCCCAACTCATATGGAAACAGGGTTTGTATATACATTGAATTATTTACATTATTTACAATCCGGGGTGTGGGATGTGGAGGGGGGGGTGGTTAGGTTTGGTTGATATCAACACTTCAGTCATCAACAATTGCATCATCAGAGAAATGGACATTGAAACAGTGTAGGACTGACTTGGTATGATATGTACAGCAAGTAGTGGACATAGAGAGAGAGATCAGAAAGCATAAGAATAAGTATCTACATTTGATTATTTACATTTGATTATTTACAATCCGGGGAGGTGGGATGTGGAAGGGGGAGGGTGTTAGTTTAGGGTTGGAGTTGCCTGGAGGTGTTCTTTTAGTGCGGTTTGGAACATTGAACAGGAAATTAAAATATGTACAATATGTAATGTATCATATTGAAACTTTTGAAATAAACTTAAAGTTTAAAATTAAAAAATATTCTCACAAAATATTAAAGAGTTGAGCATGTACTGTATGGACTGCAATAATATAAACATTTTGGTTACATTACGTCGAAAATCGGATTCTCTGAAGAAGGCACAGGTATGGCCGAGTTGTTGTCTTGAGCATGTGTGTGACGTCCCAATGAGAGTTGACATGAACTGGTAACGCTAGCTACCAGTTAAGTTGGCCTTCCATGTCATGTCTTGACGTTCGTTATACAGCCTCGTGATATTGGTAAACCTAACATGACGTTATGTTCTTCCTGTTTGACAGGCATCTAATGCGGCGAATCGGAAGCGGGTATTTTTCCGCGAGGGCCAATGGGATTGCGAGAATCCTCACCAGAGGCGGTCTTTCTCAGAAACAGTGCGTATCGGGTTAGGTTGTTAGAAAGTTAATGGCTGGGGGAAAGAGAACCTCCTCAACCGTAGCTTCGGGAGAGTTTCTGGATTCCCTGAAGTAAAACAACGCAAATAGCCGGAAGGAAAGAGTCTGGACGGACGGTTTACGTCAACAACTCGCTCGTTAACCCACGTATCGTGAAAATAATTATGCAGGATGCAGTAGCCGGGACGGCAATGCTGACGGACGGCTTCGAGGACGAGATTGACTCGGTGACTCCTCGCTCCCCAGTGGCAGGGATGGGGGTAGGAGCGACACCAGGAGGAGTCGGGCTAGGGGGCATTGGGATTGGTGTGGGTGGAAAGAAAGTACGCTTGTACGGCGAACCTGGCGGGCCTTCCGCGGACAGACTGGATTTCAAACTGGCGGCCGCGGCCGTCCTCTCATCGGGTCCGGGATCCGGCAGCGACGAAGACGAGGTTTCAGAGGTAGCTCAACTAAGCTAAGCTAGTTAGCTAAGCCTTGCCAGAACGTACGGCTGCGTTCCTCTTGCTTCTGGAGCTAACGTTAGCTGCTAGCCACCTCCTCCCAGGCCGCTGAAATTACGTAAAATAAACTCGGACCTTTTACTATTTTACCCATTTGCGAGCATAAGAAGCTTACGTAGTGTCTTATACCGACGATATTGGTGAAGTGCTGGACATTTGTTCACACGAACCAGCTGAAATGTTTTATTTATGCAGCTCAGGCTTTAAATGGGGCCTAGTTGGGGTGTAAGCAACGACGGCCTCGTTCGGTGCTGTCGTCTCTTAACACCCATCACAAGTTTGTTCTTTCCAGCCGAAGCAGATGGAAGATGTTCACTAACCAACGACGGATTCTGCCAGTTTATCGGTAGCTATGTTACGCGTACGACAGTTTCCATGTCATGTAAATGAGCCCCGCTCGTCCCACGGCTAACTTTGCGAGGGACAATCCGGGTTGTGTTTTTAATTGCGGAACTCCAATATTCGACAGTTGCTGTAATATATAAGCAAATATATAATGTCATGTGGGTGCCGGCATTGTGTCAGTTGTATTTTTTTTTCCAACTACATTATTAAGAGAGTTTATGTCGATAGATATTCAACTTCCCATGTGCTGGCAGTCACAGCAGGACAGGTGTGATTGTATTTCCTCCATCGCATGTGAACACACGGCAGTGCGTTAAATTAGTCCACGCTTCTATAATCATCAATTTGAATTGTAAAATGACATTAACACATTTGACCAGAATGACTCACCTATTGTCATGACGCAAGCAATTGGACTTTTCTAACATTTATTCCGTGTGTCATATGATATGCCAGCGGCAAACATGGGAATTGAGCTAGATGGTAAATATTTGATTCACACAAACCTATCTAAAGTTTCAGTTATATACAATTTAATAATGTCAGTCATCTTGCATATTGACTGTCACACGGCTACTGCTGCAAATAACTATTCTGTTGAACTCTTTATTGTTGCAAACTTATAGTGTATCTCATCAGGGGGGAGTACAGCCATAACAACTAGACAGATGTCAGCTGATGCTGATATTATTACAGCCTGTCAAAGTTTATTTCTCATCTATGCAACATGACAACATTGTGCAGTGTCAATACCAATGTATTTGGGTTAATTAAGCAGATGAAAAGTGGCCTAGGTTTAAAACAAAAAGACAATATATTGATGATATAATCCTGCAAAGGAAATGAAGGATGACAATTGCATAAAGACACCAAGGTATATCCGAAAGGCTGTGTTTGCAGTGGTGTTTGACTGCAGTTGAGATTTCACTGCTGTGGGCAGTAGCTAAAATCTGAGCCCCAGGATTAAACAGATGCCATTCCAGGCCTATCCAGCTCTGTGGATACCAACACTCTGGGAACTGTAGTTCAATAGTAGTGAAGACTGATGTCCATTGTTGAATGTAAAAGTGTTCTCACTGGTCCTGTGGCAGAATTCCTCCAAGTTGCTAAATTATCATTTTTACTTGCACAAATGTATATAAATTTAGTGTAAGGTCACATTTTATCTTGGTATGTGTGGGATTTTGGATAAATAGTTAACTTCAAGTCATTCAATTGTTCATTTCAGCCAACAGAAATCACTTGATATTAAGCAAATTTTTGTTATTTAAAGTTGTAGACACTGGAGACGCACACCAGTAAGCCCAGAGGCAAATAGCCCCTATAGATGGAAACCAAAACTCTGTCCACTATTGTAGGTTCAACTCAAGGAGGGTGAAATGTTTCTTAAGTAAATACATCTTAACTGTCATTTGTAATCTGACCTATTTATCAGTCTATATAGTACAAAAATAAAGAAAAAAATACAACATCTTAGAGGGTTCTTTGAAAGCCAGATTGTGAGTGTTGCCATTAAAAGCTATACTACACATACAGTACAAACAGTGCTACAAATGTAATTCATATCTTTACTGTAAACATTATCTGTAAGTTTTACAAAACAGATTGATAGATGACATGCAACGGTGTCATGTGTAGATTGTAAGGTTTAAATATGGACTAATTTCTTCTGGCCAACCTTGTTGAGTTTGAGTAAATGTTAAGCAACTAACCCACAAGTGCCAACAAGGCCATGTTGGCTCTGTGTGTAAGGTTGTAATTCCTTGCTATGGTACTGCCACTCTTCTGTGCTTTTGCCCGCCTTCTGCACATTGTAAGACATCGTAAACAAATAAGGGCGGAAGGCCTTTTGTTTTTAGTTAGCCTAATTGTGTTATGTCAGATTATTAACATGACTGTTTACAATGGGTCACATGTGCACCATTATACTTATGTTTCACACTTTTATTTTCTTCAAGCTTTCTGTAAGATGCAAAGTCTAGAAAACTATTTGACCTTTCGTTGTGCTCATCTCGGTCCTTTCCAGGTTGAGTCCTTCATTTTGGACCAAGAGGATCTGGATAACCCCATCATGAAGACAGCATCAGAGTTACTTTTGTCTAGCGCAACAGACGGAGTTGATTTGAGGACAGTAGATCCAGAGACACAGGCCCGGCTTGAAGCGCTACTAGAAGCTGCAGGTATGATTGCGTTGTCCACCTTTACGTAACTTGACGTGTTATTTGTAGTTGACTATCACTAGCTGCGTTTCCATTACAGTTTTTCGCAAAATAAAAGCAGTATTTCTAAAATTTCGACAAAGTCAGTGTTTCCATTAAAGGGTGTTTTGGGTCATGAGCCGTAATTCTCGTAAAATCTCGTCCCGAGAGACTCCACTTTGAGGAAGAACGACACTTTGCGATTCTGTGGTTTTGGAACTGTGATTACAATTGCAGCCACTGTTGTTGCCGTGATTGTCAATAGAAGACGAAGGCAGCAGGTGTTCGCTCAAAGGCAATGTCTTTACGTATGGCAGCAGCCACGATTGAAGGTTTTTTTGGGAGAGAATTCTGAAAGACAAATTCACAGAAGAATTGTGGATTCAAGGGCCCCCTCAACATTGTTCAGGCATGTGGGTCTCACCGAGCCTGCGAGTCGGCCTCTATTGTCGAGAAGGGACCTACAGGACGGCCCGCTGCCGCCTCGCTCCCCCTGGCCGACCGTTAAGAAGCGAGATCAAGGCGACCTTTCTGCCCTAGTTGTCCTGCATCGGCAGGTGTTTAGGTGCTCTGTAATTGCGAAAAAAATGTTTCCATCATGCTTTTGCGACACACTTTAATCTCAGAAGAGTAAAAATGTTTTAACAATATTTGAGAGGTTTTTAAAAATATGGGTGTTTCTATTACCATTTTATTATTGCGATATTTAGGTTTTGCGCATTTCTATGGGTAATGGAAACGCAGCTATTGTGATGGTCAAAGCGAATGTGGTCCTTAATTTGTTGCTGTAATTCCTAAAACTTCCTGTCAGTTTTTATTTTTCCTATGTCATTTTCAAACCAAACAGACTGTCTTTGTGGAAAACCTTGGGCTGAAATTGCTTAAACAAAGAGCAGCTGCTGGTTCAGCAAGTGTTTTATTGGTTTGAATATGATTAGTGAAAATTTGCTTGAATATAGGCTGCAGTCTAACTGTAAGAAAAGTCTATGTAGAGTAATCCATCAACCCTGGGTGTCCTGGCCTCATTTGGGCTTATGAACATTATGAGGCAGATTAACCCTGCAACACACTTGAGCCTACACCGCATGTAGAGAGCCCATGTGAACAAATACTGACTAATCCTATTCTAGGTGTCTTTCTCCTAGACTAGTCAAGTGGTTGTAGCATAAGCTATCATAACATTACACCTGTTAAAGTCATAATGAATAGATATTTTTAAATATATTTTTTTATTATATCAATACAGAAGGTTGAATCTACATTCAAAAGTTGTGGCAGAACCATCTAAAATGATTTATCAGTATTGTAAATATTCACAAATAGAAAATATTAACAAAACAGCCTCACACAAGCCTTTTTAAGACCATCACACAGGAAGTATTCCATATGTGACACTAAACATCTCAACAATACTCTATAATAGATATGCATTTTCTCGTAGTCTGGTCAACGAGACATATCTCTACTTATAAGTGATGCATCTAGTGCTGCGACAACTAATCGATTAAAATCGATTATAAAAATAGTTGGCGATTAATTTAGTCATCGATTTGTTGGATCTATGCTATGCACAATTGTTAATTTATTTAGAATTTTTATTTTAAAAACTTTTTTTTTAATTTACCGTATTTTCCGCACCATAAGGCGCCCTGGGTTATAAGCCGCGCCTTCAATGAACGGCATATTTCAAAACTTTGTCCACCTATAAGCCGCCCCGTTGTAAGCCGCATCTAACTGCGCTAAAGGAATGTCAAAAAAACAGTCAGATAGGTCAGTCAAACTTTAATAATATATTAAAAACCAGCGTTCTAACAACTCTGTTCACTCCCAAAATGTACGCAAATGTGCAATCACAAACATAGTAAAATTCAAAATAGTGCAGAGCAATAGCAACATAATGTTGCTCGAACGTTAATGTCACAACACACAAAATAAACATAACGCTCACTTTCTGAAGCTATTCTTCATTCATAAATCCCTCGAATTCTTCTCCTTCGGTGTCCGAATTGAAAAGTTGGGCGAATGTGGGATCCAAAATGGCCGGCTCCGTCTCGTCGAAGTAATCGGAGTCAGTGTCGCTGTTGTCCAGCAGTTCTGTGAATCCTGCCTTCCGGAAAGCTCGGACCACAGTTGTGACCGAAATATCTGCCCAGGTATTTACGATCCACTGGCAGATGTTGGCGTATGTCGTCCAGCGCTGTCTCCCTGTCTTGGTGAACGTCACGTGTGTTCGCCTTCTGTCATCCACTGTTCCCACGCAGTTAGCAGTCTAGCTTCGAATGCCCTGTTGACACCAATATCTAGCGGCTGGAGGTCTTTTGTCAATCCACCCGGAATGACGGCGAGTATTGAATTAAGCGCGTAAGCGTGTCTCTTAATGTGATGTTATGAGCTAGCAAATATAACAACTACACTACCCAGCATGCAACGATAGTGACGAGCATGCGCGGTAGCCCTGAGAAGCGTTGTTGTATGCCGGCAGTTAGAATGTGGTTATGAGCACGCTGTGAGTAAACGTTGAGAACTCAGTTAACACGCCTCGTCTGCATTATTTATAATTAGACAGACAACACACTTAATAGGAGCCATTTTGGGGTCTTTACATAAACACACAAATGGAAATGAAACGTCACATATCCCAGCATGCACCGCGCGCTTCTTCTTCTACGGGGAAAAAAGATGGCGGCTGTTTACCGTAGTTGCGAGACCTACATTTTATGAAAATTAATATTAATATTAACCCATATATAAGGCGCACCGGATTATAAGGCGCACTGTCAGCTTTTGAGAAAATTTGTGGTTTTTAGGTGCGCCTTATAGTGCGGAAAATACGGTACCTTTATTTATAAACTGCAACATGTACAAACAGCTGAGAAACAATAACCAAAATAAGTATGGTGCCAGTATGCTGTTTTTTTCCTTCAATAAAATACTGGAAAGGATAGAAATGTAGTTTGTCTCTTTTATCCGATTATTAATCGATTAATCGAAGTAATAATCGACAGATTAACCGATTATCAAAAGAATCGTTAGTTGCAGCCCTAGATGCATCTATAACTTTTTTTTATTTTAAAAATGTCATACGTCAATATATAGGTTAACGAGCGCTATTCATCTTATAATACAGATTTGTTTGGTTTCATGTCATGGAGGGGGTTAGGCTGATTCTCATGCCGTCATATCAGGGAAATTCAAAAAATGCAATGGGATTACCCCACTTTTAAAATCAATTCCCATATCTATTAATTTACTTTAAATTGAAAGCTTTTGATATTAAGTCCATCACACACATCAACACCTGTCTTGCTGAGTTGAATACAGTAATACCTCAGGGTACGGGTTAAATTCGTTATGTGACACAGCTCGTACCTTGAAAAACTTGTTATTCCAAAACAGCATTGCCCTATGAAAGGAATTACAATCAATTTTAATCTGCGCTTGTCCCACCAAACCACACAATTTTAACATGCCTTTTAAAAAGAAAAACACTTTCAAATAAGAAATATTATATCAAAACAATACAATAGAAGTGGTAGTACAAACAAGTAATGTAATAATATTGTACAACATTTACATTGTAGAGCAGAATTATAGGGTATCTCCTTCAGGCTTCTCAGTCAAACACACCGTCAGGTTCTTTTGTTATCCAAATGTCCACCATTTAGATATTTTTTTTTATGTCCCTGGCTGGCTCTATTGACTCATTCGGCTTTGGTATGATGCAGTGTTGCGCTCGAACTGCCTCGCCAAGTGGGCTAAACGCTCGGTCGTGTTTTGGATTGTTTCTTTCTTTTAATACAATGAATATCATTCACTTCTTCTTCGCACTCTCCCTCACACTCATTTTCTTAATTACCATAATTTGACAAACAAATTCATGTAATGATAATCATAATAATGGATTAGATTTATATAACACTTTTTTTCCTATTCACGATACCAGGGGTCGGCAACCCAAAATGTTGAAAGAGCCATATTGGACCTAAAATACAAAAATGAAATATGTCTGGAGCCGCAAAAAATGTAAAGCTTTATATAGGTACTATAATAAAGATATACACATGATGTAAGTGCCTATATTATCTATAATACCCTATCAAAATGACTGTGTCGCAGGCTGATACAAATCTTCATTGACAAATGTTGAAAAGTAATATTTATTATACACATTTTTACAATGTTTACAATTAATAAAACAGAGGCTTCTCAGAAGGTGAGAAACTCCTAGAAATTACTTTCTTATAATGGCGAAAGATTTAGATGTGTGTGTCCAAGTTAAAGGAAACGACAGGCTGTCTTCTTCTAATGGATTTATTACAATCTTTGCAAGCTGGGTAACGTTTGCTGTGGTCTATAACGGCACACAAACCGCTATCAGAAATGCAGCCAATATTACATACAGATAATATGTCATGATAAATAATCGATTTTTAGATGCATCGCAATTCAGACATGGACGATTATAGAATCGATTAGTAAACGTCGATAATCAATTTATTTAGTCTAAAGCAGTTGAGGCAATTCTCACATTTGACTAGAAATAGTTTATGATCAGTGTTGTAAAATGTACATACTAACATTGTAACATCGTAGCCAGAGTACAAGTAAGAAAATTGTCAGTGACATCTAACAGATGGTGGGTAGATGAACAAAGAGCTGTTATTAATTTTTACATTTGCCATGGAATGAGCTGGAGGCAGTGGTTTTTTCTCAACCAAACAGCTAGCAGCTAAAAGCAAACAAAATCCTTTTTTTCTGTAATTATTTTTCCTTCTTCCCTTTTAGTGTAATTCATGTGTTTCCGGACATTATTTATAAATTTCTTTGATTTTCATTTTTATGTTGCTAATTTTAAACTTCTTATCAAACAATGACCAAGTGCTGGAAATATTAAAAAAATCCAGTAGAACCTAAAGGCTGAACTCCTGCTGGTTGAAAAACAATTTCTCTCCATTAAACAAACTTTGGAATATGCAACGTTGAACACAAATCCATTTCATGATTCTTGTTTAACTTTGAACTAATTTCGAAGCAATTTCTCTCATTGGAACTGAGAAGGACAAATGGTAGAAAATGGATGGGATGGATGGATGGAATTGATGTAGAATGCATTTGTTTCGGTATTCTTACATTCATGAAAAATGTATTAACTATACTGGCAATGTTTTAATTACAGTGGTACTAACTATGTAACGATAAAAGGTATTAATAATAACCGCGATAAAACTCTTGACGGTTTGTATTATTGTTTTGAATTAAGATTATCGAAAAACCGTGAATGATAACCGCACTTTGATGAACTCCCAGACCCACTAGCGCTAGCTTGTGAGGTACTTTAAATGCTAAAATTAATAGAAGAAACATTAACATATTTCCCCATTAAGAAACAACATACCCCAATATATACTTATATAAGCACTTTAGTGTCTGAGCAATTAAGATTTTCAGTTGTGCACATTGAATCTACAAGCTCTGTTCTTTTGTGTGATGATTTATACTCTCAGGAATACACAAAGGTGTTTTTTATTTGAACAACTTTAATGACACAGACGGAGGTGTCTACTACAGGAAGAGAACTTGTGTGACGTCACATAAACCGGAGATAAAGCAGAGTGAACGCTCAATTTGCCATTATCAATAAAAACACATTTTTTTCATGCATCCATTTTATTTTACAGATAAATGGAAGAAGATAAACATATTTAAAGACTCAATAAAATAAGTTTCTTAAGAATCCAGAACAATATTTAAAGTTTCTTCTGACAAGAAAGTATATTGTTTCTATTTATTTTAGTTATTAAAAAAAAAAAAATACTGGTTAAAGGATTTCAGTGTGTGGATAAGTAATTTTTGAGCAAATTCTACAATAATAATAACCGTGATCTGACATTTTCAGATTGTTCCATCTCTAAGTGGTACATCATATAGCAAGCACATTGCGTTCAACAACCGAGGTTGTAAGTCAAATCAGTCCCGCTCATTGACATTAATTAATTAATATTTCTGTGCTTGGCCCTCCAATTAACTACAATTTTAAAATGTAACATGTCTTTTTAAAAAGAAAAACAACTTTTAGATAATAAATATTGTTTGAAGCACCTACAAACAATGATAGTAGTTTTATGAAATAATGTAATAATATTTTCTGCTTTGCTCTAAATCTCTGTTTTGGTTGTTGGAGGGCAGGATTGTGTCGATCTGTGGCTGTGGGTGTTGACAAATACCACTTCAGCAGCAGCAAAAATACTTGTAACTCAAATTATGCCTGCAACTTAAAGCATTACTAAAAGCAGGAACAGAGCTCATGTCTCAAAATATTCATAATTTAAGGTACTCCTAATTTGCAGTTCCACTATACTATTATAACATTACTTGCTATCATTGTAAATATGTATAATTGTAAAAGTGATCTGAAATCTCATATTATTACAGCATATGTGATGGTTGTTAAACCTCCATGTTTTGAGTGACTTTAGAAGCATATTTTCCAGCAATGTTTGACTTTAGAGGGTCCACTGTTTTCAGTATCAAATTGCCACCATCATAAAACATTTGTTAACTGTACTAACGTTTGTGTACAAAGAAGTAAACCATTGAGGTAATGTTGAACTAAATCATTAAAAGTGACAGCATACCCATCTTGGTCGACATAGGTAGCAAGTAACTTTAGCCAACAGCTAAAATTACCAGTCGACTCCGGTGGTCACTGACGTAAAATCAGCAACTCGTTCAAAAGTGTCAGTTGCACCCATTTTTACCAAAAGTTTTACATCAACAGCGTTAATTTATGAAATGTAAATAAGGGTGTCACTTTTTTGAGCAACATTATTTATGTAACTTGTTGCCCTCGAGCGCAGTGTTTTTCAACCACTGTGCCGCGGCACACCAGTGTGCCGTGAGATAGTCTGGTGTGCCGTGGGAGATTATCTAATTTCACCTATTTGGGTTAAAAATATTTTTTGCAAACCAGTAATTATAGTCTGCAAATTATGTGTTGTTGTTGTTTATGTGCTGTCTAGAGCTCGGCAGAGTAACCGTGTAATACTCTTCCATATCAGTAGGTGGCAGCCGGTAGCTAATTGCTTTGTAGATGTCGGAAACAGCGGGAGGCAGCGTGCAGGTAAAAAGGTATCTAATGCTTAAACCAAAAATAAACAAAAAGTGAGTGCTCCTAAGAAAGGGCATTGAAGCTTAGGGAAGGCTATGCAGAACAAAACTAAAACTGAACTGGCTACAAAGTAAACAAAAACAGAATGCTGGACAACAGCAAAAGACTTACTGTGGAGTAAAGACGGCGTCCACAATGTACATCCGAACATGACATGACAATCAACAATGTCCACAAAGAAGGATAAAAAACACGGAAATATTCTTGATTGCTAAAACAAAGTAGATGCGGGAAATATCGCTCAAAGGAAGACATGTAACTGTTACAGGAAAATACCAAAAAAAGAGAAAAAGCCACCAAAATAGGAGCGCAAGACAACAATTAAAACACTACACACAGGAAAACGGCAAAAAAGTCCAAATAAGTCAGGGGGTGATGTGACAGTACACCTACTTTGAGACAAGAGCTATATTGATGCATGCTTGGTTATGGTTTAAAGTAATATCCAACAATTGCGACGACTCTTTACTGTCAACTCGTTTTTTAATGATGTCTGCTGGTGGTGTGCCTCCGGATTTTTTCAATGCAAAAAATGTGCCTTGGCTCAAAAAAGGTTGAAAAACACTGCTCTAGCGCACAGGGAAGTGGTCATGATATCAATTGGTTGCTTTTTGTTTGTCGAAAAAAAATGACGGCGTGTCAGCCTAGTTCTTGTGTTAGGGTTCTGTTCTTAGATACTGATATGCCATATAGAAAACCATTAATGATCAACTTCCTTAACCTTGTTTTCTCTGCCCTGGCAACCATTGTGAAATCCTTTTGTGAGACTCATACTAAGTTTAGCTTGAGTCGGACGCACTATGATAAAAAGGAGACCAACAAAAACACTTAAGCTGGCCTCGTGGAGGGGCTGCTGTATTCAAACTAACTTTTTTTGTTGATGTTTTGGTTTGCTTTTTCGTTTTACACAAGTTGTGAAAATATACTTATACACTTAAGTGCAGTAGTGTATCGAAATGGTTTTGATTATTGGAATAGTCTTTTATCGGACTGAAGCTTCGAAATATAGGTCATTAGCGAAAGTTGCTTTTTCCACATGCTTGGTCTTTCCTCACATCCCTTTCTTTGGCTTTCTCTTGACATGACAAACGCACAAACACAGCACACATGACTTGTTTTTTTCCCCCAGCTGTGCTTTTTCTTTTCCTTATGCTGACCACTGTACAGAGATTATTTTTCTTGCACATTGGCTGCCTGTTACCCATCTATAATTTGCACAGGACAACGTCTGACCCTAAACCATTGTTACTAAATTGTAGAACAATATTGTTTATTTGATTTTCCCAGTTATATTCATCTAATTACATTCTCACAATCATCTATTGGGTGTTTTGTGCATATATTTGGAAAACAAATATTTTTGAGAATCATAGATGGTGTATTAAAATGAATGTATAAAGTTATTGAGCCACATTAACAAATGCTTGTGTGTGTGTGTGTGTGTTTTTTTCATTTCCTCTTTCTGTTTGCTGCTACTAACCTTGGATTGGTTTGGCTGGACTGGACTTGTGCCCTCATCGGATCTGGTTTGGTTGTGCTCCCCTGTGGTTTGCCTTGCCCTCTGCACCTATGCCCTTTTGGTGTTTGCCAGGCATCGGTAAACTGTCCACTGCCGATGGTAAAGCTTTTGCAGACCCTGAGGTGCTGCGACGACTGACGTCATCTGTGAGTTGTGCCCTGGATGAAGCTGCAGCTGCGCTGACTCGTATGAGAGCTGAAAACACACTCAACGCTGGCCAAGCTGACAAGTATGTATCTGGCCTGTATCATTACAGGCTTTTGTCTTTCTTCCACACATTTTAAATATTTTCTAAGCCACAATATTTTTCTAAATACTTTTTTGAGTTTGTGTTCATGTTTATTGTCTTCGACCATATTCGTCCAAATGGGTATATATACAATATAAATGTACACAAATTCCAGTCGGTAAAATAAGCTTTTTGGAAAAATCAGTAACTAATGGCATTTATTTCAGGGATGTGTGCATAACAATAGGTTAATTAGTCAAGGACTTTTACATTTAGTCGAGATTTTATGTTTTGTGTTATCAGCTTTATATTCAAACCTAAAATTCAGAAATTACTTGCTAAACCATAAACATGGATTATCACCTTTTCCTTAAAGGAGACCTATGATGAGTTTAGTCTTTATTTAAAATGCTTACTTGTGGTCTACTCTACATTGAGTTTCAGCAAGATGTTTGTTTCTGGAGGCGTCCCAGATTGCAAATGAAACCGTGCCCCACCCTTTCCAAAAGTATCATAATTTATCTTTTGAAAATGTACACTTTTATAAATATGAATTGAAGTAATCACCGCTATTTTATTTCCATATCTGGTTGAAAATAAACCCCATAAACATTGCATAGATTCACTGGGTCACAACATTATGCTCAACTGCACACTCTCCAATCTGTTGAGTCACTCCATAAAACAGCTTTTATGTCACTGCATGTCGATGTCATTATGCACATGCCAACATCAGATGAAAATAATACTTTCTTACATTTTTTGTGTTTTCTCATTGCCTGAAGTAGAGGAGTTCCTACACCTCTGGCTGAGAGCTTTACTTTAAGGGGACCTATTATGCAAAACCAACGTTTTTTTTAACTGTTTTTGTGTATTTGGGTTGCGCATAAATTTTAAATCAAACCATGGAGGCTGAGATATTTACAAAACAATCTTATCTTCCTTCATACTTCCTCTAAATGAGCCATTTTAAATTTGTCAATTTGTGAAGTTTTTCCCCCATGTGTAACGTCAACGGTTATCTACATATATGGTAGATATTGACCTGAAAAGCTTTGCGGGAGTCTGCCATTGTAGTACCACACTGTAGTCAATAAGCTCTTTCTTTTTCTGTGGTTGTGGGGCAGACTGGCTCAGAAATACACATGCAAGCTAAAATTATCCGCTGTTGCCATTTGTAATATAAAGTAGCATAGTTCTAACTTGTATCTGTCAGTATATGGAAGTGCTAAAAACTAGAACATGACTGACGGGGAAAAGACTTGGTCAGGTGAAAGCTTGAAGATGATCTGTAAAACATAATCTGTACACAATTTTGACCAAAGAACCGCCATTACATGTTATTTAGGCAACAAAGAAGTGTTTTAAATGTAGAAAAAAAATCATATAATGAGCCCTTTTCCACTTCACACGTTGGACTGCAAAACACAGTGAACAGAGGCATCCAAACATGCACGCAAACTCATGTCACGGTGCATGAACCTTATGATTTGACGTTGTGGCATTGTTTAACACGAGTATTCAACATTCATAGGTCAGAAAAGATGAAATTCATCAAAGGCACTTTTATTGGAATTTTGCCTATCGTTCACAATCAATATGAAAGACATGACGGTAGATTGTGTTTTTTAATGCAGTCTAAATATTAAATGTGATCAAAAGTCTGCTTACAATGGAGCCTATGGGAGCTGTTGAATTCTGCCTATGGAGCCCCTAAAAAACATCCAAACACCTCCATTAGGGTTTTATATACCGTATTTTCCGCACTATAAGGCGCACCGGATTATTAGCCGCACCTTCAATGAATGGCATATTTCATAACTTTGTCCACCAATAAGCCGCCCCGGACTATAAGCCGCGCCTACGCTGCGCTAAAGGGAATGTCAAAAAAACAGTCAGATAGGTCAGTCAAACTTTAATAATATATTAAAAACCAGCGTTCTAACAACTCTGTTCACTCCCAAAATGTACGCAAATGTGCAATCACAAACATAGTAAAATTCAAAATAGTGCAGAGCAATAGCAACATAATGTTGCTCGAACGTTAATGTCACAACACACAAAATAAACATAGCGCTCACTTTCTGAAGTTATTCTTCATTCGTAAATCCTTCGTCTTCGGTGTCCGAAGTGAAAAGTTGGGCAAATTTACGATCCACTGGCAGATGTTGGCGTCGTCTGGCGCTGCCTCCTCGTCTTAGTGAAGGTTTGTTCGCCTTCTGTCATCCATTGTTCCCACGCAGTTAGCAGTCTAGCTTCGAATGCCCTGTTGACACCAATATCTAGCGGCTGGAGGTCTTTTGTCAATCCACCCGGAATGACGGCGAGTATTGAATTAAGCGCGTAAGCGTGTCTCTCAATGTGCTGTTATGAGCTAGCAAATATAACAACTACACTACCCAGCATGCAACGATAGTTACGAGCATGCGCGGTAGCCCTGAGAAGCGTTGTATGCTGGCAGTTAGCACGCTGTGAGTAAACGTTGAGAACTCAGTTAACACGCCTCGTCTGCATTATTTATAATTAGACAGACAACACACTTAATAGGAGCCATTTTGGGGTCTTTACATAAACACACAAATGGAAATGAAACGTCACATATCCCAGCATGCACCGCGCGCTTCTTCTACGGGGAAAAAAGATGGCGGCTGTTTACCGTAGTTGCGAGACCTAAACTTTATGAAAATGAATCTTAATATTTATCCATATATAAAGCGCACCGGGTTATAAGGCGCACTGTCAGCTTTTGAGAAAATTTGTGGTTTTTAGGTGCGCCTTATAGTGCGGAAAATACGGTACACAATGTAAGTATATTTGTAATGTAACGGGCACATTTATAATAACATTTAATATTTATGTATTTTGATCATTTTAAGGATACGCGGCGCAATTTTCTCTTCATCACTGATTTCTGTTCACTGCAAAGTTTGAGAGCCAACATGCATAATAAAACATCACTTACTGTATAAGGTATGTTGTCATTAGGATGCCGACTACTGGGATGTTCATATTCCCATTTACATGAAAAATGTCTCACAATCCTCGCATAGAAACGCAAAGTTTGTCAGCGTTAGCATTTCTAATAACAAGATCACTAATACTTGGTTAATATTCCAATCATGGAGTATTGTTGGCGCTCTTTGAGTGGTTATTTATTGAATTTCATGGGTAGAATAATGGAGCTCCCATTGGGTCTGCTCTATGCAGACTTTTCTTTGCGTTTATTTAATGTTAAGAATGCATTAAAAAAAAATCCATCCTTCATGTCTTTCATACTGATTGTACACGATAGCCAACATTCCAAAAAAAAGTACAGTTTCCCTTTAAGTTATCTTTGTTGTCCCTATTCCAGAAATGAAGCTACTGGTAGACTACAATAACCTTATGGTTTGGGGTTCTTAGGCCTGTTGCTGCTTTGGCATATGCATGATCACAGCTGCACAATGAGTTCCCATATGTGAACAGAGATTATGTAAACCGTAATGGGGATCATAAGTTAGTATTTGGATATACCTGTGTAAGTGTGGAAATGGTGGCTTTGATGATGTGAGGCGTATGTGTGTTCACTTGTCACAGAGGCAGTAATTGTAGCAGTCTGGTTATTTTCAGCCGTAGTTTAGCGGAGGCGTGCTCAGACGGGGACGTCAATGCTGTGCGCAAATTGCTGGATGAGGGACGAAGCGTCAACGAGCACACAGAGGAAGGGGAGAGCCTGCTATGTCTTGCCTGCTCGGCTGGCTATTATGAACTTGCACAGGTATGTAAAACAGGGGTGTGATCTTGCAGTGTAATAACAAAAGCTAATAGTATCAAGTATTTTGAAATTACCTTTGGAAATAACATTTTAGCAATGTTTTGACATGAGTTTATTGATTTTTGGAAGGTTTACTTTTTTTTAGGAGTTTTGTAGCCAAGTTTGTATTTATTCTAAAAGCACATTCTCTTCTGATTTTCAACCAGGTTTTGTTGGCAATGCATGCCAATGTGGAGGACCGAGGTATTAAAGGGGATATAACGCCTCTCATGGCTGCTGCTAGCGGAGGATACGTGGACATAGTCAAACTGCTTCTGGTACACGGAGCAGATGTAAATGCACAGTCCTCCACAGGTGAAATCTCACTTAAAATCTCATGAATTAGGATAATGTCATGTTCAAGACGTGTTTAATTTCTTCGCTATGCTTTGTGTCGTTAGGTAACACGGCTCTGACGTACGCATGTGCCGGTGGCTTTGTGGATGTGGTGAAGGTGCTGCTAAAAGAGGGTGCTAACATCGAAGACCACAATGAGAACGGACACACACCTCTAATGGAGGCAGCCAGTGCTGGCCACGTCGAGGTGGCTAGGGTACTCCTCGAGTATGGCGCAGGCATTAACACTCATTCCAATGAGTTCAAAGAGAGCGCTCTCACACTTGCCTGCTACAAAGGTCAGAACCAGTTTGTAGAAGACTAATGCAACACTATCCTCAATATTTAACAATAACAATGGTGGACATGATAATTGTTTACACACCATGTAGGTCACTTGGACATGGTGCGTTTTTTGTTGGAGGCTGGAGCAGACCAGGAACATAAGACTGATGAGATGCACACCGCACTGATGGAGGCCTGCATGGTGAGCATCTGACCCAAAGCCTTATTACTTTCTTTCGATCATTGCTGTTTTAGATTTAGTCATTTACCTTTCCAGATTTGTTTCAAAAATACTTTTACTGGCATCTTGTGAATATTCGTCGGTTATTTTTAGTTTGTGATAGTTTTTGTTTGATCTTTTGTCCAATCCAAACTAAATTGCCGTGGTGACTGTTTGAAGAGCCAAATGTAGAAAGAAATCGCGATGTAACAAAACATTATGCATTATGAATTATAAAATTAACCTCAAACACGTACCGTATTTTTCGGAGTATAAGTCGCACCGGAGTATAAGTCACACCTGCCGAAAATGCATAATAAAGAAGGGAAAAAAACATATATAAGTCGCACTGGAGTATAAGTTTGATAAAACCCAACACCAAGAATAGACATTTGAAAGGCAATTTAAAATAAATGAAGAATAGTGAACAACAGACTGAATAAGTGTACGTTATATGATGCATAAATAACCAACTGAGAAGGTGCCTGGTATGTTAACGTAACATATTATGGTAAGAGTCATTCAAATAACTATAACATATAGAACATGCTATACGTTTACCAAACAATCTGTCACTCCTAATCGCTAAATCCCATGAAATCTTATACGTCTAGTCTCTTACGTGAATGAGCTAAATATTATTATTTGATATTTTACGGTAATGTGTTAATAATTTCACACATAAGTCGCTCCTGAGTATAAGTCGCACCCCCGGCCAAACTATGAAAAAAACTGCGACTTATAGTCCGAAAAATTCGGTAGTGGGTAAGTATCCAGGGTTTCCCCGAGATTGCCACTATTCTATATGGCAGTGGGGGTGTGGTCAATATGACATCATCATATGACATCTTATCATTTTGATTAGCAATGATGCATAGTGTTTTTTTTAAAAAGGCTCAACAAATGTTTAATGTATATTTAAAAACAAATGTGTTATTATTAATAACATATATTTTTCTTACATTATCTTAATCGACTTTATTGGTCAAGTATGTTTAACACACAAGGAATATGACTTGATAGACTGTGCTCTCTTTGTTCAATGCAATTTCAATTGTTGCTGCTTATTGTTAGGTGATACTGACTACACAGTATTGTGCCCTCCCTGAATATTGGAATTTAGTTTACCAAATATGTAAACAGTCTTTCAGAGATAAAAAAAAAAGAAAAAAGTATGGTGTTTTGTTGGCATTCTCCACAAAGAAGTCACTGTAAAACTAACTACACTAAGGAAATTACATGAAAAAAACACATGAAGTGCACATACATGTAGGAATCACACTGTTAATGTTAAAATTATGCAGGATGAAAGTTGAGCTTTAATGCTTCTAACATTCAATGGACCAGCTCATTGACAAGTTAACCCCAAATAGCTTGGCCAATCGCAAGGCACATATACACAATCATTTACGGTACACTCAGATTCATATTTATGGGCATTTTGCAGTCTCCAATGAACATAACATGCATATTTTTGGAATTCAGAGGAAATTGGAGTGCTGGAGGGAACCCAAACACGCACGGGGACATCATGCACACTTTACACAGGGACATCTAAATGGAGGTTTGAAGACGCACACAGCGTTTTGTTACACGTTATTGTTGGTAGTGATGTCAAAAGAATTAGAGCAGTTTACACAGGTTTTAACAAGAAATGCATTAATTAACTTGAATTACTTTTCTCCTCAACTTTCTCTCCTTACTTTTGCCGGGTGCCAACTCTGTTTAGGTGCGCGACTCGCTGTCACATTCCGGACAGGCGATTTAAAATGCACCTTTATTTTATTTTTTCAAAATAAAACATAGAGGAACATTTTTATGATATTTGAGATGTTTTTCAAACGTATTATGGCCAATCGTACGTAAATAATAAAATATATACAGTAAACATACAATATATTACTTAAATTTGTTTTCATGTAAAAGAAACCCCCAAAAAACGTATTTTGAAAGAGTGGCGGATTTTGTCTTGCCGTGGCGGTGCGCTACGATCAATTACATGTAGGGGAAACCCTGGTATCATATTTTGCTAACTGCCAGCTTTGAAAATTAGACCGGAAAAAACAAACAATATGTATGTTTATTCAGGTGCTTATCTCCACATTCTTTGTGTGTCTCGCTGTCCCAGGATGGCCATGTGGAGGTGGCACGGCTGCTGTTGGACAGCGGTGCACAGGTCAACATGCCAGCGGATTCTTTTGAGTCGCCTCTTACCCTTGCAGCTTGTGGAGGACACGTGGAGCTGGCAGCCTTGCTAATAGAGAGAGGAGCCAACTTGGAGGAGGTTCGTGAAAGAAGACATGTCTAAACGCTGCCATATGTTAAAAAAAAAAAAAAAAAAAAAAAAAAAAAAAAAAAAAACATTGCAAATGCCAAAACTGTGATGAACTCAGTCAAGTATGTCTCGTAGAAAAATGATAAAGTATGTTTCATGTAATCATGATTGTAGCACATTTCCAATTCAGTTTAGCCGAGACTCTGGAAGTAACTTAATACCCAAAGCAAAAGGCCTTGCCTAAGTTGAAGTAAACACTTCTTACATCGATCCTTTATGTGTTATATATAATTTTTAAGTACAAACTCTATTGGTTAGTACTTAACTGTGAGGGCTTCTAAAGAACGGGATTAATTTCAACAGTAACGGCCTCTGAGCTGAAATTACATTTTCTTATATCAACCTTGACTGCTGTTCACAAGACAAGGAAGTAAAATAAACAATGACACTTAGGCGCTTTAGGAGCAAAACATTCAACATTTGTTTTGCAGAGCTGCTTTTGACTTTTAGAGGTATTTCATCTTTTGGCTCAACCAATAAATCATGTAAAAAGTGGAAGCGTGCATATCATTACTTATGTTTAAGCGTTTTTTTTTTAACACTCATATACAATTTTCTGGCAAAAGGACATGGAGACTGATTCTTCCAAAGTTTTTGACGACAAGTTGGATACATTAGATCAGTGGTTCTCAACCTTTTTTCAGTGATGTACCCCCTGTGAACAATTTTTTAAATTAAGTACCCCCTAATCAGAGCAAAGCATTTTTGGTTGAAAAAAAGAGATAAATAAGTAAAATACAGTACTATGTCATCAGTTATCAGTTTCTGATTTATTAAATTGTATAACATTGCAAAATATTGCTCATTTGTAGTGGTCTTTCTTGAACTATTTGGAAAAAAAGATATAAAAATAACTAAATACTTTTTGAAAAATAAACAAGTGATTCAATTATAAATAAAGATTTCTACACATAGAAGTAATCATCAACTTAAAGTGCCCTCTTTGGGGATTGTAATAGAGATCCATCTGGATTCATGAACTTAATTCTAAACATTTCTTCACAAAAAAATAAATCTTTAACATCAATATTTATGGAACATGTCCACAAAAAATCTAGCTGTCAACACTGAATAGCCTACTTGATTTGATGTTCATTTTATGAACTTACATTCATATTTTGTTGAAGTATTATTCAATAAATATATTTATAAAGGATTTTTGAATTGTTGCTATTTTTAGAATATTAAAAAAAAATCTCACGTACCCCTTGGCATACCTTCAAGTACCCCCAGGGGTACGCGTACCCCCATTTGAGAACCACTGCATTAGAGTGTGCTGTCATGTGTTCTAAACATCTGATAATTGTCTAGGTTAATGATGAGGGCTACACCCCCTTAATGGAAGCAGCAAGAGAAGGGCATGAAGAGATGGTAGCTCTACTGCTTGCTCAAGGTAAGAAAGATGTTCCCATCAAAGAACTTCTGGTTAGCTTTTAGGGCATGATGAGGTTCTTATGAACAAGTTAGGCAATAGAACTATATCTGTGATATCCTAATGTACCAAATCATAATTTTCGTTAGTCTCGGAAGGCCCTTTTTGGGGTTTATTTTTCCATGATGTATACTGTACCAAAAAATGAACATTTGATGATGATGTTGGTTATTGTCCAGGTGCTAACATCAATGCCCAGACAGAAGAGACCCAGGAGACTGCTCTAACGCTAGCATGCTGTGGAGGTTTCTTGGAAGTGGCGGACTTCCTTATCAAAGCTGGGGCTGACATTGAGTTGGGCTGCTCCACTCCTCTCATGGAAGCAGCACAAGAAGGCCATCTGGATCTGGTCAAATATCTACTGGCTGCAGGTGCGCAGGGCGCAGCGAGGCAATTAACTGCCTTTTTAGGATTTGCTTGCTTACAAACTTTGTATTTTTTATTCAGGCGCAAACGTTCATGCCACCACAGCGACAGGAGACACAGCTCTGACATACGCGTGTGAGAATGGTCACACGGATGTAGCGGATGTACTACTACAGGCTGGAGCCAACCTGGTAAACACTCTTTGCACAAATCATGTTTTCTCTCAGACCAATGATGGTTTCATGTTTGAGTAACATTACAGCTGAATGTTGAATTGATTTGTGACTCCTTGTTGAGCAACTGCCGCATTTTCAGTATGCATAAAGCTAAAATCTTATGAACAAAAGCAGATCTGTAAACCAATGGATATTTTTCTTCCAGGAACATGAGTCTGAAGGGGGGCGGACACCCTTAATGAAGGCAGCAAGAGCGGGGCATCTCTGTACAGTGCAGTTCCTTATCAGCAAAGGTGTGTTTTTTTATAGGATGTTCTGATCAATACATTTTAAAAGCACCTGCCAAAATTGTATTGCAGTATATTGTTAGTTGCATAAAAAAACGAAAGTAAGTATATTAAGTACTACTAAAGGCAGCAAACCTCAATTAGGTATTTCCCTATCATTACAATTTAACTTTATGAAGGCAAAAAACTTTCATGTTTCTTTCATTTCATGTCTAGGTGCTAATGTGAACAGAGCTACCGCCAATAATGATCACACAGTGGTGTCTCTGGCCTGTGCCGGAGGACATCTGGCTGTGGTGGAGTTGCTGTTGGCACATGGGGCAGACCCTACACACAGACTCAAAGTAATATGCGTTTTCATGTTTTAAAGAAAACATTAAAGATAATGATGTTAAATATTAACACCTGCAATTTTCTCCTGTGCAGGATGGCTCCACAATGTTGATAGAAGCTGCTAAGGGTGGCCACACTAACGTCGTGTCCTACCTGTTGGACTATCCCAACAACATTCTGTCTGTACCAGCCCCTGATCTCTCCCAGCTCACTCCCCCCTCGCAAGATGCTTCTCAGGTAAAAGGAACACCAATCAATATTGGGCATGCAGACCGAATGACTATTAGTTCCCATAAAAACAGATGATTGTAATAATCTTCTGTTACAGGTTCCTCGCGTCCCATTCCAAGCTCTCGCCATGGTGGTCCCCCCTCAAGAGCCTGACCGAGCCCCATCAAACATCGCAACACCCCCACCTGTCTCCAGCAAGGGTAATATGTGCCCTTATAACTCTTAATATCACGTTTAATTGAGATGATTATTGGTCATCTAGTCAGTCCCTAACTATTTCTCTTTATTGTTGAAATTCAGGTGTGTCCAAACCGAGACAGGCAGCACTTCAGCCCGGTGTCTCCAGTTCCGTGGGCAGGGGGCCTGAAGCAGAGCCTCTGCCACCCTTTCACCTGTGCCAGCCTCTGGAGTGCATTGTGGAGGAGACGGAGGGAAAGTTGAACGAGCTAGGCCAGCGGATCAGCGCTATTGAAAAAGCCCAGCTTCAGTCACTAGAGCTTATCCAAGGGGAACCACTCACCAAAGACAAGATTGAGGAGCTGAAGAAGAGCAGAGAGGAGCAGGTAACACATTGTAGAGGCAAAAGTGTATAAATGTTTTCTTTTTTTCTAAATAAGCAACTGACCTCTAGACCATTGGATATTTAATATTTTCTAATGGTTGTTTACCACTCAGATCAGCATCTCTTTTAGGAAAAAACGCATCTGAAAGTATGTTATGTTTTTAGGTTCAGAAGAAAAAGAAAATCTTGAAGGAGCTGCAGAAGGTGGAACGCCAGTTGCAGCTAAAAACACAGCAACAGTTCACCAAAGAATACATGGAGGCAAAGGGCTTAAAGGAGGACCAAGAGGCTGGACAGAGCCAAGGCCCGGGCCCTGGGCCTGGAAGTACAATTCCTGGTCCCCTTTCCATTATGCCAGGTGCCCAAGTACACACAAGCTCTGACACAGACGAGGAGGCCAACAAAGATGGGGACGAAGACGACTTGCCTGGCGAGGATGGAGAAGATGTATGATTGTTATTTTCAATTCTTAATTGTCACTGTTTGTGGAATTTGGGTAAAAGTTTAAAAAAATATCTTTATTTTCAGGATGAGGACGATGAAGACGACGACGATGAAGACGATGATGATGAGGACGATGATGGGGATGAGGAGGAAGGTTCAGAGGAAGAGGCAGATGGAGATGAGGATGATTACACCAAGCTTCCTCAAGTGGGCACAATCCTTTACAGAGATGGACCACAGCCTCCTCAGCAGCCCCCACTGCCCCCTTCACCGCAGGCCCAACCCCAGCCACCGCCTCCACCTCTTCATGCAGCCTTTGTTCCTGTCCAGCCTCTGCCGGAATACAACCCTGCAGACTACCCAGGAAGTACTTGCCCTGACCTCCAAAGGGTACTGGTAGGCCAACAGATGCTGGGCCAACAGCAGCAGGGCCAAGGTCAACAGTTATCTGGGTTAGGTCCTGGAATGATTCCTCAGCAGCCCCCGGATGGTCTCATGGTTGCCACACCTGCACAGACGCTCACTGACACGCTGGATGACATCATGGCAGGTCAGAATATGCAGCATTTGACTTTTTGTTTGTCTTTTATGCTTTTGCTAACTTTCTCTATTACTATTTTCAGCTATGAGCAGCCGCGTGCCCATGCTTAACACAACCACCTCACCCACTCCCTTGTCCCAACCGCCCACACAGACGTCTGCTAACATCTCCTCGCCACCATCTGTGCTCCCCCTATACCCCTCGGTTGACATTGATGCACACGTAAGACAGTTTAATTGTTACCAATACACAGGGAGCTCTTTTTAATTACAAATGTGTAAAGAATGCTCTATGAAACCTGATTATAAATGATTTCTCCACAGACGGAGAGTAACCATGACACAGCGTTGACACTGGCATGCGCAGGAGGGCACGAGGAGCTAGTGTCTGTCCTCATTGCACGGGGAGCCAACATTGAGCACCGCGACAAAAAAGGTATGCATCCATGAAATTTCAGGCATGTGGAATGTCTGTGTTTAAACATTCATTTTCACGTCAAAATATCACTTGCACAATTTTTAATAATTAAAAAAAGAAGAAGAAAAAAAAAGGATTTAAACAATATTTGGTAAACGCTTGCCTCACCCACAGGTGCTCACAGTTCCTCTCGCCTTAATGGCCACACTGAATTGCAGAACAGGGAGACGATCAGGGGAACCGAATCAATCTCTTTAGTTGGCATAGTTAGCATCATCCAGCTAGTTTACGTGTTGTCGCCTGCTTTCACTCTCCGAGCTACAACGTTGACGTTTTTCTACTTTGCTGGATTATTTGGATGATTTTAATTGGAACACTTTTAGTTCCGAACCAGTTCATTAATTAGTAGCGAGCAAGAGGGTATATTTTTGATGTGAAGAATGTGAACAGAGGTCACAACACCAAAGTATATTACCCCCATGGTGCGTGGCTATAGGATAGGGTTGCCCAATGGGAAATGTTTTTTGAGTTATTTGCAATGCATGCATGTTATTGAATTGTACATTACATTTTGAATGATAATAATGTTAATAAATTATCTACTTGAAAAAAATCTCCGGTACATAACATGGGACATGTAAGTGTCAAAAAGGCAGCCAAAACACGTTGGTAGATGAGAATAAATCTATAAAAGATAAATAAATAGATCTAAAGGTTAAATATAGTGTAGAAATGCACCCAATTGCAGGAAGTGTAGCCTTGATTTTCAACATTTTCTTTTGGGGCTTGCGTGGCAGCACTTTGTGCTGATAGAAATGTTCTTCTTTTTTTCGTCAGTTTTCCTCTTTTTTTCCTCAAAGGGTGCTCAAATGCCAGAAATTTTAAAGTGAACTGGACACTTGAACCGGTAAATGTGAAGCTGAAAATGTTCAAAGCAGTTATTATTTTAAGCTGGAGTGCTTTTAACGCCACTAAATGTATGGCGTATGCTCATATTTGCTCTTTTCGACTCAGGCTTTACCCCTCTCATCCTGGCTGCTACCGCTGGCCATGTTGGCGTTGTGGAAGTGCTCCTCGACAAAGGGGGTGACATCGAGGCCCAGTCTGAAAGAACCAAAGACACACCTCTCTCCTTGGCCTGCTCTGGGGGACGACAAGAGGTAAACACTCATCTTCGTTTAAAAGTACCAGTAAAGTGGAAAAACAAGTTGCTCTATATTGAAGTTTTTATCATATATATCTGATGTATGACACAGAAAGACTTTCATAGCTTGGGAGTAAATAGATATGATAAAAATTGTATCAATCTCGCGGAGATTCCCAAGCCATTTTTAAAGATAATGAGCAAGCCGGTTGCGTGACAGAGGTAGGAACCAAATATAAGAAAGGTGAGCTACAAGTTTTAGTAGCTCTGCTAAACAGATCCAGATCCTTTAGTGAAACACTAAGCATCATGTAGCAGTATTGCTATGTGCTGAACAAGAAATACAAAATACAAACATAATACGATCACTTACTGTACAATGTATGCTCTCACTGTGATGAAGACTGATAGGATATCCATATCTTCCCGTTCAGATGAAAAATACATTTTAATCCACACGACGAAGGGTTAAAAAATTGCTGCTGAGTCTGACACGGTCTTCTGTTGTAGTGTGTATGTCTCCATCTCCGTGTAGAAATTGAATGTCACAGATGAAAAACTTCTACATTCATGGCTAAATCCTCCTAATATCCAGATGAGAGGCATGATTTATAATCTATATCTGTATATATTAATAATAACTCACGAGCTGAGAGCGATGATGCGGGAGCAGAATGGCAGCAAACAAGACATCTGGGGCTCAGTGTTGCATAAGCTTCTTGTCTTTACAGTTTTATGGCAGTTTGCATTCATATATGTTGCATGACTGCCATCTTCAGTTTCATTTTATAATTACATTAAAGCCTTCAGTCCAGTGCAGCATAAACTATAGTTAACAAATCATGAAGTTAACTTACGTGTCTTGCTTGCATGAGCAAGCAAGACACGGGTGCGAGCAGGGTCGCGCCGGGCGCGACCCTGCTCGCGCGTAAAAAGTGACCAAGCAACTAAAAAAAACATAATGTAGTGTCCTCCTTGTAGTGTGTACTGATGTTAAAGACAATATACACTTCATTACACATGTACTATATCCATGATTAAATGCTTTATAATTCCATGACAGTTTGGCAGTGGCACACGCACGTCCGTGTGCTTTATATAGATACTTAAACATGCAAAATTGTTTCCTTGGCTCGTTAGTGCGTGCTGATTTTAGAAATAATGTACACTTCACGACACATGTAATACATCACCATGTTGCTGAACAAGTTATAATTCTATGAGTGTTGGGTTTCAGCAGCACATTCGCTCTTTAATAATGTTCCCAAGATTCTGTGTAAGTGCAGGCAGGTTTTAAAGAGTACCAAAATAAACACAATAAGAGGTGTAATGCTGCACCAAGTCAGCTATTGCTGCTTTTTTTCAGGCTTCTGATTGGACAAAATGTGCATGACAGCAGGTGTATGTTTGTGTGTAGACATAGACATTTTTGAAACTACACTTGTGTGGATGGAGATTGTTTTAACCCCAAATATGTGTTTTTGAAACTCTGTGTTCGTGTGGACATGGCCTTAAAGGCACTACCTAATCCACTTTTTATGTTTGATATAATGAAAACTCTTCTTATTGTTTTATTTTTGATACTAAGAATATAGTTTTATTTTAACTTTCTCAGGGAATATTAATTTTGAACAAATTTTATATACCGTATGTGTTTTCATCTCAAACATGTTATGATGGCAAAATGAACATTGATTACTATTTTGCATGCAAAGAATGCAATGAACTGTATTGCATTCTTAAAATGTTTAAACTGTTGTCGTCCTTATTAAGTGGTTTGTGTTTTTATATTGTTTATTGTTGGCAAATTGAAAACAGCTCAGCGGATTTGCGTGAAGAAACCACCATTTAAACGGCACCGTATAATAATCATCAAAAACGCACAAGAGACAAGGACTTCGTTTATGCGGTCACACCACACAGCACAGAAGGCTGAGCGCGCACCTGTTTTTATAGCACACACACAAATTGGCACAATCGACCACGGACGCATTTCAGCTGTGCGTGTCAGCCTTCAATAATGAAAACAGGCGTTTAGGAAATAAAAGACAATTAGGCCAAACTCAATAATTGAGGGCACATTTTAACATGTATAATTAAACCTTAATTAAGCAAAAATATTGCTGCGGCCCAGTTGCACCAAATAATATAAATCCATTTAATAAAGTCAAAATACAAATAAGGCAACACGAGAAGTATCCCACACTTCTCTTTTGTAATGTAAATTTGTACAGTCGATATGGGCATCTCCATCAACAATGTGATTTGCCTGAGAAGCTAGACAGGACAAAAAAATTTAAAAAAGTTTTCAAGCAAAAATATGATTTATTCAATTACTCGATTAATCGATAAGGATATTCGATAGAATACTCGATTACTAAAATATTCGATAGCTGCAGCTCTAATTTCCAGTATGACTGATCTGATAATATGGTCAGAGTGAAGAAGCGTTACTCCAGTGATGTCAATTTATGGAAATAGCTGAAGATATTCGAACCCGAATATTCAAAATGGCTGACTGAATTTGTGGAATTTTGTGATGTTTAGATATTTTCACATACTTAGCGGATCGTAAATACAATTGGATTTGGTTTGATGGATACAATGAAACAATTAAGCAACCTATTTTTCCACTCTACTGGTACTTTAAGTGTCCTATTTTTAAACTGCTTTTCGTATTTCAACACAAAACGCGACTATTTCATCAGGTTGTCGAGTTGTTGCTGTTACGGGGAGCCAATAAGGAACACCGCAATGTTTCAGACTACACACCTTTGAGCCTTGCTGCCTCAGGCGGTTATGTTCACATCATCAAGATACTCCTCAATGCTGGAGCCGAAATCAACTCCAGGTAAGGGCATGGAACTTCACAAAGGTCTACGATAAACGCAGACACGCACGCACACACGTGCACACACATACACATTCTACTAATAGATGCATTTTGAAAACATTTGGTATGTGATGATTTTCCATTTAGCAGTAGCTATTTACACAAAGAAGTATGGTACAAAAATGCAACTTGACATGTTAATACTTACATTTGTGTAAATGGAATGATTAGTGTTCAGTTAAGCAAAAAAATATTTTCCCTTTACTAATCAGGACCGGCAGCAAACTAGGAATCTCTCCCCTGATGCTGGCAGCGATGAATGGTCACGTACCGGCAGTGAAGTTGTTGCTGGATATGGGCTCAGACATCAACGCCCAAATTGAGACCAACAGGAACACGGCTCTGACCCTAGCCTGCTTTCAGGGGCGGGCTGAGGTTGTTAGTCTGCTGCTCGATCGCAAGGCTAACGTTGAACATCGTGCTAAGGTGAGGAAGATTTATGAACCATTCCTTACACTATAAGTCACCATATTGTATGTAGAATGTAGAATGCTACTGGAGCATTACTTAATTTTCTGTAGGATACAATTGTATGTAATTAGAGCAGGAGTGTAATGCAAGTATCCAATATTCTGTCTTTCACAGATTAAATAGGATCTTTGTTTTTGTTGCTTGCTTTATTGATAATTGACTGCTACCTCTATTCAGACTGGTCTCACTCCTCTGATGGAAGCGGCTTCAGGGGGTTATGCCGAGGTTGGCCGTGTTCTTTTAGATAAAGGTGCTGATGTCAATGCTCCACCAGTTCCCTCATCCAGAGACACTGCTCTCACCATTGCTGCTGACAAGGGTCATTACAAGTTTTGTGAGCTGCTTATCAATAGGTGAGTTTTTTTGGATTGTCACTTATGATATTTTTTATTTATAGTCATTGAACAATGTGGGCTGTCTTTGCATAATTTAACAGTCACAAATGTCTGTAGTGCCTAATAACATTTGGTAGACAGCTTAACAATAAATAACTGGCAGATGGATGAAGGTCTTGCCCCTGAATGGTACTGTGCAACTCAAATATTCTACTTGGTGCATTTAACAAATATTAAATATTTAAGAAATGGCAGATGGTGAACTGCTGGTGTGTTGGTTTATGATGTTGTGGTTTCCAGCAGTCAACTCACGTTTGAATGCTGTTTAGCGAGATTAATGAAGTTTGTACTCATTTTTCACAAGCTTTTTATGATTTTAGCTTTTAATTGTTGTCCAATATACTCCAATCTATGTCTGAGATGTCATCTCTTCGCCACAATTTTATAGGGGAGCCCATATTGATGTACGCAACAAGAAAGGAAATACGCCTCTATGGCTGGCAGCAAATGGCGGTCATTTTGATGTGGTCCAGCTCTTGGTGCACGCCAGTGCCGATGTGGATGCAGCAGATAACCGCAAAATCACACCTCTCATGGCTGCTTATCGCAAGGTGCAGTGGTGTCCCCGTTTTGAAATCGTGTTTTGCCTTTCATAGTTGATCTTGTTTCTGATCATTAACTGACCATTTTGTAGGGTCATGTAAAAGTGGTGCAGTACCTTGTCAAGGAAGTCAACCAATTCCCATCAGATATCGAGTGCATGAGATTCATAGCCACCATTGCTGACAAGGTAGGCACCTCCTTTATTTTTACCTACATGTGTTTTACATAAATCAATTACAATGTAGAGAGGTTTAACACAATGTCTTTTCTCTGCAGGAGCTGTTGAAGAAGTGCCACCAGTGCATGGAGACCATTGTCAAAGCCAAAGACCAACAAGCAGCTGAGGCCAACAAAAACGCGAGCATTCTCCTCAAGGAGCTAGATCTTGAGAAGGTGATGCCAGGCCTGTGGCTGTACTTTTTGAGAGACGAAAGCATCTACTGATGAGAAACACGTCATTTATTTGGTCATGGCTTGTTCACAGTCTCGAGAGGAGAGCAAAAAGCAGGCTCTGGCTGTCAAGCGAGAGAAGCGCAAGGAGAAACGCAAGAAGAAGAAAGAGGAGCAGAAGAGGAAGCAGGAGGAAGAGGAGGGCCAGAAAACCAAGGAGGACTTCTCGGATATGCAGGAGCTGAAGGAAGATTCCGCAGAAGGTGATTTCATCTATAAAAGATCATTAGGATTCATGTTTCACCCTCTTATCAACACCTTACTCAAATGACATGAAATTGATTTCCAATGGGTTTGTCAAGGAAAGGTTTGCCTTGTGTATTGTACACATAAAAGAAGTCGAAAGACAAAAGGCTTAGGTGGTTAATATTTTCGATTCTCACATTAACTTGGTTTTTCAGAAACAGAGGTTCCTATTGAGCCTCCCAGTGCAACTACCACCACCACCATCGGTATATCTGCCACCTCAACCACTTTCACCACAGTTTTTGGTAAGAAGAGAGCAAGTGTAGCCACGACCCCAATTACCAACCGCAAGAACAAAAAGAACAAGACCAAGGACTTGCCAAATGAATCGATAATATTACAGGATCCGCAGGTGAGCACGGTACTATTTTCTGGTTGATTTTGTAATTGTTCGTAAAATGTCCACGTTTGATTGTCTTGGGTTTTGTATGGCAATTCCATCTCTGTGGTCATACCAGGTTGCACTTGCACAGCACAAGGCTGACAAAAACAAAATCCATGGTGAACCTCGAGGTGGAGGGGGCATGGCAGGTGGCAACAGTGATTCTGACCCTTTGGATAGTACCGACTGTGCAAGTGAAAGCAGCAGCAGTGGAGGGAAGAGCCAGGAACTCAACTACCTCCCTGACCTCACCTCATCCACGTCGTCGTCCTCTTCTTCCTCCTCATCATCTTCCTCTGCCCCTTCTTTGGGAGCCACCCAGTCCCAAGCTCTTGGAGTTGGCCCCGAAAAAAGACACTGTCCTCAGCCCCAAACTGAAGTCAAGTTGGACAAGGTCACGGTCTCCATCTCAAAACCAACACAAAAGTGAGCCGTGCGTTTATGTAAACAAGCAACATTTTATAAAACTGTTTCTGGTTGAATTCATATCTGTCCATTTTACCACAGAGCTCCAGACATGAGCGACTCCACCTCAAACACTTTACCCTCTCCATTCAAGACCATGGCTCTTCCGGTTACCTCACCCAACAGTAAGCTCAGCCTTACGAGCCCCAAAAGGGGACAGAAGAGGGAAGAAGGTTGGAAGGAAGTTGTCCGGAGGTGAGCATTTCTAGTTAGTGTCTGTCTGTATTTTCCTGAAACACAGTTCGTTTTGTTAATTTGGGGTTTTCACTAAATTTTGAAGATCTAAAAAGCTTTCGGTGCCAGCCTCTGTCGTGTCACGTATCATGGGCCGTGGGGGCTGCAACATCACGGCCATTCAAGATGTGACAGGAGCCCACATCGATGTGGACAAACAGAAAGACAAGAATGGCGAGAGGATGATCACCATTAGGTAAACATGAATCCAGCTGGTGTCACAAGCAGTTGTGCAATTTGAACTCCTTCCCTAGCTTACTCTGAATTTCTTTGGCTGTGCTAGTGGTCTTACTAAGGTGTGCGCTCTTGTTTCAGGGGAGGCACGGAGTCTACACGATACGCAGTCCAGCTAATCAATGCTCTAATCCAAGACCCAGCCAAAGAGCTTGAGGATCTGATCCCTCGGAATCACATTAGAGCCCCAGGCTCAAAAATGTCCTCGGCTTCTTTCTCCAGCTCTGCAGGGGGAGGCAGTGGTCCAAATTCGGGGCCAAAGTCACTTAGCTCTCTGGTAACCTCTACTGGCATGTCGTTCCAGCCTTCATCATCCACGTCGTCGTCCTCTTCTCAGGCCGGAAAGATTGGGAAAGGCCTCTCATCAAATGTCAGACAACCTTTCCCGGTATCTCTGCCCCTCGCGTATGCCCACCCTCAGCTGGCCCTCCTGGCCGCTCAGACCATGCACCAGATCAGACACCCTCGGCTTCCCATGGCCCAGTTTGGTGGCACTTTCTCTCCTGCAGCCAGCACCTGGGGACCCTTTCCTGTGCGACCCGTGAGTCCAGGCAGTGCTAATAGCTCCCCCAAACATAATGGAGGCAGTGCCGCAGGCCAGGCAAGACCCAACACGACCCCAAGCGAGCATAGCCACACTTCCAGCTCCGCAGCTTCAGTCACCACTACCAACACCATGACCACCACCGCCACCAGTGCTCCCAACTCATCTACGTCAGCATCGCCTCACACCCCCAACCCCACCCCATACAATCCTCAGCCGAACATTCCCACACCCTCTTCGGTCCGTAAACAACTCTTCGCCCCAGATCCCAAGTTGGCTGCTGTCACCACCGTGTCTGTCGCCACAACTGCAACGAGTGGCGGAAATGCAGTACGAGGCACAGGTTCGCCTGCACACCACAGTTCCTCTGCAACTGCAGCTCATAGTTCCCAGCAGTCGGTGGGTTCCATCTCACAGCCGGCTCTCCAGCAAGGTAAAAGTGAACCCAGTGCTGTTGTGACTCCAGGAAAAGATAAGCCCCCTCAACATGCTGAGAGTCAGCCAGTTTCTGCCAGCGAAACCATCACTTCTGTCGGTTTTTCCACAGCGGCTATGGCTTTGCCTCCCAAACAAGAGCCTCGGCAACAGTTGCCTCCCCTATCCTCGTCTGTGTCGTCCACAGAGCCTCCCCCAGCGCTTCTCAACTCACAGCCCAGTTCCCATCTCACCTCAGTACCTCCTCCGGTCCTCTCGCATAATGTTGCACACCCCAACAACACATTGCCACACTTCTCCGCCCCTGCGCCCAGAGTCTCCCATCGTATGCAGCCATCAGGGCCTTACTATTCCCTTCCTGAACAACAGCAGCAGCTGCAAACACAACAGCAGCCACAGTCTGTGTTTGTGCCCTTCAACCTTCAGCAAGAACCTGCTAAACAGACCCAAAACCAGACATCCCAGCCAACCAGTTTGCCTCTGCAGGCTCAAGCCCAAGGCTCCCTTCAGGTCTCCGCTAATCTTGGCATGATGAATGGTTCCCAAATTCAGCATGTGGCCAACGCTGGCAAGCAAATGCCGCCTAACTTTGGTCCTGCAGGCCTTTTCAATTTCAGCAGCATCTTTGAAAATAACAACCAGGTACATTAAAATCTATGTAGTAAAACAAGTAATTGAAGGACTGAAAACCTTGCATCATAGTACCGCTATATAATTTGGTGCTTAATCAATCACCTTGCAGGTGGGAAACAATCAGGTGTGGGGTGCGTGCCATCTTCCCGCTCGTTCACCTCCAGAGCCGTCATACTCGGCCCCACCAGCCTACGTGAGCGTGGGCCAGATGGAGAATATGATACCGCCACCGCCTCCAGACAATGCCAAAGCTCCTGGTTATCGATCTGCCTCTCAAAGGATGGTCAACAGCCCCATCGGTAGGATAAGTTACACTGATATATACAACTACAACTTTGTCATGTTGCATTAATATTTGTGTTTATGTTCAAATGTAATGTCTGCATCCACAGCATTGACCAGCTATGCCACCAGTATCTCTGGGAGTCCAGTTTATCTGCACGGTCATACGGCTGTTGGCACGCCCTCATTTAGCAGGCAGCACTTTTCACCACACCCCTGGAGTGCATCCACATCAGGTAAGGCTCTCATGTGGCTTGATAGGTAAAGTATCCCCTCTAGGGATGCATGTTTTTTTCCCCCAAGTGATCCAGTGAGCGTCCTGTTTCACAAGATGGATACAAATGACTTAGGTGGATTTGACTATAGTTTGTGCACACCTGGAGGTAAGAAGTAATTCATAGTAATCTGTACCTGTAAATTAGTCCTGACCAAATATGACATCACTACTTAAGTAGAGCTAACATCACATCCATAAACCAATGGCGTTTGTCCTGATTTTCTTCTATTAGTGTATGCAAGAGTGGCGATCAAGTCATATTCTGCAAGCAAAAATAGCAGTGGCTCATAAGTACAAACTGTAGCTCTTGGTGGTCTGCTGGCCGACAGGGTCCAGTGTCTTCAGCGATCGTGGGGGACGGGGTCTTCTGTATCTCTGATATCTCAGCACTCAAGTGTAACACTGATTCGGCTGTATTGCTTTATCTTTGGGGTTGCTTGCTTTGACGTCTTGCTGCTGTGTGCTGGCTGTTTTTCTGTCACATCTTGATATCCATGATTGACAGTTTAGCATGCTTGGAGCTGTGAAACTCAAATGAAGGAGCGACAGCGTGTCTCCCCTTCCACGCCAAACTGAGCTTCCTTTTTGGCACATGTGTCTTCAGGGGCTTTTGGGGCATGGATTCTCGTGGCTAGATAGGTTTGATGTGTTGAAGCAAGTTTTTTTTTCTTCTTTCTTTACTAGTAGAGTAGGGCTTGCAGGGATTTTGATTCGGGCGGCACTAAAAAGTCCCATGCGACATGCGCCATGTTAGTGTACACTGTGAGATCTGGTGAGTTAAAGGGCAGTTTGAAACCTGCAAGGTTAGGAGCACTTGAATAGTTCAACTTAACACACCTACAGCACAGTATGGTTAATTGCGCCTAATTACAGCGTTCTTTTTAAATTATTAGTTATCGAAGCTATTTCTTAATGTTATCGGGATTGTCTGTGTCAGGGGTGTCCAAACCAAGGCTTGCCGGCAGCTTCAATTTGGCCTGCGAGAAGATGGCACGAGTTCAATTTCAATAAACAACCTTGAGTTAAATTTCAATAAACAAATCTGTGTTGGCCCTGCGATGAGGTGGCGACTTGTCCAGGGTGTACGCCGCCTTCCGCCCGAATGCAGCCGAGATAGGCTCCAGCACCCCCCGCGACCCCAAAAGGGACAAGCGGTAGGAAATGGATGGGTGGAATTTGTCGCCATTCTGTGGACATTGTAAGTAACTCAGGCCAGTGACCATGATGTGTACTTTATTGATGTCACAAGCACAGCAAATTATTTATGTGACTCATTCCAAACAACCTTCTCTCGTCATGGTGCGGGGGGTAAAAAATTTCAACCAGCACAATAAGTAAACACGCATAGTCACACATTGGATATTAAAAAATAATAAATACTTTTTTTTTTAAATTACACCGATTTAAATCCATTGCAAAGCATTGTGGGAAAAATGCAAAACATTCTCTCCACACTTATCCATGTTTGACTTTTAGCTGCTTGATATTTCTGATTGATTACTAAGTTTTAAAGAGGTTGTCACGGAAGTAAACAAGGTAGGAGTTGAACTTTCACATACTCCCAATATTCAATTATAAGAATACCGTATTTTCCGGACTATAAGTCGCAGTTTTTTTCATAGTTTGGCCGGGCGTGCGACTTATACTCAGGAGCGACTTATGTGTGAAATTATTAACACATTTCCGTAAAATATCAAATAATATTATTTAGCTCATTCACGTAAGAGACTAGACGTATAAGATTTCATGGGATTTAGCGATTAGGAGTGACAGATTGTTTGGTAAACGTATAGCATGTTCTATATGTTATAGTTATTTGAATGACTCTTACCATAATATGTTACGTTAACATACCAGGCACGTTCTCAGTTGGTTATTTATGCCTCATATAACGTACACTTATTCAGCCTGTTGTTCACTATTCTTTATTTATTTTAAATTGCTTTTCGAATGTCTATTCTTGGTGTTGGGTTTTATCAAATAAATTTCCCCCCAAAATGCGACTTATATATGTTTTTTCCCTTCTTTATTATGCGACTTATACTCCGGAGCGACTTATACTCCGAAAAATACGGTCATTTATTATAGATCCATTATTAGGGATGTCCGATAATATCTGCCTGCCGATATTATCGGCCGATAAATGCTTTAAAATGTAATATCGGAAATTATCGGTATCGTTTTTTTTTTTTATTATCGGTATCGTTTTTATTTATTTTTATTTTTTTATTAAATCAACATAAAAAACACAAGATACTTACAATTGGTGCACTAACCCAAAAAACCTCCCTCCCCCATTTACACTCATTCACACAAAAGGGTTGTTTCTTTCTGTTATTAATATTCTGGTTCCTACATTATATATCAATATATATCAATACAGTCCGTAAGCACACATGATTGTGCGTGCTGCTGGTCCACTCATAGTACTAACCTTTAACAGTTAATTTTACTCATTTTCATTAATTACTAGTTTCTATGTAACTGTTTTTATATTGTTTTACTTTTTTTTATTCAAGAAAACGTTTTTAATTTATTTATCTTATTTTTTTTTATTTTTTTTTTAAAGGACCTTATCTTCACCATACCTGGTTGTCCAAACTAGGCATAATAATGTGTTAATTCCACGACTGTATATATCGGTATTGGTTGATATCAGTATCGGTAATTAAGAGTTGGACAATATCGGGATATCGGCAAAAAAGCCATTATCGGACACCCCTATGCATTATATTATTATATAATGTAAACACACACATATACATATATGGTTGCTTTGCATGCTGTCGGCTTTCGGACACCCCTGGTCTGTGTAATGTTGTAGTTCCTAATATCACATAGCACACCATTCCGTATCAATGTAGCACTGCTTCATCGTACCCTTTCCCCTCCATCAGGTGAGTCTCCAGTACCACCTCCAACGGTGTCCACCTCCAGCCACTCCACCTCCGCTGTGGCCCCCCCACCCCAGCCCAAGCAAGGCGCCTCCTCACAGCAGGACCGGAAGGTTCCTCCACCCATTGGCACGGAGCGGCTGGCGAGGATCAGGCAGACGGGTTCGGTGAACCCCCCTCTCCTCACCACCAGCTACACGGCATCTGTTGGGCAGGGCGGCATTTGGTCGTTTGGTGTCGGCAGTGCTTCAGGTTCGATCAGCCATTTCATGGATCACTTATTCGTTATCGGTCTCGATAAAGATGTCACGTCTGGTGTTTTGTTGCAGAGGGCATGTCTGGTTGGTCGCAGCCCCTGATGAGTAGTCACATGATGCATCCTCAGCTGCAGGCTGAGCAGTCGGCCTTCTCTCAGCACCAGCCCATGGAGCAGGATGACACGGGCATTGCTAACCCTGCTAACAACTTCCATCACCCTCAGCACATGCCCAACACGTACATGGACTTCCCTAAAGTAAGAAAGCAATAGCATACCTGCCAACTACTCTGGTTTTCTTGTAATTAGTACGGTTTTCATCAACCTATTCCGGGTTACGGTTGCAGTGATAAAAAATACGGTTTTTCATTAATTAAAAAAAATATTTTTTTAAAAGTTTTATTCACGAAATCGCGTAACAACAATGACAATCGACACTGCTTCCCGTAACTTCCTATCGAGCCATTCCGAATGCCATGCGCGAGGCTATTTATAGCACCGCTGCCAAGCACAAGGCCATTGTTTCCAAACGAGCGAACGATCATGGAATCAGCTGGAGAAAAATCGCATACGAGTCTTAAACCGAAAAGAAAACTGCAGTCATTCCGTGAAGAATATTCAAAAGCCTATCCGGGAATAATTATCCGTTCCAAAAAGGGTGAAAACTACGCGAATTGCACCTTGTGCAGACAAGATTTTTCGATCGGACACGGAGGAATTAGCGATGTAAAAGACCACGTTGGGACAAAAAAACACAAGTCTAATGCCGTTGCTAGCGATACAAGTGGAAAACTTTCAACGTTTTTCGTCGCCCAAACAGATTCTTTGGATGTGATAAATGCCGAAGTTTTATTTACGGAGGCAATAATTGAGCAAACAAAAAGGTAATGACACCAATGTTATCTATTGGAATTGTTTAGTACTGTTATACTGTTAAGTGTTTATACTATTTATGCTTTCAAGTCCAAGTAGAAGAAATCTTGTTAAATGTTGACAGCATAACTACCAAAATACAGAAGTATGTCCTTAATATTTTTGCAGTGCTATTTCTGTTGAAAAGTTAAAATGATTACATTAGAGATGTGATGTGCCACTTTTCAAGTGTCTGATGGCTTACCGGTAAATTAATTTTCATTAATTTTTCATATTTTGAATTCTTTTGAAAGGCTTACAAAAAAACTACATTTGAATTGTAATTCCATGCTTTTGACAGGACTATTAATTTTAATGAAGTTAGCTTACCATGTTTACAGTATGATAACTGTGATAGAAATGTGAATTTTAGGCACAGAATATTTTTTACAATTGAACAAGGCAGTAGATTACACAAGCTTGGACAGAAAGTTAATAATGACACCAATTTTTTTTTTAATAGAATTGTTTAGTACTGTTTTACCATTTGTTTACTGTAAAAAGTGTTTATACTGTTTATACTTTCAATTAACAAATTGAAGTCTTGTGAAAGGTTGACAGGATAACTGGCATTAACTGTCAAAATAATTTCAAACTATTGAAGTTAGCTTACAGAATAAACATGTCAATCAGCCCATATGATTTTTGCTGTAATATTTTTGTTTTGAAAAGTCACTGTGACTGATAGAAAAGTGATGGTTTTAGCAACATTTTAACCTGTCTGAATGCTAATAATCATTTTGCGTCGGGGGGCGAAGGAACCCCCCACCAGGACTTTGTCCTGGCCCTTGGACCCTGGCTACTAGGTTTTTCTGATTTCAAAAGTTGGCAGGTATGCAATAGCCATATGAGGCCTTGATGAATTAATAATTGTTGCCATTGTCTATCCAGGGCATGCCCATGTCAATGTACGGAGGAACCATGCTGCCCCCTCATCCACCTATGGCCGAGGGCCCCGGGGGACCCATGTACAATGGCTTACATGCTGGTGACCCCGCATGGAGTCCCATTATCAAAGTGGTCCCAAACAACGCAGACAACGCTGACCCACAACAGCAGGTAACAACGAATTGTGTTGTCCTCATGTTGTCAACTGTGTGTTAGTCATTTTTGTAACTTCTTGTCCCGTGCCACCCTCAGATGTGGCCTGGTACCTGGGCGCCTCACGTGGGCAACGTGCACCTGAATCACGTCAACTAGAAGGCTACATCAATAAAAAAAAAAAAACCATGGCATGACACACAGCGCAAACATGGCTTGCCAACTGACGACTACGACTAATTACGACAAAGAACAAAAGAGAGTACAGCATAATAACTTGAGTATAGAACTGAGGGTGCAGAGTTGGAAAAATTCAAAGTTCTCCTGAGCCCATTCTTGACGTGCCTATTTGAAACAAGAGGAGATTGGGGAGTGTCCTGATAATTCAAACAAAATATGCGATCGCCTGTTCAACAGAAACAATTCTGTGCATAGTTTAGCGATTTTGACTTAAACCCGCATACACGTTCTTTGGCTGCAGGGGGCTGAACCTGAAGTAGTTATTTAAACTCGGCCCAGACCTAGATGATGATTACCTAAAGAGAAATCAGAACCTTTTAGAGTGGTAAATACATGTATAATTGTTTACATACTAAAAAGGGTTAAAATGAGAGTAAATTTCATGTCGTATAGTGGCTCTACTTTATGTAGCCTGTATTAATGTGAAATATTTACCTTAATATTCAATAAAAAGATTGAAAAGTACTTGTGTTTTATGTTGGACTATTGTTTTCTTTTTACATGCAATAGAATCATTATTATTTAGCTCCTTTTAGTGCATACTTGTGCTGGTGCTAGTTTGCTGTGGTATTCCTACATTAAATGGAGAATAGATTTGATAGTTACCACAAATAAATGCCATATGTCCCTTGGTGATACAAATATCAAAAACATTTTAAACTCCATCCATTTTCTACCGCTTGTCCCTTTTGGAGTTGCAGGGGGGTCGCTGGAGCCTATCTCAGCTGCATTCGGGCGGAAGGCGGGGTACATCCTGGACAAGTCGCCACCCCGTGATTGAACTCAGGACCTTCGTATTGTGAGGCAGACGCACTAACCCCTCTTCCACCGTGCTGCTGCTATTAAAAAATTATTTGGAACCACAAATTGAAACATGCACTTTCGTACAATACATAAAGCACTATAGCAGGGGTGTCTAAAGTGCAGCTAATGTGTATTTTATTTTGTAAAATTTAGGTTAAAAAAAGTTACACTACAACAGTGAGTACCGTATTTTCCGCAGTATAAGGCGCACTGGATTATAAGGCGCACCTTCAATGAATGGCTTATTTTAAAACTGTTCATGTATAAGGCGCACCGCATTATAAGGCGCATAGAATAGACGCTACAGTAGAGGCTGGGGTTACGTTACGCATCCATTAGATGGAGCTGCGCTAAAGGGAATGTCAACAAAACAGTCAGATAGGTCAGTCAAACTATTAATAAAATACAAACCAGCGTTCTGACAACTCTGTTCACTCCCAAAATGAATAAACAGCTGTTTTATTATTTTCCCCGAGGTAAAGTCAGTGACTTATTTCGTTTATCCTTTAACAACAGCAAGGTATAACATGTAGTGCAACATTTATATCACATACACTGCAAAAACTGAAATCTAAGTAAGATGAAATATCTCAAATAAGGGTGATATTTGCTTATTTTCTGTCTAGTAAGATAATTCTTCTCACTAAGCAGATTTTATGTCAGTGGTCTAAATGATCTCAGTAAGATATTACAGCTTGTTGCTGAGATTTGATGACCTATATTGAGTAAAACATGCTTGAAACTAGAATATCAACTGTTGCAAAGCTGTGTCATCAACACTCACAAGTATAAAACTACTTTTTTAAAGAAATAATTCTTACTTCAAGCATGAAAAAAAAAATCATCATATATCAAGATAATGGCACTAGCATTTACTTAGTTTAAGAGTATTTTTCAAAATATTGACCAAAAAGGTCTCTTTTTTTTTTTTCCCACCAAGAAAAGTGCACTTGTTAATAGTGAGAATATACAATATATATAGAATTGTATTGTTCTATTGGCAGATAATTTTTCTTACTTCAAATAAAATACCACTACATTTTTTTTTTCTTCTTGTTTTTGAACACTGACTTTTTGCAGTGTATAAGGCTCACCGGATTATAAGGCGCACTGTCAGCTTTTGATAAAAATTGGAGGTTTTTAGGTTCGCCTTATAGTGCGGAAAATACGGTAATGTAAGGAAAAAAATATTTTAGATAAAGCTTTAAACAATACACCATTTTTTTAAAGATGGAATGTTATGAAAACAATACAGTTGCATTCTTTTTCAAATACCGTATTTTTTGGATAATAAATCGCTGCGGAGTATAAATCGCACCGGCCGAAAATGCATAATAAAGAAGGAAAAAAACATATATAAGTCGCACTGGAGTATAAGTAGCATTTTTGGGGGAAACTTATTTGATAAAAACCAACACCAAGAATAGACATTTGAAAGGCAATTTAAAATAAATAAAGAATAGTGAACAACAGGCTGAATAAGTGTACGTTATATGAGGCATAAATAACCAACTGAGAACGTGCCTGGTATGTTAACGTAACATATTATGGTAAGAGTCATTCAAATAACTATAACATATAGAACATGCTATACGTTTACCAAACAATCTGTCACTCCTAATCACTAAATCCCATGAAATCTTATACGTCTAGTCTCTTACGTGAATGAGTTAAATAATATTATTTGATATTTTACGCTAATGTGTTAATAATTTCACACATAAGTCGCTCCAGAGTATAAGTCGCACCCCCGGCCAAACTATGAAAAAAAAAAACTGCGATTTATAATCCGAAAACTATGGTAAGTAGTTTGGAAAAAACTTACTGTATATTACGAAAATTGAAGTTAAAATATGAGAATAAAGTCATATTATTGTTCTATTTTCAAGTTTAAAAATAAAGCAATTACAAAAAAGTGTAATGGAGTAAAGGTATATTATGACACGCTCAGTCACCTCTAACACAAAGTAGACATGCAGGTTTTTCACCCTAATACAGTGGTTCTTAACCTGGGTTCCATCGAACCCTAGGGGTTTGGTGAGTCGGCCTCAGGGGTTCGGCGGAGGTCAAGACACACCCGACTCATCGTGTGAATACAATCTTTTCTCCCTATCGGCGTATTACGGATACGGCAACAGCAGACTGGTTTGCAGGTGTGTAATTTGTTGTGAGTTTATGCACTGTGTTGGTTTTGTTGTTTGAACAAGGTGATGTTCATGCACGGTTCATTTTGTGCACCAGTAATAAAACATGGTAACACTTTAGTATGGGGAACATATTCACCATTAATTAGTTGCTTATTAACATGCAAATTAGTAACATATTGGCTCTTAACTAGTCATTATTAAGTACTTATTAATGCCTTATTCGGCATGGCCTTATTATAACCCTAACCCTCTAACCCTGGCCCTAACCAAATAACTCTAAATTAAGTCTTTATTACTTAGAATTAGGGATGTCCGATAATGGCTTTTTGCCGATTTCCGATATTGTCCAACTCTTTAATTACCGATACCGATATCAACCGATACTGATATATACAGTCGTGGAATTAACACATTATTATGCCTAATTTGGACAACCAGGTATGGTGAAGATAAGGTCCTAATGAAATAAAATAAGATGAATACATTAAAAACATTTTCTTGAATAAAAAAGAAAGTAAAACAATATAAAAACAGTTACATAGAAACTAGTAATTAATGAAAATGGGTAAAATTAACTATTAAAGGTTAGTACTATTAGTGGACCAGCAGCACGCACAATCATGTGTGCTTACGGACTGTATCCCTTGCAGACTGTATTGATATATATTGATATATAATGTAGGAACCAGAATATTAATAACAGCCCTTTTGTGTGAATGATGGGGTAGGGAGGTTTTTTGGGTTGGTGCACTAATTGTAAGTGTATCTTGTGTTTTTTATGTTGATTTAATAAAAAAAATAAGGATAAATAAAAACGATACCGATAATTTCCGATATTACATTTGAAAGCATTTATCGGCCGATAATATCGGCAGGCAGATATTATCGGACATCCCTAATAATGGATATATAATAAATGACCGTATTTTTCGGAGTATAAGTCGCACCGGCCGAAAATGCATAATAAAGACGGGAAAAAAACATATATACCGTATATTACCAAATAAACGCCCTTGGGCAAATAACCGCCCATGTCCTAATAGCCGCCCGGGGTCTGACCCCATTTTGTGAATTAACCGCCTCTTCCTAATAACCGCCTATGTCCAAATAACCTGTTATTTGCATAATTTAGATAAAAATGCTACTGGTGTTGCGTTTGCTGCAGTATTATTGTTGTGATGGTTTTATAGAGTACTTGGTACCATAATATTATTTTTCCTGTATGCTGCTTTATTTAAAACTTGAGTACTGTAGCCTTTATTTTATTTAAGTGACAGTATTATTGTTCTGTTTTGATTGTGGGTTTTATACGTGAGTACTTGGTACCATAATTTTATTTTTCCCGATAGGCTGCTTTATTTAAAAAGTTTATTTATTTTTAGTATTGGTATTCTATTTGACAATTGTTGCACTACTGCCATGTTGAGGCCTTGTTGATCTCTTGTCTTTTGATAGCCTACCTCATGTTGATCTCTTGTTTTTTTGTTTGTATGTTTACAATAGCTTTTACATTTAAAGTTTTTTGTACGAAAAAAAAAATACTGGAAAGTAACTAACCATTGTAACCAAATAATGGCCTGGTGCAGGCTGGTGCAAAAATAAATAAAAGCCTTGTGCAAATAACCGCCTGCTTCTTTTAAACGCCTGTCTCCAAAATCGATTTTGTGAAATAAACGCTCGGGCTATTATTTGGTAATATACGGTAAGTCACACTGGAGTATAAGTCGCATTTTTGGGGAAATAAAACGATACCGATAAAATAAAAAAAACATACCGATAATTTCCGATATTACATTTTAAAGCATTTATTGGCATCTCTACTTAGAATATGTCCCCCTCGTGTCCAAAAAACTCTAAATTAAGTCTTTGTTACTTAGAATATGTTCCCCATACTAAAGTGTTACCAAAAACATCTAACTTTGTCTTGAATTTGAAAAAAAAAAAAAACATTTTATTTTTCACTAAAGAACATACTTGCCAACCCTCCCGAATTTTCCGGGAGACTCCCGAAATTCAGCGCCTCACCCGAAAAACTCCCGGGACAAATATTCTCCCGAAAATCTCCCGATTTTCAGCCGGAGCTGGAAGCCACGCCCCCTCCAGCTCCATGCGGACCTGAGTGAGGACAGCCTTTTTTCGTGACGGGAGGACAACAGGGTGACAAGAACTAAATCATCCAGACTAGAGATAAATTGTATTATTATGTTTATTTGACCTAAAAATAAATATATTTATTAATTAAAAAAAAACTAAATGCATTTTTACTATATTTTGCTAAAAACATCAAAATTAATTGTATTTTTATGTGTATTTTTTCGTGACTCCTTATTACATCCAGCCATAGAATTATACACTAAAATAAACATATTTCAAATAATTGATTTTAAATGATCATAATAATTCATTTAAAATGACCATATTTAATTATTAAAATAATTGCTTGTTTATCAACAACTTTAGCATTTTATTCATTACATTTTGAAACTCTCAGAAGCCAAGTTATGTTATATTCCTTAATATTTATTTATGCAAGTTTGAAGTATCAATTATCTAAACACAGTTTTGTTTGCATATTTTCAGGATATATATATATTAGAGATGCGCGGTTTGCGGGCACAACCGCGGAGTCCGCGGATTATCCGCGGATCGGGCGGATGAAATTTAAAAAAAATAGATTTTATCAGCGGGTCGGGTCGGGTCGGGTCGGGCGGTTGAAATAAAAAAAAAATTAGATTTTAAATAGATTCAGGTGGGTGGCAGTTAAACCAATTCGGAAATATATATACATAGTTAAATGTTGTTACCCACATACGAAAAACGAGCAGGCACCTGCTGCATATGCCACAACAGAAGAAAAAAAAAAAAAGAGATGGACACTTTTACGGAGCGGAGAAGGCCCCCGACGCCTCGCCGGGGTCCGGGACCGAGGCCCCTTCCCCCGAGAGGGCCCCACCGGGAGCCGTAGCTGAGGCGATCCGCGAGAAGGGCCCGACGCACGTCCAGGGTCACCACCGCGCCCACCGCACCGACACCCCGCCTCGTCCGCCTTCGCCGCGGCCGGCGTCACGCCCAGCAGGTAAGCAGCTTACCTGCCCGCCACCCCCGTGGCCGGGGGCTCGTAACAGGGGTCACTCCGCGCGCAGTGCGCTCACGAAAGGGGTGGGGCTCACCCTGGTTGATATAGACAGCAGGACGGTGGCCATGGAAGTCGGAACCCGCTAAGGAGTGTGTAACAACCCACCTGCCGAATCAACTAGCCCTGAAAATGGATGGCGCTGGAGCGTCAGGCCCATACCCGGCCGTCGCCGGCAGCGAGACGCGCTTGGAGGTGCGCTCAGCGCGGCTCCCATATGATTGCGCACTGGTGTGCGTCTGGGTTGTGACAGCGTGGCACGCGAATGTCTGGGCTGCATTGGATCAGTCTACTTTCTTTAACAGGCAAAAGCTTTATAACCTCACTAATGCCTTGCATCGTCTATATTAGATATATAACAACGGGCGGGTGCGGTTCTGATCAAATGTTACATCAGGTGGATGGCGGATGGTTGACGACTTTCTGATGCGGTTGCGGATGAAATAATTGCCTATCCGCGCATCTCTAATATATATATATATATATATATATATATATATATATATATATATATATATATATATATATATATATATATATATATATATATATATATATATATATATATATATATATATATATATATATATATATATATATGTATGAAATAGGGACGGCGTGGCGCAGTGGAAGAGTGGCCGTGCGCAACTCAAGGGTCCCTGGTTCAATCCCCACCTAGTACCAACCTCGTCATGTCTGTTGTGTCCTGAGCAAGACACTTCACCCTTGCTCCTGATGGCTGCTGGTTAGCGCCTTGCATGGCAGCTCCCTCCATCAGTGTGTGAATGGGTAAATGTGGAAGTAGTGTCAAAGCGCTTTGAGTACCTTGAAGGTAGAAAAGCGCTATACAAGTACAACCCATTTATCATTTATTATTTATAAATACTTGACTTGGTGAATTCTAGCTGTCAATATACTCCTCCCCTCTTAACCACGCCCCGCCCACCCCTGAACACGCCCCCACCCCCCACCTCCCGAAATCGGAGGTCTCAAGGTTGGCAAGTATGCTAAAGAAGGGTTCGGTGAATGCGCATATGAAACTGCTGGGGTTCGGTACCTCCAAACAGGTTAAGAACCACTGCCCTGACCTAAACCTTCCTGGCTTGGTTTACAAAATAAACATTAACGTGGCAAAACAGTTTTGATTGACCACTGCGCTGCTGCCATTCTGGCATGTGAGACTTTTATTGTGAAGTAGCGAGTGGAGGTTTTACCGGAAGTGTTTGGGGAGTTGCAAGGTTAACATGGCGGCCACAACAGCGAGAGCACCTTTAGGAGAACAAACACCGCCGTCGCCGTCTTCAGGGTCTGCTCCTTTGGACCCGTCACAGCCTCCACTTATTGAAGGATTCTCTCCTTTGCAGAGGCTTAACGACGAGACCGTTAAAGAGAAGTTTCTTCGAAAAGCAAAGGAGAACCCTTTCGTCCCCATAGGTGAGTTACACAAGCAAATGGTATTAAAGTCAAAGTAGTGACATTGTTAAATACACTTTTAATATTTAACGCTTTGTTAGTGTCATCTACCTTTCTATTACTTACGATGAATGATCTTAATTCCGGTCCCACGTGATTTGTGTTACTGATGAACGATGATCCTTCACAACAATGTCACGCATTGTAAACCATCAAAAGCCTCTTAAATAAACTGCATTAAAAAAAAAACAATTTAAATATAATTAAGTGTTGGCACTCAAATTGCACTCATGTGATGTCCTCTACCGCTCAATGCCACTAGAGGGCAGTATTGCTTTGTTTGATGTATTATATTGTACGCTCTTGGACGGCTTCGAAGCAATTCTGGAACACCATCCGCCGCCTCAGGAAGGGGAAGAAGTGCACTATCAACACCGTGTATGGCGAGGATGGTGTTCTGCTGACCTCGACTGCGGATGTTGTGGATCGGTGGAGGGAATACTTCGAAGACCTCCTCAATCCCACCAACACGTCTTCCTATGAGGAAGCAGTGCCTGGGGAGTCTGTGGTGGGCTCTCCTTTTTCTGGGGCTAAGGTTGCTGAGGTAGTTAAAAAGCTCCTCGGTGGCAAGGCCCCGGGGGTAGATGAGATCCGCCCGGAGTTCCTTAAGGCTCTGGATGCTGTGGGGCTGTCTTGGTTGACAAGACTCTGCAGCATCGCGTGGACATCGGGGGCGGTACCTCTGGATTGGCAGACCGGGGTGGTGGTTCCTCTCTTTAAGAAGGGGAACCGGAGGGTGTGCTCTAACTATCGTGGGATCACACTCCTCAGCCTTCCCGGTAAGGTCTATTCAGGTGTACTGGAGAGGAGGCTACGCCGGATAGTCGAACCTCGGATTCAGGAGGAACAGTGTGGTTTTCGTCCTGGTCGTGGAACTGTGGACCAGCTCTACACTCTCGGCAGGGTCCTTGAGGGTGCATGGGAGTTTGTCCAACCAGTCTACATGTGCTTTGTGGACTTGGAGAAAGCATTCGACCGTGTCCCTCGGGAAGTCCTGTGGGGAGTGCTCAGAGAGTATGGGGTATCGGACTGTCTAATTGTGGCAGTCCGCTCTCTGTACGATCAGTGTCAGAGCTTTGTCCGCATTGCCGGCAGTAAGTCGGACACGTTTCCAGTGAGGTTTGGACTCCGCCAAGGCTGCCCTTTGTCACCGATTCTGTTCATAACTTTTATGGACAGAATTTATAGGCGCAGTCAAGGCGTTGAGGGGATCTGGTTTGGTGGCTGCAGGATTAGGTCTCTGCTTTTTGCAGATGATGTGGTCCTGATGGCTTCATCTGGCCAGGATCTTCAGCTCTCGCTGGATCGGTTCGCAGCCGAGTGTGAAGCGACTGGGATGAGAATCAGCACCTCCAAGTCCGAGTCCATGGTTCTCGCCCGGAGAAGGGTGGAGTGCCATGTCCGGGTTGGGGAGGAGATCTTGCCCCAAGTGGAGGAGTTCAAGTACCTCGGAGTCTTGTTCACGAGTGAGGGAAGAGTGGATCGTGAGATCGACAGGCGGATCGGTGCGGCGTATTCAGTAATGCGGACACTGTATCGATCCGTTGTGGTGAAGAAGGAGCTGAGCCGCAAGGCAAAGCTCTCAATTTACCGGTCGATCTACGTTCCCATCCTCACCTATGGTCATGAGCTTTGGGTTATGACCGAAAGGACAAGATCACGGGTACAAGCGGCCGAAATGAGTTTCCTCCGCCGGGTGGCGGGGCTCTCCCTTAGAGATAGGGTGAGAAGCTCTGTCTCAAAGTAAAGCCGCTGCTCCTCCACATCGAGAGGAGCCAGATGAGGTGATTCGGGCATCTGGTCAGGATGCTACCCGAACGCCTCCCTAGGGAGGTGTTTAGGGCACGTCCGACCGGTAAGAGGCCGCGGGGAAGACCCAGGACACGTTGGGAAGACTATGTCTCCCGGCTGGCCTGGGAACGCCTCGGGGTCCCACAGGAAGAGCTGGACGAAGTGGCTGGGGAGAGGGAAGTCTGGGCTTCCGTGCTTAGGCTGCTGCCCCCGCGACCCGACCTCGGATAAGCGGAAGAAGATGGATGGATGGCTCTTGACCAGGCCTGGGCAATTATTTTGACTCGGGGGGGGGGGGGGGGGGGGGGGGCACATTTAGACAACAAAATGTGCCTGGGGGCCGGTATATCTATTTTTAGGAACACTAATACAAAACCTCACAATAATGTCTGATTGAATGCTAAAAATGTTATGACAGACCGCCTTAAACGTAATGGAATTTAACATTTTTCAATGAACGATAAAACACTGAATATTGGCAAAATATGAATGTCACACCCCCTTTCGATCGACATATTTTACAAATCAAGTGAAACGCAACAAAAATGCAACAAACAGTGAAATATGAACGCGAAGGGTACAAAATAAACCCACCTACAATCTGATATATCTGATACATCACTAAGCTTTAGAACTTTGTTGTGGAAATCTCCTTCCGCGTCTGTGGAAACGCTTCCTGCCCACACTGCTTGGTGCCTCGTCTGAGCTGCTGTGACGTAGATTACCGTAGTAACTAATTAGATGACCATAGTAACTAATTAGATGACCATAGTAACTAATTAGATTACCATAGTAACTAGTATATCATCCATAAGCGCAGATTCCAACCATTGTAATACTTTGTGTAGTTCAAGACTTGCGGTCATTAGAAAACATCACTGCACATCATAATGGCAGCTAGTTTCCTTTTTAAAGATCTAAAAAAATTATTTGGGAATGTACGGCGGGCCAGATTGAAAAGCTTAACGGGCCACATGTGTCCCCCGGGCTTTAATTTGCCCAGGTCTGGGTTAGAGTGTCCGCCCTGAGATGGGTAGGTTGTGAGTGCAAACCCCGGCCGAGTCATACCAAGGACTATAAAAATGGGACGCACTACCTCCCTGCTTGGCACTCTGCGTCAAGGGTTGGAATTGGGGGTTAAATCACCAAAAATTATTCCCGGGCGCGGCCAGCGCTGCTGCCCACTGCTCCCCTCACCTCCCAGGGGGTGATCAAGGGTGATGGGTCAAATGCAGAGAATAATTTCGCCACACCTAGTGTGTGTGTGACAATCATTGGTACTTTAACTTTTAACACTGTGTTTGAATATTGGAAAAAAAAAATCAAGTGTACACTGTTTGAATAAAGGAAAATAAACTAAATCACTTAAATCAAGTGATTCTTTAGAGTCCTACTAGTCTTACATGTACCGCAGTTTGAGAATCACTGATTTAATTATTTCCAAGTATTATAATCATAATTTGTTGCCTTGGCATTCATAGACCGTATCAAAGGGAATAATTATCATTTGTACTGTTGTCCAGGTTGTTTAGGTACAGCGGGAGTCCTGATGTTCGGCCTTCGCGCGTTCCATCAGAACAAAGCCAAGGAGTCCCAGATGCTGATGAGGGGACGAATCTTCGCCCAAGGCTTCACCGTGGCCGCCATCGTCGTTGGCATCTTGGTGACCGCTTTCAAACCTAAACAGTGAAGAGACGGCGGCACCGCTCGCAACTCAGCCGACCTCCATTCACCTTGGAAGCAGACTGTTTGAAAGAACTGAATAATGCGTTGAGTATATACAACAGGAGACATACTTTATTAAGATCTGATTTACATAACGTTATATCGGGAGTACAAACTACTCCTTTTTAACGTTATGTAAGGAAGATGATCCAACATGTGTCTTTGCAAATGCATATAATGTAGGTCCTTTTTCAGTAATGCAAGTACTGTACTGTATACGGAAGAAATACCACACATATACTTATCAGTTATTAAAAAAATCACAGTACACATTAATAAGTACTGTTGTGTCACTTGCTGCTACACTTTAACGTCTAAAAAGCAGTTACCGTATTTTTCGGACTATAAGTCGCAGTTTTTTTGGGGTGCGACTTATACTCAGGAGCGACTTATGTGTGAAATGATTAACACATTACCGTAAAATATCAAATAATATTATTTAGCTCATTCACGTAAGAGACTAGACCAGGGGTCGACAACCCGCGGCTCTTTAGCGCTGCCCTAGTGGCTCTCTGGAGCTTTTTAAAAAATGTATGAACAATGGAAAACGATGAGGGGAAAAAATATATTTTTTGTTTTGATATGGTTTCTGTAGGAGGACAAACATGACACAAACCTCCCTAATTGTTATAAAGCACACAGTCAGCTTCACTGATTCGAGTATTTGGCGAGCGCCGTTTTGTCCTACTAATTTTGGCGGTCCCTGAACTCACCGTAGTTTGTTTACATGTATAACTTTCTCCGACTTTCTAGGACGTGTTTTATGCCACTTCTTTTTCTGTCTCATTTTGTCCACCAAACTTTTAAGGTTGTGCATGAATGCACAAAGGTGAGTTTTGTTGATGTTATTGACTTGTGTGGAGTGCTAATCAGACATATTTGGTCACTGCATGACTGCAAGCTAATCGATGCTAACATGCTATTTAGGCTAGCTATATGTCATACTTGCCAACCTTGAGACCTCCGATTTCGGGAGGTGGGGGCGTGGGCGGGGCGTGGTTGGGGGCGTGGTTAAGAGGGGAGGAGTATATTGACAGCTAGAATTCACCAAGTCAAGTATTTCATACATATATATATATATATATATATATCCTGAAAATATGCAAACAAAACTGTGTTTAGATAATTGATACTTCAAACTTGCATAAATAAATATTAAGGAATATAACATAACTTGGCTTCTGAGAGTTTCAAAATGTAATGAATAAAATGCTAAAGTTGTTGATAAACAAGCAATTATTTTAATAATTAAATATGGTCATTTTAAATGAATTATGATAATTTAAAATCAATTATTTGAAATATGTTTATTTTAGTGTATAATACCATGGCTGGATGTAATAAGGAGTCACGAAAAAATACAAATAAAAATACAATTAATTTTGATGTTTTTAGCAAAATATAGTAAAAATGCATAGTTTTTTTTTTTTTTTTTTTATTAATAAATATATTTATTTTTAGGTAAAATGAACATAATAATACAATTTATCTCTAGTCTGGATGATTTAGTTCTTGTCACCCTGTTGTCCTCCCGTCACGAAAAAAGGCTGTCCTCACTCAGGTCCGCATGGAGCTGGAGGGGGCGTGGCTTCCAGCTCCGGCTGAAAATCGAGAGATTTTCAGGAGAATATTTGTCCCGGGAGTTTTTCGGGTGAGGCGCTGAATTTCGGGAGTCTCCCGGAAAATTCGGGAGGGTTGGCAAGTATGTATATGTACATATTGCATCATTATGCCTCATTTGTAGCTATATTTGAGCTCATTTAGTTTCCTTTAAGTCCTCTTAATTCAATTTATATCTCATGACACACTATCTGTATGTAATATGGCTTTTAATTTTTTGTGGCTCCAGACAGATTTGTTTTTGTATTTTTGGTCCAATATGGCTCTTTCAACATTTTGGGTTGCCGACCCCTGGACTAGACGTATAAGATTTTATGGGATTTAGCGATTAGGAGTTACAGATTGTTTGGTAAACGTATAGCATGTTCTATATGTTATAGTTATTTGAATGACTCTTACCATAATATGTTACGTTAACATACCAGGCACGTTCTCAGTTGGTTATTTATGCCTCATATAACGTACACTTATTCAGCCTGTTGTTCACTATTCTTTATTTATTTAAATTGCCTTTCAAATGTCTATTCTTGGTGTTGGGTTTTATCAAATAAATTTCCCCAACAAATGCATTTTCGGCCGGTGCGACTTATACTCCGAAAAATACGGTAATCGGGAAACAGCTTAAACTAAAATGTGGTCTTTTGAGCAACAGAAAAGACCATATACAACAATACATACTGTCCATTTTTTATTATTGACCAATTCCCTTTTAACATTCACTTTCCTCGATTATTATTATCATATCCAAATAGGCAACATGTGAAAATTCGCACAGTTGATGGCACCTTATAAAAGATAGATGACATGAAAAACACGCTCTTTAATCGGAAATTTAGACTTACGAGCAAAAATATTTGTGTGCCATTTTTGCTTGTTTGAATATTCCAAATTGAGTACGTTTTAATCTCTAGAAGATATTAACCTTAAATCTGCCAATTCCAAAGTTAAGTGTTTCTACCTTATTGAGAGGCATAAGTGGTTACAATCTACACTGCATTGTGCTAAGGAAGCAAGTCATGCTCTTACAAAAAAAAAAAAAAAGCTAGTAAGGAAAACCAAAATAGAAACATTCAAAATCTTGGCAAAGGCATGCATTAAAATTGACCTAAAAATTCATAATTTAAAAAGGGTAACAAATGGTTAACTTGCAGTAACAATATTTTCTTCGGTAATGATACAATAGTCTCATTTTCCCACAAGCGTGAGCATTATTCTAATAAAGTAGGCATCAAGTAAATTGGGATTTATATATATATATATATATATATATATATATTAATTAGGAGTATTTTTGTGTGTTGGAAAGAGGATCACAAAGGAATGTGAGGTGTGGCGACAAGTGAAAAGGCAAAGGTAGTGTGAAGTGAAGTTAGTTTTCCAACCTAGCGGACTAGAGGGGTCTGTTTGAGCGAGATGAGGACAGAGCGCATTCGAGACACGTCCTTCGCCTGCTTGTTGGTTTTTGGATTGAAGTCGCACAGGTGAGCTACTCGCTCCCACGCCGTTCCGGGACTGTCGCTGTCGCCCTCGGACAGGAAGGACTCCTCGGACGATCTGTGTGCAGGCAAAGGAGGACCAGAGGCGACATTAGACGGGGGGATTTTACACAGCAGGTGTGCAACGGCATTCATGCATTAGTGACCATTCACCCCGTCAGTGCTTGGAACTCCGCAGCATCCTGTAAAGTCTGACTGAGCCCATGCTTCTCAAACACGTGCCACTTCAAAAGTATTGGACTTAAGACTTAGACAAACTTTATTGATCCACAAGGAAAATTGTTGGATTATACTTGACAATCAGCTCATCTTTGGTTCATGAATAAGTATTTAAATGTATAAAGTGTTTCCCATGCATTTATATGTAGTGGCCCAACAATATTACATTTGTATACCAGGAGTGTCTGAGGTGTGGCCCAGTGCACTCCGGAAATAAATAAAAAAGTAGCAAAAAAAGAAGGCAAAAGGGATGGAAAAAATGACAGAAATATTGATGCAAGTAATATTTGTCTTTAAAAGTACAGTATAAAAGTATGCTATATACAGTCAAGCTCAAAAGTATTCATACCCATGGAAAATTTAGGATAGAATTGACCTTATCTTTTCCACATTTGGGGAATTACCGTTATGTGGTTGTGGTGCAGATTTGACATACAGTAACATGTCATCAAATACAAAAAAAAAAAAAGAGTAATAGTAGGGGTGTGGGAAAAAATTGATTTGAATTCAAATCGCGATTCTCACGTTGTACGATTCTGTATCGATTCTCATTTTTATATATGTTTTATTTTTTTATTAATCAATCCAACAAAATAATACACAGCAATACCATAACAGTGCAATCCAATTCCAAAACCGACCCAGCAACACTCAGAACAGCAATAAACAGAGCAATTGAGAGGAGACACAAACACAATCCAAAAGTAGTGAAACAAAAATGAATGTTATCAACAACAGTATCAATATTAGTAACAATTTCAACATAGCAGTGATTAAAAATCCCTCATTGACATTATCATTAAACATTTATAAAAACAAATAAAAAAAGAACAATAGTGTCACAGTGGCTTACACTTGCATCACATCTCATAAGCTTGACAACACACTGTGTCCAATATTTTCACAAAGATAAAATAAGTCATATTTTTGGTTCATTTAATAGTTAAAACAATTGTACATTATTTCAATCAGTTGATAAAACATTGTCCTTTTACAATTATAAAAGCTTTTTACAAAAATCTACTACTCTGCTTGCATGTCAGCAGACTGGGGTAGATCCTGCTGAAATCCTATGTATTGAATGAATAGAGAATCCTTTTGAATCTGGAAATAAATCGTTTTTGAAACGAGAATCGCGTTGAATCGAAAACAATAGATTTATAATCGAATCGTGACCCCAAGAATCGATATTGAATCGAATCGTGGGACACCCAAAGATTCGCAGCCCTCAGTAATAGTAAAGCCCCTTTTGTCACCTATGCACATATTGCACACTAAGTAATTACACTTGTAAAAATAACACAACAAAAACACTATTTTAGGTTTTGCACACCAACAAAAAAAGCACATCACAGTATTTAGACTATTGAACTTTTGCAAATGGAGTCATAGTTTTTGTTTTAGTCAACCAGCAAGTTTTTTCTTGAATAAGAATGACTCCCAGGAGATAAGACAATATACTAGAGACATACCGTATTTTTCGAACTATAAGTCGCAGTTTTTTTCATATTTTGGCCGGGGGTGCGACTTATACTCAGGAGCGACTTATGTGTGAAATTATTAACACATTACCGTAAAATATCAAATAATATTATTTAGCTCATTCACGTAAGAGACTAGACGTATAAGATTTCATGGGATTTAGCGATTAGGAGTGACAGATTGTCTGGTAAACGTATAGCATGTTCTATATGTTATAGTTATTTGAATGACTCTTACCATAATATGTTACGTTAACATACCAGGCACGTTCTCAGTTGGTTATTTATGCCTCATATAACGTACACTTATTCAGCCTGTTGTTCACTATTCTTTATTTATTTTAAATTGACTTTCAAATGTCTATTCTTGGTGTTGGGTTTTATCAAATACATTTCCCCCAAAAAATGCGCCTTATACTCCAGTGCAACTTATGTTTTTTTCCCTTCTTTATTATGCATTTTCGGCCTGTGCGACTTATACTCCAAAAAATATGGTAACTGTGAAAACTATTCACCAGCTTTTACTTACATTTAAACAAAAACTGTATGTCAAAATTTGTCAGGGGTACGAATACTTTTGGGTGTAACCGCATGGACTGTAAAGTATAGCGTTTTAAAAATGACATGCACATGCTTAATGGCCAACTATGCGAAATTAGACAATGACAACCAATGACTCCAATAGATTGCAATACTGTGGGAAACACTAGTATACCATGTCTCTAAATTGGCTGTTCCTAAGTAGCACTAGATGGAGTATCAGTGCTACCTCTACCATAGTTTGAGAATCAGTGGTCTACAACCAGTTGTAACAAATATGATGATCAAAGGCGGCCTTCTACTTTTAGAGAAGGGGCATGCGGCTGGTGAAACGACTAAAAAGGGAGTGCAGGCAAGGCGTCCAACATTAAAAAGTAGTTCTAAACCTACACAAAGCCTACAAGATCAGCACTGGGCTGTTTGTAGAAAGCCTTGTCAGCAATCCTAGTCGGCAGCCAAGGCCAAGTAAGCAGGGAAAAGAAGAAGATAAAAGAAGAGTGTCAGTGTTAAACAGGCAAGCACACGTTAGAATTTAAGAAAGCATTGTTAGTAAACAAAATGACTGAGAATGAGTAGATGAAATATCTTCTGGCGAGCATTAAGACAATTTATCAATGCTGTGAGAAAGAGTGCTAGTAAAAGCTAAAGTGCAAAGTGATACCGTGTCAGACTTGGGCAGAGTCTGTAGGAAAGTGCGGAAGAAGGACAGGTTAGCTTCTCAAAGACAAGTGGAACACAACAGGAAGAATACACAACACTACACTATAATAAAATAAAAACAAGCATAAAATAATAGGACGCATAAACAACCCCACGTTACAATAAAAACAAAAGCACCAACATGCTTTGAGATGACAAAATAAATGATTGAGTGGTCAAGAAGGACCCATGAAAAGTATTCATTTATCTATTGTTTATTTTGTATTTGACTCTCAACATTTATAAACACTATTAAGATCAGTGGTTCTTAACCTTCACCGAACCCTTCTTTAGTGAAAAATAAAATGTTTTTTTTTTTCTTCCAAATTCAAGACAAAGTTATATGTTTTTGGTAACACTTTAGTATGGGGAACATATTCTAAGTAACAAAGACTTAATATAGAGTTATTTGGACACTAGGGGAACATATTCTAAGTAACAAAGACTTAATTTAGAGTTATTTGGACACTAGGGGAACATATTCTAAGTAACAAAGACTTCATTTAGAGTTATTTGGACACTAGGGGAACATATTCTAAGTAACAAAGACTTAATTTAGAGTTATTTGGACACCAGGGGAACATATTCTAAGTAACAAATACTTAATTTAGAGTTATTTGGACACTAGGGGAACATATTCTAAGTAACAAAGACTTAATTTAGAGTTATTTGGACACTAGGGGAACATATTCTAAGTAACAAAGACTTAATTTAGAGTTATTTGGACACTAGGGGAACATATTCTAAGTAACAAAGACTTCATTTAGAGTTATTTGGACACTAGGGGAACATATTCTAAGTAACAAAGACTTAATTTAGAGTTATTTGGTTAGGGTTAGGGCCAGGGTTAGAGGGTTAGGGTTATAATAAGGCCGTGCTGAATAAGGCATACATAAGTACTTAATAATGACTAGTTAAGAGCCAATATGTTACTAATTTGCATGTTAATAAGCAACTAATTAATGGTGAATATGTTCCCCATACTAAAGTGTTACCATGTTTTTTTACTGGTGCACAAAATGACCCGTGCATGAACATCACCTTGTTCAAAGAACAAAAGCAATACAGTGCATAAACTCACAACAAATTACACACCTGAAAATCAGTCTGACTTCTGCTGTTGTCGTATCCGTAATACGCCGACAGGCAGAAGTTTTTATTTACACGATGAGTCGGGTGTGTTTTGACCTCCGCGGAACCCCTGAGGCCGACTCACCGAACCCCTAGGGTTCGATCGAACTCAGGTTAAGTACCACTGATTTAGATATTTCCAGAATTGTATTTGATTTTTTAATAGATTTTTGAAAAGTACAATAATTATATATTTTTTTGTTTACTTGCTAACAAAAGAAATTTTTTTCTATTAGATGTGATGTGAGTTCATGATATATACTACTTGGCTACGACATACAACAGGAATATTCAGCTAAATTGTTTTGGGGGCCACATTTTCCAGGAAGCTAAGGACCTGGGGGGCAGACTTCTTTCTTTACTTCTAGTCTTATTTTGTATATTACTGAGAAACAGCGTCCTGTACACTAGACTTGATTTTGGTCTATTTTGCCAGTTACAGAAAGGCTCTGCTGCTTTTAAGGACCTTCTGCAAAAATGAGTCTTATAGTTGAATAGCCCAAATGATGAACAAGAGAGGACCTAAAATGGAACCTCAAGGCACACTAGTAGTATAACTAAATACATTGAACAAATGACTACTGACTTATCAACTTAGTTACATAAATCAAATTATGAAAAAAAAAATGTGTAACTGCGAAAAAGGAGAGGAATGTCTCAGTTATGGAAATCACGAGTTTGGACCTCAGTGTTCTATGTTTGCTAGCAAGGTTAAAATATCAATGCAAGGATCTGCCAGGAATTTTCCGTGAAAACGTTTGTCTCCTAAGTTTCAAACTGAATCCGAGGGCCGGTATGGTGTCATTCCCGCTTGTTGAATAGGTTTGCCGTACACTGTCAGAGAGGTAATTATTTACCAATACCACCAAGTAATGTATGGGTTTCTCATAATAAAAGCGCTTTGAGACAATTGTGGAAAAGCCCTACTTGAATATCATTCATATAATTTCATTTCATACAGTATTACAGTTAATGTGTTGGCGTGAATGTAGTGCTTTGCAAGACACTCACAGATGCTTTAAAGCAATCAAATATATGATGAGATGGCCAAAAGTTGGGACATATATATGTCAAATATGATTAGTTATTTATTATGTACTAATATATATATATATATATATATATATATATATATATATATATATATATATATATATATATATATATATAGTACTTATCAAATCAGCTGTACAATATATTAATTATCCAGCAATGAGGTGTCCAGTGTGTACACTGCCTTCCAACCGAGTGCAGCTGGGATAGGCCAGAGTCGCGTATAAAGAAAGTATGGCCAGCCCGGTTTCAGGCGATCTCCTTAATGATTGGTGAGGGTGCCATGACTGCTACTAACTTTAGGCTGATGCTATGTGTCTGCAGCGTTTCCTCATTAATTTGCCGGTGTGTATAAAAGCCCTGCTGTGCAGCATGGAGCGGCTCAACCCACGAGAGTTGTGAAAAGCTTTTACATTGCTTTACCCACAACCTGGAAAGAAGACAAGTATGGCAAGTGATGGTTCACCATCAACACTAGAGAGCCACGATTACAGCGTCTTGTAAGAGGTAAATACACGACACAACGTCTGCGTTTTGTTCAGGACAGATCTCACAGAAGCTAATACAAATAATAAATTAAATTAAAGCTGCAAGCAGCGATGGACGGGACCGACTTTGACGGCACATAAAATCCAAACCGGAGCAGTAATTAAAACTCTTTGGTCAACTTTTAATCAGAAGGCTTCAATCTCTCTCCTGTGCTAGTTTGAAGCCGACACGACAAACGCGCTCAGAGGAGATAATGTTTGAAAAAAGGTGACCGGTTTTTACAAAACTTTTGTTTTGAAGGGGGAATTGCAAACTTTCTGTTGATTTTTGCTGGGGTTTTTTTAATATATGAAATGTAGGTCTAAGTGAGACCTACATAGAGGTTTTTGTTTCATGTCTCTAAGACATTCCTACTGGAAGTTACAGGCAGTTTTGTCTGGGTTTTCGTCCTAGGAGCAGTTGTGTCTGTGTTTTCTTCCGAGGGGGCGCTAGAGCGCAATTTTGAGTTTTGGGGTTGAGTTTTTTTTATTAGATCGCAATTTTTGCCAGTCCTGATGTGCGTGTCCAGTTTGGTGAGTTTTGAAGCATGTTAAGGGAGTCAAATTACAGCTCAAAGAGGCAAAAGTGACTGTTTTTAGTAAACTTTTGTTTTGAAGGGGGAATTGCCAACTTCCTGTTGATTTTTGCTGAAGGATGTCAATGTATGAAATCTAGGTCTAAGTCAGACCTACATAGAGGTTTTTGTTTCATGTCTCTACGACATTCCTACCGGAAGGGGGTGCTAGAGCGCAATTTTGAGTTTTGGGGTTTGGTTTTTTGATTAGATGGCAATTTTCGCCCGTCCTGATGTGTGTGTCAAATATGGTGAGTTTTGAAGCATGTTAAGGGGGTCAAATTACAGCTCAAAGAGGTGGCGGAATAATAATAATAAAACGCACAAAATACAATGGGGTCCTCTGTCCCAAAGGGACATTGCGGTCCCTAATTATTACATTTAAGAGATGGTTTGACAAAAACAGACTACCGGTATCTTTGAATCTCAGTAAAACTAAGATAATGCAATTTGGTAGCAGTAGAAGAGAAGGTCAAACACAAATACAAATAGATGGACATTGAATGAGTAAGAGAAACAACATTTTAAGTGTGAGATAATGGATGACAAAATGAACTGGAAATCTCATTAAAAATATACAACATAAGGTGGCAAGAAATACATCAATAATGAATAAAGCTAAATATGTTCTGGAGCGAAAACCACTCAATGTTCTCTACTACTCGCAAGTGTTATCATATCTGAGTTATTTTGCAGAAATATGAGGAAATAACTACAAAAGTACACTTATTCACTTAGCATGTTACAAAAAAGAAAGATCAGTTAGAATAATACACAATGAGTGACCCACACAGCGATTACAAATACCTTGGAGGCAGCCACTACAGTTGACATACTTCAGAATTTCTCTGTGATTGTTGGTCCAAAGTTAATGAAGATTTTTGGCAAAATGAGGTAAGTTATTTTTTTGGTCGTTCCGTGTAGCTTTTTTATGTTTATTGCGCCGTCGGGTGTGTTCTAGAGTGCCTGCTGGTCATGAAGCAGTGCAGTAATGTAGCAGCACAGTGCATCAAAAACGGCTGCAAAATTATACTTTCACAAAATAAAAGCATGTTTTATTGTAAGTTCATGAGCTGGAGTATGTTTGGAACTATATGAAGACGTATTATTTTGGTTTATTTCATCAGAAAAAATAACAATTGCATGCTTCTGGGCACAGCTGCACATGTCCTTGATAGCTGTCATGGCAACTGTTCTTTAGTTGCTATACTCTCTTTATACCGTATTTTTCGGACTATAAGTAGCAGTTTTTTTCATAGTTTGGCCGGGGGTGCGACTTATACTCAGGAGCGACTTATGTGTGAAATTATTAACACATTACCGTAAAATATCACATAATATTATTTAGCTCATTCACGTAAGAGACTTGATGTATAAGATTTCATGGGATTTAGCGATTAGGAGTGACAGATTGTTTGGTAAACGTATAGCATGTTCTATATGTTATAGTTATTTGAATGACTCTTACCATAATATGTTACGTTAACATACCAGGCACGTTCTCAGTTGGTTATTTATGCCTGATATAACGTAAACTTATTCAGCCTGTTGTTCACTATTCTTTATTTATTTTAAATTGCCTTTCAAATGTCTATTCTTGGTGTTGGGTTTTATCAAATATATTTCCCCCAAAAATGCGACTTATACTCCAGTGCGACTTATATATGTTTTTTTCCTTCTTTATTATGCATTTTCGGCCGGTGCGACTTATACTCCGGAGCGACTTATACTCTGAAAAATACGGTACACGACTTTGGGATAGGCTACACCCCGCGCCCCCACCTCACCACCACCATCCACGACCGCAAAAGGGACAGGCGGTAGTTTGCCGCTTTAGGAAGCAAGCAAAAATTTGGGTTATGAACATCTCCCGTGGTAAAAGTCACATTGTGCCCTGCAAGATCCGACCAAAACATTTGGTGTCTTAATCGATAGCATTAGTTAATAGCTAGCAAGACATAACGTTGTTTTTCCAAACATAAGAAAGAAGAACGTAATTGTGAAAGACACTGCTGAGAAGAAGAAGTGGAAGATATTCATTGAACTAAAAAAATAAATAATTGAAACACCGAGGCGTGCATGTAGCTGACTTGGTGAAGCAGTACGAGCTTAGCACTGCTACAATGATTCCTAAATGGCGGGCATTTATCAAGAAAATATGGAGAAGCTGTTGATGGTCTGTTTGATGCAGAAGCAGCTCGCAAGATATACTGTACAATTTCACTCTGCAAAGTAAATGCTCTACTTTAATTTTACATTACTTCATAAAACTAATGTAGTTATTTATCGTACTTTCTATTGTGTTGTGTTTGATTTGAGTGTTATCTATAAGTTCGTTTTTCTTCTGAAAATGTATGTTACAAATTAAAATAGAGGTTTAAAACAGAGTAATTTGATTTCAATTGATTTTAATAGGGAACACTGATTTAAGCTACAAGTGTTTTGGGTTACGAGCTCTGTCACAGGACCAATTAAACTCGTTAGCCAAGGTACCACTGTGATGTAGCTAAAGAAGGTAACAAAAATATTAGAATGTTTGCTATTACAGTTGTACATTGATTTTGTATGCCACGTTTTTTGACAAAAATGAGTCCTTAAGTAAATTGATGCCCAAACAAAGAATCCCACGTTGGTGCACTTTTTGTGCAAAATAACCCACTATGGCAGAGCTGGGCAAATATTTTAACCCGGGAGCCAGATTGAGAGAAAAAATGTGTCTAGGGGACCAATGTATATGTGTGTATAAATTATATATACTGTATTTTTCGGAGTATAAGTCGCACCGGCCGAAAATGCACAATAAAGAAGGAAAAAAACATATATAAGTCGCACTGGAGTATAAGTCGCATTTTTATTTGTATTTGATAAAAGCCAACACCAAGAATAGACATTTGAAAGGCAATTTAAAATAAATAAAGAATAGTGTACAACAGGCTGAATAAGTGTACGTTATATGAGGCATAAATAACCAACTGAGAACGTGCCTGGTATGTTAACGTAACATATCATGGTAAGAGTCATTCAAATAACTATAACATATAGAACATGCTATACGTTTACCAAACAATCTGTCACTCCTAATGCCTAAATCCCATGAAATCTTATACGTCTAGTCTCTTACGTGAATGAGCTAAATAATATTATTTGATATTTTACGGTAATGTGTTAATAATTTCACACATAAGTCGCTCCTGAGTATAAGTCGCACTCCCAGCCAAACTATGAAAAAAACTGCGACTTATAGTCCGAAAAATACGGTACACATTTAGCGGTAAAATCTGCACTACAGTATGGGTGTTTGGGTTCCTTTTTTTCAGGAACACTAATAAGAAAAATAAACAATGCCCGATAGAATTCTGAAAAAGTTATGACAGATCACCTCAAAAAAACGGAATGGAATTTTACAGTTTTTTACTGAATGGGACACCCAAAAGGTATGTTAAAATAAAGGCAGTGGGGTTTACAATATTAACTATGAACAATAAAACACTGAATATTAACAACATATGAACATCGCTCCTCGATACACATCAAGCAAAACACAACAAAAATGTAACAAACGGCAAAATATGAATGCAAAGGGTAATAAACACCTACAATATTTATGTACAATATAGACATCAAGCAAAACACAACAAAAATGTAACAAACGGCAAAATATGAATGCAAAGGGTAATAAACACCTACAATATGTATGTACAATATGTAAAAATCTTCTTCCGCATCTGTTCCTGACACATGCGTTTCGGGCTGGCTGCTCTGAAAACAAATCTGCCCGCTCTGCTTTGTTCCTCGTCTGAGCTGCTGTGACGTAGATTACCGTAATAACTGGTATAACACTCAAAAGCGCAGATTTCAACCATTGAAATACTTTCTATAGTTCAAAACTTATGGCCATTTAAAAACAGCACTGCACATCATAATGGGGGCAACAGTTTTAAACTTAGAGGTCCAAAAAAATTATGTAGAACGGCCGGATTGAAAATCTTAATGGGCCGCATGTGACCCGCGGGCCGTATTTTACTCAGGTCTGCACTATGGTGACAAAGACAATTCATTGTAGCATACGGCTGTGGAATTGTGGAGTCACTACAGTTTGACGTGTTGTGCTGTAAAGTCCTGTGACGCTGTTTGAATGCATTCATTGATGTAAACACTTGCATCAAATAAAGCGTATTTTGATCATTTCTGTTCATTTACTCTCTTTACGTGCCAAGTGTCTAAATATGTTTGTCTACGTGGTGTATTTTGATCAGTTTCTCACTTTGACGGGATATTGCATTGATAACCAATCCGAATTGTAGTTCTGGTAGGTAACAATCGTATATATAGAAACACTAGTATCTCTGCTTTTTAAAGAATGTGTAGACATTAGGGGTGTCACGGTACACTAAAATTTCGGTTCGGTACGTACCTCAGTTTAGAGGTCACGGTTCGGTTCATTTTCGGTACAGTAAGAAAACAACAAAATATACATTTTTGGGTTATTTACCAAATTTGCAAAATCTTCCACCAAAAATATTTTTCTTAGTGGAATATTTGATGTGAAGTAATCGGAACCTTGGATAGGTCAATAATTCATAATAACATTGATTTTGATTCAATGTTATGTTTTGAGCAATGACAGTTTGAAAGAAAAAAAACCTGCTTTGTTTTATTAGTAAACATTGCAACTTTTTCTAAATTACATTTAACCTTTAAGCTTTTTTATTTCACTTTTGTTATGTTTTTGTTTATTTAAATAGTATTTTTTAGAATGTGCCGTGAGCCTTTAAAACATTAGCTGTGGGCCGCAAATGGCCTCCGGGGCACACTTTTTGGGACAGTATAGCTCGGTTGGTAGAGCTGCCGTGCCAGCAATTTGAGGGTTGCAGGTTCGATCCCCGCTTCCGCCATCCTAGTCACTGCCGTTGTGTCCTTAGGCAAGACACTTTACCCAACTGCTCCCAGTGCCACCCACACTGGTTTAAATGTAACTTAGATATTGGGTTTCACAATGTAAAGCGCTTTGAGTCACTTGAGAAAAAGTGCGATATAAATGTAATTCACTTCACTTTTGACACCCCTGCTATAGATAATAAAAAATTAAATCTGATAAATCTATGGATAAAAAGCAGACCCTGGCGACGCATGCGCATTTATCATAACTCTCTCGCTCTCTCTCTCTCTGCCCCTCCCTCACGAATGCCGCTGCACGCACAATTTGTTTTGTTTTTAACCCCTTCTTAACCCTGAACGTACATTGAAAATACACGCAACCCTAACTCAAAATTCCGGACATTTGAGCCATTTAAGAAACTGCGCCCTGACAGCTCCGCAAAAGAGGACATGTCCGGTGAAAAGAGGACGTATGGTCAGTCTATTGTAGCCCGTTAGCTGCTAGCATGCCATGTGTTGTGCCTCGGTGTGCATTGTTTACACAACGTGCGTTACGCTACTTAATATGTCCGTGTGGAAACTCGTTCGGTACACCTCCGAACCGAACCGGAACCCCCGTACCGAAACGGTTCAATACAAATACACGTACCGTTACACCCCTTGTAGACATATTTTTAAAGTATACATATATTTTAATTATTGCTGCTTTTATTTATTTATTAGATGCCTTTTACGGACTGTGCACAAGCACTGTTTTTAATAGTATGTGATAATGCCTTTGATACTGTATTTTGTTTGTTTTATGTACTGTATGTGATTGTATGTCTTCTTGGACGTTGGAGTCTGCAATAAAGCTTGATTGAATTGGGGATCTGTTTACCTTGATCGCGGAATGAAACTGATGTGGGGCTTAAAAGTGTCATCTACATGACAGGACGCTGACCTGTTGTTGGCCTTGTTCTTCTCCATCTGCTCGGTCTGGTGTACATGCCAGTCTTCCAGCTCCTTTTTGGCCTTCTCTCTCAACTCGGCCTCGGCTGCCTTGGATGCCGAGTCTTGTCAGTAGAAAACACATTCACTACTTGGTACACAATTAGATTATGCGACACGTCTTGTATTTGAGGTCAAATACACATACTCACCTAACGCCTCAAGGCGTTCCTTCTGCTCCTCCCTCCACTTGCGCAGACTTTCCGGCTCTTGCCTCTGAATATCGACTTGCGCGATGGCTGCATAGTTATCCGTGGGGCCGTTGGACTCCTTTTCGGGGGAGAGAAACCCTGACTCGGTTATAAAAGTGGTCAACTCTCAGATCAGACAGACGCAGAGTTCAGACTGAGACTTCAACACAGAACCATTGCATTGATGACGTTGGAACGCACCTGAAAAAGATCCCCGTTCACTGTGGCGGGCTCCTCTGCAAAAGGATCTAGCATCATTGCAAAACAAATAATATGTTAAAATATGCTTTGAGGGTTACACCTGACACTCCACTGTGATTTTTGTTCACTGGTATGGTTTGCAAAGCTGCATTGTGTATACTGTAAGTCATGCAAAAATGTTGCAGCACCTGTTTGGGCTGTTGTTATCTGCCCTGTTGAAAGACCAGACATCCGGGTTGTGGGTGGTACTACTACTACTACTACTAGAGTAATTCCCTTGACTGAGCACCTTCATTAACTTAGGATATTTATAACCGTCTGACGAGCATTACTGTATATGTGTGACCATGCCATTTAGCTAGCATTATTGCTAATGCTAACCGGATTTCCTAAAGCAGTGTTTTTCAACCTTTTTTGAGCCAAGGCACATTTTTTCCCGTTGAAAAAATCCGGAGGCACACCACCAGCAGAAATCATTAAAAAACAAAGCTCAGTTGACAGTAAAAAGTTGTTGTCACAATTGTTGGATGTGAATTTCAACCATAACCAACCATGTAACACTATAGCTCTTGTCTCATGACCTGTCACATCACACCGTGTCTTATTTTGAGTTTTTTGGTGTTTTCCTGTGTGTAGTGTTTTAGTTCTTGTCTTGCGCTCCTATTTTGGTGGGGTTTTTTTCTCTTTTTTTGGTATTTTCCTGTAGCAGTTTCATGTCTTCCTTTGAGCGATATTTCCCACATCTACTTTGTTTTAGCAATCTAGAATATTTCAGTTGTTTTTATCATTCTTTGTTAAGTTAAGTTAAGTTAAGTTAAAGTACCAATGATTGCCACACACACACTAGGTGTGGTGAAATGTGTCCTCTGCATTTGACCCATCCCCCTGTTCACCCCCTGGGAGGTGAGGGGAGCAGTGGGCAGCAGCAGTGCCGCGCCCGGGAATCATTTTTGGTGATTTAACCCCCAATTCCAACCCTTGATGCTGAGTGCCAAGCAGGGAGGTAATTGGTCCCATTTTTATAGTCTTTGGTATGACTCGGCCAGGGTTTGAACTCACAACCTACCGATCTCAGGGCGGACACTCTAACCACTAGGCCACTGAGTAGGTCACCACTATGCTACTGAGTAGGTCACCACTAGGCCACTGAGTAGGTCATTGGACATTGTTGATCATCATGTCATGTTCGGATGTACATTGTGGACGACGTCTTTGCTCCACAGTAAGTCTTTGCCGTCGTCCAGCATTCTGTTTTTATTTAATTAGTAGCCAGTTCAGTTTTAGTTTCGTTCTGCATAGCCTTCCCTAAGCTTCAATGCCTTTTCTTAGGGGCACTCACCTTTTGTTTATTTTTGGTTCAAGCATTAGACACCTTTTTACCTGCACTAAGCATTAGACACCTTTTTACCTGCACGCTGCCTCCCGCTGTTTCCGACATCTACAAAGCAATTAGCTACCCGCTGCCACCTATTGATATGAAATAGTATAACATAGTTACTCTGCCGAGCTCTAGACAGCACTGACACTCAACAACAACACATAATTTGCAGACTATAATTACTGGTTTACATAAAATATTTATAACCCAAATAGGTGAAATTAGATAATCTCCCACGGCACACCAGACTGCATCACATTGGTTGAAAAATACTGTCCTATAGTACCCTTTTAACTAGCATTAATGCTAATGCTAAGTCGACACGCTAAAGTAGCCCTTTAGCGAATATTAACGCTAACTCGACACAATAAGTATAATATGTTTTCGACGTGTGCACATGTTGTATCGTTTGTCGACTGCTAAGTCAACTGGTAAACTTGGACAGAGCTAACGTTAGCCTAGCTTTAACCTTAGCTTGTAGTTGTTAGCCCAGCTGTCACCAAACTTGCCGTAGTTGCTCGCCGGTTGCTGCGGGGGCTCCTGGCCGTCGTCTCCGTTCAGCTCCTCGAAGCATTCCACGTCGTTCTCTATCCCCGCTATCTCGTTCTCCTGCTGGGCCAGGAACTCGGCGGCCGGGTCCTCGTCTGTCGGGTGTGCTCCGTTGTCAGCCATCTTTCACAAAGTGTTTACAAGTTTGACTGAGCGAGGAGTGTGTTTGCAGGCAAATAGACGCGTGTTGAATTAGGCTAACGATCCAGCAGACGCACAATTTGTCGAATGAAAAGTTGAATGATAGAAACTGCTAGCGGACCAACGTGGGCAGCGTGGAGTGGTCAGATTGGCCCTTGTTAATAGCTACGACTTCACTGATGATTCATGATTTGTGTACTTGAGTCATCATCGATGATGGAACCGGCCTGTCACACCACAGGCTGCTATTACTTCTTGCTTTTTGGCGTCATCTGCTGGCCACTTTGTTCTTTGCTCACGACCTCTAAAATATGTTTTTTTCCGTGTGTGTGTATATATATATATATATATATAATATATATATATATACAGGTAAAAGCCAGTAAATTAGAATATTTTTGAAAAACTTGATTTATTTCAGTAATTGCATTCAAAAGGTGTAACTTGTACATTATATTTATTCATTGCACACAGACTGATGCATTCAAATGTTTATTTCATTTAATTTTGATGATTTGAAGTGGCAACAAATGAAAATCCAAAATTCCGTGTGTCACAAAATTAGAATATTGCTTAAGGCTAATACAAAAAAAGGATTTTTAGAAATGTTGGCCAACTGAAAAGTATGAAAATGAAAAATATGAGCATGTACAATACTCAATACTTGGTTGGAGCTCCTTTTGCCTCAATTACTGCGTTAATGCGGCGTGGCATGGAGTCGATGAGTTTCTGGCACTGCTCAGGTGTTATGAGAGCCCAGGTTGCTCTGATAGTGGCCTTCAACTCTTCTGCGTTTTTGGGTCTGGCATTCTGCATCTTCCTTTTCACAATACCCCACAGATTTTCTATGGGGCTAAGGTCAGGGGAGTTGGCGGGCCAATTTAGAACAGAAATACCATGGTCCGTAAACCAGGCACGGGTAGATTTTGCGCTGTGTGCAGGCGCCAAGTCCTGTTGGAACTTGAAATCTCCATCTCCATAGAGCAGGTCAGCAGCAGGAAGCATGAAGTGCTCTAAAACTTGCTGGTAGACGGCTGCGTTGACCCTGGATCTCAGGAAACAGAGTGGACCGACACCAGCAGATGACATGGCACCCCAAACCATCACCCAACCATGCAAATTTTGCATTTCCTTTGGAAATCGAGGTCCCAGAGTCTGGAGGAAGACAGGAGAGGCACAGGATCCACGTTGCCTGAAGTCTAGTGTAAAGTTTCCACCATCAGTGATGATGGTGGAAACTTTACACTCATGAGTGATGATGGTGGAAACTTTACATTAGACTTCAGGCAACGTGGATCCTGTGCCTCTCCTGTCTTCCTCCAGACTCTGGGACCTCGATTTCCAAAGGAAATGCAAAATTTGCATGGTTGGGTGATGGTTTGGGGTGCCATGTCATCTGCTGGTGTCGGTCCACTCTGTTTCCTGAGATCCAGGGTCAACGCAGCCGTCTACCAGCAAGTTTTAGAGCACTTCATGCTTCCTGCTGCTGACCTGCTCTATGGAGATGGAGATTTCAAGTTCCAACAGGACTTGGCGCCTGCACACAGCGCAAAATCTACCCGTGCCTGGTTTACGGACCATGGTATTTCTGTTCTAAATTGGCCCGCCAACTCCCCTGACCTTAGCCCCATAGAAAATCTGTGGGGTATTGTGAAAAGGAAGATGCAGAATGCCAGACCCAAAAACGCAGAAGAGTTGAAGGCCACTATCAGAGCAACCTGGGCTCTCATAACACCTGAGCAGTGCCAGAAACTCATCGACTCCATGCCACGCCGCATTAACGCAGTAATTGAGGCAAAAGGAGCTCCAACCAAGTATTGAGTATTGTACATGCTCATATTTTTCTTTTTCATACTTTTCAGTTGGCCAACATTTCTAAAAATCCCTTTTTTGTATTAGCCTTAAGTAATATTCTAATTTTGTGACACACGGAATTTTGGATTTTCATTTGTTGCCACTTCAAATCATCAAAATTAAATTAAATAAACATTTGAATGCATCAGTCTGTGTGCAATGAATAAATATAATGTACAAGTTACACCTTTTGAATGCAATTACTGAAATAAATCAAGTTTTTCAAAATATTCTAATTTACTGGCTTTTACCTGTATATATATATATACATGTATATATATATATATATATATATATATATATATATATATATATATATATATATATATATATATATATAAGACCTCCATGAAAAATAAAAACCAAGGACCCAGATTTCCCTCGCCCGGACGCGGGTCACCGGGGCCCCCCTCTGGAGCCAGGCCCGGAGGTGGGGCACGATGGTGAGCGCCTGGTGGCCGGGCCTGTCCCCATGGGGCCCGGCCGGGCACAGCCCGAAGAGGCAACGTGGGGCCCCCCTCCAATGGGCTCACCACCCATAGCAGGGGTCATAGAGGTCTGGTGCGATGTGAGCTGGGCGGCGGCCGAAGGCAGGACACTTGGCGGTCCGATCCTCGGCTACAGAAGCTAGCTCTTGGGACGTGGAACGTCACCTCGCTAGGGGGGAAGGAGCCTGAGCTAGTGCGCGAGGTGGAGAAGTTCCGGCTAGATATAGTCGGACTCACTTCAACGCACAGCAAGGGCTCTGGAACCAGTTCTCTCGAGAGGGGCTGGACTCTCTTCCCCTCTGGCGTTGCCGGCAGTGAGAGGCGACGGGCTGGGGTGGCAATTCTTGTTTCCCCCCGGCTCAGAGCCTGTACGTTGGAGTTCAACCCGGTGGACGAGAGGGTAGCTTCCCTCCGCCTTCGGGTGGGGGAACGGGTCCTGACTGTGGTTTGCGCTTACGCGCCAAACCGCAGCTCAGAGTACCCACCCTTTTTGGATTCACTCGAGGGAGTACTTGAGAGTGCTCCCCCGGGTGATTCCCTCGTTCTACTGGGGGACTTCAATGCTCATGTTGGCAACGACAGTGAAACCTGGAGAGGCGTGATTGGTAAGAATGGCTGCCCGGATCTGAACCCGAGCGGTGTTTTGTTATTGGACTTTTGTGCCCGTCACAGATTGTCCATAACGAACACCATGTTCAAACATAAGGGTGTCCATATGTGCACTTGGCACCAGGACACCCTAGGCCGCAGTTCCATGATCGACTTTGTAGTTGTGTCATCGGATTTGCGGCCTCATGTTTTGGACACTCGGATGAAAAGAGGGGCGGAGCTTTCTACCGATCACCACCTGGTGGTGAGTTGGCTGCGATGGTGGGGGAGGATGCCGGACAGACCTGGCAGGCCCAAACGCATTGTGAGGGTTTGCTGGGAACGTCTGGCAGAGTCTCCCGTCAGAGAGAGTTTCAATTCCCACCCCCGGAAGAACTTTGAACATGTCACGAGGGAGGTGCTGGACATTGAGTCCGAATGGACCATGTTCCGCGCCTCTATTGTCGAGGCGGCTGATTGGAGCTGTGGCCGCAAGGTAGTTGGTGCTTGTCGTGGCGGTAATCCTAGAACCCGTTGGTGGACACCGGCGGTGAGGGATGCCGTCAAGCTGAAGAAGGAGTCCTATCGGGTTCTTTTGGCTCATAGGACTCCCGAGGCAGCGGACAGGTACCGACAGGCCAAGCGGTGTGCGGCTTCAGCGGTCGCAGAGGCAAATAATTTCACACATAAGTCGCTCCTGAGTTTAAGTCGCACCCCCGGCCAAACTATGAAAAAAACTGCTACTTATAGTCCGAAAAATACAATATAAAGAGAGTATAGCAAACTAAAGAACAGTTGCCATGGCAGCTACCAAGGACATGTGCAGCTGTGCCCAGAAGCATGCAATTGTTATTTTTTCTGATGAAATAAACCAAAATAATACGTCTTTATATAGTTCCAAACATACTCCAGCTCGTGAACTTACAATAAAACAGCTTTTATTTTGTGAAAGTATCATTTTGCAGCCGTTTTTGATGCACTGTGCTGCTACATTACTGCACTGCTTCATGACCAGCAGGCACTCTAGAACGCACCCGACGGCGCAATAAACATAAAAAAGCTACACGGAACGACCAAAAAAATAACTTAACTCATTTTGCCAAAAATCTTCATTAGCTTTGGACCAACAATCACAGAGAAATTCTGAAGTATGTCAACTGTAGTGGCTGCCTCCAAGGTATTTGTAATCGCTGTGTGGGTCACTCATTCTGTATTATTCTAACTGAACTTTCGTTTTTGTAACATGCTAAGTGAATAAGTGTACTTATTGTTAATAGCTTATTGTTAAATTTACCAGTCTTGCAGCATGTATTGGTTTTTGCTTCAATGTACAGATAGCAAAACAAAACAGATGCTTTGTTGCCACTTGTACTGGAAGCTTCCGTTAAATGCATTTTGGAAAGTAACAAAATGGAACTTTAATATATTAATGATGAATATTTAAGTTATAAGGTAACCTTGAAGTGTTTTTTTAAATCTTCTTTGCACACCCGTTTGACCTATAAAATATAAAACAAGTATGCTAAAAAAGATTCATTATGTCTTCTTATTCATATACATTTCAAATGTTCTTGTAATCAGACCATATTTTCGGTATATTAGATGGAATTTTTACCTGACATGTTTCGACTGTCATCTGCAGTCTTCTTCAGAAGGGTCACCTGACCCCTGTGATGTGTTGCCTATCAGCTGTTCTTTAAAAAAATAAATAATAAAAAAACAAAAACAAGTATGTCTTCTGTCTGCATCTATTAGGACCTCTACCGGGTCATGATCCTTTTTTATTATTATTGTTTGTTGATTTTTTTCAGGACTGACAATAATTTCTAAACCGCTGTTTTATTACCTGAGCATCGGTCAGGGTTATGGTATGGCAATTTTTAAAACATTTTCTTGAATGTTAAAAAGTGAATGATCAACAAACAATGCATGAAGTTAAAATGGTAGTCCTCTGTCAGGGACAAGTTTTGCACAGCCTTATTTCAAATGCAAAACAAAAAGAATAAAACCAAGGTTAGGGTAGAAGCACACTTGTTAGCATTCCATTCTGTTGTATTAATGGTCAAGAGGCACCTAGAACTAAAAGAGTGTCCTTGGCCTGTTGTTATTTGTTGATGGCTAAATTATTGAATTTTTTAGGGAAGGGATTAAAAAAAGCATAAATGGCCTCCCTCACTCTCCTCTCAAACCATGCACGGTCTACTGTACAGAACGAGCACATTTTAGTCCTCAAATTTATAAGAGAGACAACTCTCTTGAAAAGGATAAATACTTTGGATCCTGTACCGGGCCCTCAGATTCTATAAAACTGTTAGCATGAATTGATGAAGCCCGCTTGAATGAGAGACAAAACAACAACCTGGACAGTCCGGTTTCCATTAATTTAATGCCCTGACAATGTTTAATTCATATTTTGAGGTGGTTTTGGTAATATTATTCACTCATTTTCAAGATAAAAACAATTTTCCATTGTCGTCTGTCAGGGACATAAGGATAGACTTATGAGAATAGTTATCATGCGTTTAAAAGTACAAAATTATTTTTTATTTTAGTGTGTAATGAATAGTTTGAGGTGAATACAACACATGTAAGATATACGGTACAACAAAACCGCTAAGAGAAAAAACTGCTTGTTGCAGTATATTATTCAGAAGGTGAAAATGTGGCATGAAATGTATAAAATGACACAAAAGTTTTAAGTGATGGTTGTCAATATATTTGTTTATGTTTTGTTTCATGTCTAACGGTAAGGCCATTCATACACAAGGCAAATCAAAGTGCTTTATAGACGTGTAAAGTCCTTTAGACTTAGACTTATATTTAGACTTCCTTTTATTGTCATTCAAATTTGAACTTTACAGTACAGATAAGAACGAAATTTCGTTGCATTAGCTCGTTGTAGTGCAGGATAAAAGAACAATAAGGTGCAGATATAAATAAATAGATTACTGTACAGATAAATATATTGCACTTTTGCATATGCATCCACGTTTATGGATGCATGTTATATTATAACATGCATCCATAAACGTGGATGCATATGCAAAAGATTATAGGTGCATAAAATGATAAGAAGGCAAATAAAATCATAAATTAATGATAATTCAAGTGAAATCAAAAGTGTAGACAAAATACCTTATACGTGTTTTCAGCCTGAATGTTAATATGTCGTGTTCTTTTCATCAAAACTGTAACTAGGTTAGCAATAATTCCCGGGCGTGGCCACCACTGCTGCTCACTGCTCCCCTCAACTCCCAGGCAGTGATGAAGGGTGATGGGTCAAAAGCAGAGAATAATTTTGCCACATCTAGTGTGTGTGTGACAATCACGGGTACTTTAACTTTTTTAACTATTGTTGTTCACAGAAAATGTTGCATAATAAAGGAATGACTTAGATTTAGACAAACTTTATTGATCCACAAAGGAAATTGTTCCACACAGTAGCTCAGTTACAAAATATGGAAAGGATAATACAGGTATAAATCAAATCAAATCAAATCAAATCAACTTTATTTATAAAGCACATTTAAAATTTACCACAGGGGTAGCCAAAGTGACAATATAACGTAATATTTACATATTATATATACGGTATATACAAACCCCGTTTCCATATGAGTTGGGAAATTGTGTTAGATGTAAATATAAACGGAATATACATTGATTTGCAAATAATTTTCAATCCATATTTAATTGAATGCACTACAAAGACAAGATATTTGATGTTCAAACTCATAAACTTTATTTTTTTTTTGCAAATAATAATCAACTTAGAATTTCATGGCTGCAACACGTGCCAAAGTAGTTGGGAAAGGGCATGTTCACCACTGTGTTACATGGCCTTTCCTTTTAACAACACTCAGTAAACGTTTGGGAACTGAGGAGACACATTTTTTAAACTTCTCAGGTGGAATTCTTTCCCATTCTTGCTTGATGTACAGCTTAAGTTGTTCAACAGTCCGGGAGTCTCCGCTGTGGTATTTTAGGCTTCATAATGCGCCACACATTTTCAATGGGAGACAGGTCTGGACTACAGGCAGGCCAGTCTAGTACGTACCCGCACTCTTTTACTATGAAGCCACGTTGATGTAACACGTGGCTTGGCATTGTCTTGCTGAAATAAGCAGGGGCGTCCATGGTAACGTTGCTTGGATGGCAACATATGTTGCTCCAAAACCTGTATGTACCTTTCAGCATTAATGGCGCCTTCACAGATGTGTAAGTTACCCATGTCTTGGGCACTAATACACCCCCATACCATCACAGATGCTGGCTTTTACACTTTACAATTTAACAATCCGGATAGTTCTTTTCCTCTTTGGTCCGGAAGACACGACGTCCACAGTTTCCAAAAACAATTTGAAATGTGGACTCGTCAGACCACAGAACACTTTTCCACTTTGTATCAGTCCATCTTAGATGAGCTCAGGCCCAGCGAAGCCGACGCCGTTTCTGGGTGTTGTTGATAAACGGTTTTCGCCTTGCATAGGAGAGATTTAACTTGCACTTACAGATGTAGCGACCAACTGTAGTTACTGACAGTGGGTTTCTGAAGTGTTCCTGAGCCCACGTGGTGATATCCTTTACACACTGATGTCGCTTGTTGATGCAGTACAGCCTGAGGGATCAAAGATCACGGGCTTAGCTGCTTACGTGCAGTGATTTCTCCAGATTCTCTGAACCCTTTGATGATATTACGGACCGTAGATGGTGAAATCCCTAAATTCCTTGCAATAGCTGGTTGAGAAAGGTTTTCCTTAAACTGTTCAACAATTGGCTCACGCATTTGTTGACAAAGTGGTGACCCTCGCCCCATCCTTGTTTGTGAATGACTGAGCATTTCATGGAATCTACTTTTATACCCAATCATGGCACCCACCTGTTCCCAATTTGCCTGTTCACCTGTGGGATGTTCCAAATAAGTGTTTGATGAGCATTCCTCAACTTTATCAGTATTTATTGCCACCTTTCCCAACTTCTTTGTCACGTGTTGCTGGCATCAAATTCTAAAGTTAATGATTATTTGCAAAAAAAAAAATGTTTATCAGTTTGAACATCAAATATGTTGTCTTTGTAGCATATCCAACTGAATATGGGTTGAAAATGATTTGCAAATCATTGTATTCCGTTTATATTTACATCTACAATTTCCCAACTCATATGGAAACGGGGTTTGTAATAAACAATATAAAAATAATAAGCACATTTTCAGACAAAAAAACAACTTATTGTGGTAAATTGTTTTTAGCCAAGACACTTATTTAATATATAAAACTATAGTAATGTGTGCCTATACACCACTGTGTTTATTAACACGTATTTCTCATATTGCTTGCAATAATTCAATGTTAATTCTTCGTCTTACTGATGTTCATTCATCAAGCGCCATTAGAAGCGGAGCACCAGGGCCAAGCCCTCTTTCCTCGCTATCCCGTCCGGAGATTGAGGCTCGGCACGGGGCCATGTGACCTGTGACGTCTGGGTGTGCTCAAAGACGCCAATGGAGCTTCCACGGTGGCTTCCTCACATCCGCCTCAAGGAAGTCCGACAGTTCGCAGCTTTTTACGGCGCTATCCGGTAGTCTGCTGGCGGTGAACAAAACACGGGTAGGAACTTAAGGTAAGACAGTTATGTCAATTCTATATTTCCAACATGTTTGTGTTACTTGAACGCGACTTTGTAACAGTGACGTGTAGTTTTGTGGCTTCTCGTTCGCTGCTCACCAACTTTTAGCAGCGATAACCAACTTTTATCAACGACTACTTGGTCTCAACTTAGTGTGCTTCAGCTCTGTTTCTATTTGTTTTTTATCATAAACGAGTATTGTTAATACCTTCTGTCAAATAACTTCAAGTGTTGCCTTCAATGACCCTTTTCTTTTGGCACTCGGCAATACACAAAAACCTTACTATTAAACCGTAAAATGCCATAACAACCAATGTAGTGCGTTTTTATAAGTTAGTAACGGCTCATTTAGACTAAAAACGGTTATAAATAGCCAGCATTATCACACAACTTCTATTGAAATCAATGCAGCTAACCGAGTTATACAAATAACTCCCATGACCACTTTACTGTTACGAATCTTTTCGAGTGCAAAAGGCTTTTAATAGTAGTGAAACTAATCATAATACTCACACTCCAAACACTTTAAAAAGCAATCTCAACTTTGAGGCAACTAGTTCAAGCATACTAAAGCGCATTATGTGAAGAAATGATATAAAAAAAAAAAAAGGATTATGTTAGTGGCCAGAGTCTGTAATGTTGGCAAGTGACAAACTGTCAGTCACAAAGTGTCACGGCTGACGAACAAATCGGATTATATGTTTACAAAACTTTAGCAGCAGCAATCCTTATACAACTTTCTTTTTGTGGCTCACACATGAACTGGGAGTGCGTGGATCGCCATTAAAAAGATGAGATCCCCACAAATTGGGAACAACAGAACCCATAAAAAGCAGTGAAATGCCTTTAAAAAAAAAAAGAAAAGAAAAAAAAGCTAAATCATGTGTGTCCTTTTTCCACCAAGAGCCACATACAGAAAAATCAAACAATGTAATTGTGTCCTTGAGCAAGGCACTTCACCCATGCTCCTGATGGATCGTGGTTAGGGCCTTGTATGGCAGCTACCGCCATCAGTGTGTGAATGTGTGTGTGAATGGGTGAATGTGGTAGTAGTGTCAAAGCGCTTTGAGTACCTTGACGGTAGAAAAGCACTTTACAAGTATAACCCATTCACCCTGACTTACCATGAATTGATTAACGTGGACCCCGACTTAAACAAGTTGAAAAACTTATTCCGGTGTTACCATCTACCGTATTTTTCGGAGTATAAGTCGCTCCGGAGTATAAGTCGCTCCGGAGTATAAGTCGCACCGGCCGAAAATGCATAATAAAGAAGGAAAAAAACATACAAGTCGCACTGGAGTATAAGTCGCATTTTTTGGGGAAATTTATTTGATAAAACCCAACACCAAGAATAGACATTTGAAAGGCAATTTAAAATAGATAAAGAATAGTGAACAACAGGCTGAATAAGTGTACGTTATATGACGCATAAATAACCAACTGAGAACGTGCCTGGTATGTTAACGTAACATATTATGGTAAGAGTCATTCAAATAACTATAACATATAGAACATGCTATACGTTTACCAAACAATCTGTCACTCCTAATCGCTAAATCCCATGAAATCTTATATGTCTAGTCTCTTACGTGAATGAGCTAAATAATATTATTTGATATTTTACGGTAATGTGTTAATAATTTCACACATAAGTCGCTCCTGAGCCCCCGGCCAAACTATGAAAAAAACTGCGACTTATAGTCCGAAAAATACGGTAGTGGTCAATTGTACGGAATATGTACTGTACTGTGCAATTTACTTTATTTTTAAAAGTTTCAATCAATCAATCAGTCAATCAAAACCATATCTACTTCCAAAATGTTGTTAAATGCATCATAATAATCCCCTCAATTCCCCCCAAAAACGGATTAACTCTCTGGAATATAAAGACAATATAACATACATCCATAAATGTGGATGCATATGCAAAAGTGCAATATATTTATCTGTACAGTAATCTATTTATTTATATTTGCACCTTGTTGCTCTTTTATCCCGCACTACAGCGAGCTAATGCAACAAAATTCCGTTCTTATCTGTACTGTAAAGTTAAAATTTGAATGACAATAAAAAGAAGTCTAAGTCTATAAAACACACTGAATATATTAAAGGACAAAGCGTTGTGAAATTATTAGCTATTCCTATTTCTTTATTTCTATTGTACCTTTTTGCTCCTTTTGCTATTTTAGTCCTATTTTTTCTTGTTTGTTGAGGGCCAATACAAAAACTAAGGTGTGCGGATGACTTTTAATAGCTTGTTTGATTATAGTATCAGTAAGATGGAAAAACAGGTTGACTTTACATGCTTAATTGTGTTTTATCGTAGCCGTTAAACCATATCCAATTGTATTTACAATCCGCAAAGTGAGTAATAACACAAAATGCCACAAATTCAGTCAGCCATTTTGAACATTCCGCTCCGAATACTTTTGGCTATTTCCGGAGATTGACGTCCTTAGAGTAACGCTTCTGCTCTCTGACCGTGGTGTCGGATCAGTCATACTGGAAATACGCAAACATTAGACAGAGATGTGCTGTCTACCATTCACATCCTTTATATAAGACATGAACACTTTTTTTCTATTTTATGCCGTAAATAAATAAATACATAAAAAGTCGGCTAACAATGTAGTCAATGGGGACTCTATTCCGCCCACAAAACCCTCTAAATAACCATCCAAAACCCCCAACAATAGGTGGGTCGCAATCACGTGACCTCGAGGAACATCAGGGCACTTCTGAGTTTCCGGCGATGGTCTGAGCCCCATTAGACTACTGTTTATTTACCTGAATCTGTGCAGATTTAGGCTTATTTTGAAAGGTTTAGAGGCAAATATAAAAGTGATCATGAAAAAAATATTTAAAATGGGATGGAGTGGATTTTTACACTCTTAAGAAAAATATTTAAAAATTATTTTTAAACCATTTACCATTGCCAAGAGGTTATTGCTACCTCGCTTTACTTGACACTTACGGTATTTAAAGAAGAAAAGATTGGAGGTGCATAATGTCTTTACATCTGGAGGGGTCCACAAATTAAGCATTAATCCATGAGAGACAAAGTTGTATTAATTCGTGCATCGGTAAGCAATGTATTTAATTAACATAACGAGTGCAGTGCTGCTCTGGTCGTGACGCTAATGATAAAAAGAATAAATTTGTTTGCAGTTGATTTCCTGCTACAAATATTAGTCTCATCTACAATTTTTGTCTGCAGTTGTTTTATGATGTGAAATTATTATTTTCTTATTATTTAGCTGTGTATGTCTCTGTTGTTCAGCAATGTTTGCTAGCGATAGCAAGATTCAGTATATGCTGTTAAGCCTACGAGAGATTTATTAGTCTACCGTATTTTTCGGAGTATAAGTCGCTCCGGAGTATAAGTCGCACCGGCCGAAAATGCATAATAAAGAAGGAAAAAAACATATAAGTCGCACTGGAGTATAAGTCGCATTTTTGGGGGAAATTTATTTGATAAAACCCAACACCAAGAATAGACATTTGAAAGGCAATTTAAAATAAATAAAGAATAGTGAACAACAGGCTGAATAAGTGTACGTTATATGACGCATAAATAACCAACTGAGAACGTGCCTGGTATGTTAACGTAACAAATTATGGTAAGAGTCATTCAAATAACTATAACATATAGAACATGCTATACTGTACGTTTACCAAACAATCTGTCACTCCTAATCGCTAAATCCCAAGAAATCTTATACGTCTAGTCTCTTACGTGAATGAGCTAAATAATATTATTTGATATTTTACGGTAATGTGTTAATCATTTCACACATAAGTCGCTCCTGAGTATAAGTCGCACCCCCGGCCAAACTATGAAAACAAAACTGCGACTTATAGTCCGAAAAATATGGTAGTTTTTTTTAATACTATTAAGGATATTTTCGTGATGCTAACAAATATCACCAAAGACGCTATAATCATCCGTGTCGACTAAAGCACTTGGCTTTCCTGTACAACAACAAGTAAGCTTTTAGTTTCTGTTATGAAAATCGTCAACCAAAATATGGTGGACTGGACCAACAATCACAATATTTCTTTGTAGGACTTAATATGACGTTAGTTTATTTGCACAAGCAGGTCCTCGTGGTCATATTTAGGCATAGCAACCACAAAAGAACAAAAAAATAATGCGATCTATTGTAATTTCTTTACGTTTAGTTCTGCTATCAAACATTGCTAATATAACTTGATTGCTTCACAGAACGTTTCTCAAACAAATCAAATGTTCAAACACACATTTTACATAATGATCGCTGCAGACACAAGCGGTCCGATTGTATTCCACAAGATGATGAAAGTGATATTTTTTAAGAACCATTTCCTTTGTTGCATTTTTATTTTTTCCTGACTCTTACCTTTATGAATCACTTCTTTCGGAACTGTATGAAAGCTATTTTCTATCTCTCCATTTGAACGACTGTCACACCCAAAAACAGAACATCAATGTGGAATTTTTTTGATCAAACTCTACACTCACTCCCACTTGTTTTATTGCTCCGTCTAAACTAGTTGACCTTCATGTGAATTAAGCCGCAAAAAAGAAAAATGAATGTGACATCATATGCAACCCCCTATACTCTATATATATATATATATATATATATATATCATGACCTGAATATTATCCAGATATTACCGATGTTGTTATTATAAGCGCTAACACAGACAAATTATTTCTTAGCAGTGCAAAGACACAAACAGCTAAGTAGCTAAGTGGAGGACAGAGTAAAACAACTTGCACTGAGCCTAGTCTATAAAATCCGCGACACCTCCCTGATACCGAAGTACATGTCAAACTACTTCCTTAATGTAAATGACCGCCATAACACAACACCAGGGGGAGCTCTACTAACCACGTTAAACCCAGATTCCGATCTACCAAAGGTCTTAACTCATTCTCTTTCTATGCCACATCAATATGGAATGCGTTCCCAACAGGTATAAAAGAAAGGGCATCTCTATCCTCCTTCAAAACCGCAATAAAAGTACACCTCCAGGCAACTTCAACCCTAAACTAACACCCTCCCCGGATTGTTGTTAATAATCAAATGTAAACAATCAAATGCAGATATTTTTCGTATACCTTCTGATCTCTCTCTCTCTCTCTATGTCCACTACTTGCTGTACTTATCCTACCAAGTCAGACCTACACTGTTTCAATATCCATTTCTCTGTTCTCAATTGTTGATGACTGATGATAACAACCAAACCTAACCCTCCACCCCTCCACACCCCGAATTGTAAATAATGTAAATAATTCAATGTATACACCCTGATGATTATCTTGTGTGATGACTGTATTATGATGATAGTATATATGATAGTATATATCTGTATCATGAATCAATTTAAGTGGACCCCGACTTAAACAAGTTGAAAAACTTATTCGGGTGTTACCATTTAGTGGTAAATTGTACGGAATATGTACTTCACTGTGCAACCTACTAATAAAAGTCTCAATCCAAAGCCCTCTGCTGCCTTATGTCTTGCTGCTCCCGCATCATCGCGTCTTGGCTTGTCTTAGTTATTCTAGATTATAAATCATGCCTCTCATCTGGCTAATAGGAGGATTTAGCCATGAATCTAGAAGTTGTTCATCTGTGACATTCAATTTATACACGGAGATGGAGACAAACACACACAACCGAAGTGTCTTCAGGGAGAATTTTTCTTGTTAACCCTTCATGCGCATCATGATTACCGGTAATTGTTCATCTAAACAGGAAGATATGTACATTCTATCAGTTGTCATCTAAGTAAGCTATCGTTTTATTATGTTTGTATTTCTTGTTAATCCCTTAGCAATACTGCTACAAGATGCTTAGTCTTTCTCCAGAGCTTCTAAAACTTGTAAGTCATCCTCCTTATATTCAGGATCAACAATATAATGTTCTGGATCATAATTTTTCCCAAAGTAACCATTGTTGGCTGTCACAAAGTCTGCATGATTATCATTGTTTTTGTGGAGAAGGGATCTGTGGTTCCCACCTCTACGTCACACATTCATGTGACTTGCTTCATTATCACTCAAAATGGCTCGGGAATCTTCGTGAGATTGATACTATTTTGATCATATCTATTTATTCGCAAACTTTATAAGTCTTTCGGCGTCATAAATCAGATATATATACCGTATTTTCCGCACCATAAGGCGCCCTGGGTTATAAGCCGCGCCTTCAATGAACGGCATATTTCAAAACTTTGTCCACCTATAAGCCGCCCCGTGTTGTAAGCCGCATCTAACTGCGCTAAAGGAATGTCAAAAAAACAGTCAAATAGGTCAGTCAAACTTTAATAATATATTAAAACCAGCGTGATGTGGGCGCGCATGGAATCGTATATCAACATGGACAGAGCTGCGTGAAAAAAGCCACCCGGCCTCTTCGCGTAAACTTAAACTTACCTTAACCACTCGCTCATCTTTTCTTCATCCATCCCTTCGAGTTAGCTTTTATGATGACGCCGGCTGGAAAGGTCTCTTTTGGCAAGGTCTTCCTTTTGAATATCACCATGGGTGGAAGTTTCTGGCCATTAGCATGGCAAGCTAGAACCACAGTGAAGGATGACTTCTCATTCCCTGTGGTGCGAATATTCACCGTACGTGCTCCCGTTGTATCCACAGTGCGTTTCACAGGAATATCAGTTGCTGTGAAATAGTAATCCGTGTGCGGATGGAGAGATTGCGTCTTTTCATGAACCGGATCCCTGACGCTTAGTAGGAGCCATTTTGTGGTCTTTACAGATGTAAACACACAAAGGAAATGAAACGTACCGGTACGGTAATATCCGCGCGCTTTTTCTTCTTCTACGCGGGCGGGTGGTTGCTTACAGTAGAAGAAGAAGCGCTTCCTGTTCTATGGGGGCGGGTGCTTACCTTGGCGGTTGCTTGCGTAGAAGAAGAAGCGCTTCCTGTTCTACCGGGAAAAAAGATGGCGGCTGTAGTACCGTAGTTGCGAGATCGAAACTTTATGAAAATGAATCGTAATATTAATCCATATATAAAGCGCACCGGGTTATAAGGCGCACTGTCAGCTTTTAAGAAAATTTGTGGTTTTTAGGTGCACCTTATAGTGCGGAAAATACGGTAGCTTCAATAGAGGTAACTTGTTTTTCCACTCTACTGGTACTTTAAGTTGTTTTAAAAGACTTCCCTCATAGTTTTACTTTCAGAAATATTAACAGATATGTTCATAGACACACTTGACACCTTTGATTAGCTGCATGGGAGGCTGAGGGATAACATAGTGGTAGGTGGCGTTTTTCTGTTGTTTACTTGTCCAGGGTGTACCCCGCCTTCCGCCCATGTGCAGCTGAGATAGGCTCCAGCACCTCCCGCGACCCCAAAAAGGGACAAGCGGTAGAAAATGGATGGATGGATTACTAAACTGCAGAGGGTATTAGGCGGCAGAAGGGGTAATGCGTCTATTAGCAGTAAGGTGTTTAGTGTATACATGCATATATTACTAATATATAGTTTAGAATTTTTTTTACACAAATTAACATTTACCGGTATACAAAATTTAATACTATACAACTAGGAAAAAAAAAATTCAACAAATTTCACTTCAAAATATGCCCGTGGGACTTTATTAGGAGTGTAACAGTATTGAAGATACCGCGGTATCACGGTTTCAAAATCTTCACAATGGGATGCGTGACGGTGTCAAACAAAACTTTGATGAGTGTACCTTTTGGGGTCTTTTGCTTTGGTGGGTCTGAAAATAAACTACATCTCCCAGAAATCTTTGTGCAGTGTGGCACCGCAATGTCCGGGTATAGAGCGCCGTTAGGGTTAAAGAAAGAAGAAACATGAATTGAAGTGTTTACTTTGTAGTAGATAAGAGTAATTGTTTGTTTGGGTTTTTTTTCTTAATCTGGCCATACCTTTTTGAGTTATGTTGCTAACAAACAGACGAACATAACCTGCCATGTTCGTTTCGAGCGTTCCAAGCCAAAACCGACTCGATCAAGGCGCACCGAGCCGAGGGAAAGCGCCTGCTTAGAATGAAGCTACTTGATTAACTACCATCACCCGGAAGAGATGAAGCCAGCGAAGCTAAACGTCAGTTTGCAAGGTATCAACATTATTAAAAGTTAAAATGTGAGTTAACTTTTCTGAGAAACTGAATTTTGCAAACTGTTATATCCACTGTAGAAAAGCAAAAGTTGAGACACAGTGGATGTTCCTGCACAATTATTTGCACTTTAAAATACTGGTTTGTAGTAATAAATATGATGAGAACATTTTAGCACTATGTTTGTGTTCAATTACAGTAAATGTGTTTATCCTAAACATTCCTGCCTCTTAATTTGACACACTATGGCATTTTAAGTCCTTTTTTTTTTAGATTTACCACAATAATATCATACCTTGGCCACAATATCGTGATAATATCGTTCCGTGACATTTTGATATTGTTGCATACCTAGACTTTAGATAATACTTTTTTTTTTTTTTTAAACAATTAAAAATGGTCCTGTATGATACTCTAAGTATAAAATTGTATTTGTGTCCAAATATTGTGGTCTTTTATTAAGTTAATTTAAATTATACAAGTGAGTAAAAACTAGTGATTAATCCAAGTTTAAAAGTGTGATTAATTTGATTAAAAAATAAATAATCGATTGACAGCATTAATATTAGTATAGGCCAGACCTGGGCAAATTAAGGCCCGGGAGCCACATGCTGTCCGTTAAGCTTTTCAATCTGGCCCGCCGGACATTCCCAAATATATTTTTTAGATCTTTAAGATGGAAAGTGTAGCTGCCATTATGATGTGCAGTGATGTTTTCAAATTACCATAAGTCTTGAACTATACAACATATTTCAATGGTTGGAATCTGCGCTTTTGCATGATATTTTAGTGACTAGTGTTGTCCTGATACCAATATTATTTTGATACTTTTCGGTACTTTTTGATACTTTTCTAAATAAAGGGGACCAGAAAAAATTGCATTATTGGCTTTATCTTAACAAAAAATCTTAGAGTGTGGCTGGTGGTGTGGGTGGGGAGCGTTTCCACAGAGTTTTTCCAGAGCGACCAGCCTGAAATGTGGGTGTCCGGGACAGACGTGGAAGGAGATTTTTACAAGAAAGTTCTAAAGCTTACTGATGTATCACAAATATCAGATTGTAGATGTTTTTGTTTTTTTTACCCTTCACGTTCATATTTCGCTGTGTTTGTTGCATTTTTGTTGCATTTGGCTTGTTTGTAAAATATGTCGATTGAGAGGGGGTGTGACGTTCATATGTTCTCAATATTCAGGGTTTTATCGTTCATAGAAAACATTTAAATTCCATTCCGTTTCTAAGGCGGTCTGTCATGGGTTGTACTTGTATAGCGCTTTTCTACCTTCAAGGTACTCAAAGCGCTTTGACACTACTTCCACATTTACCCATTCACACACACATTCACACACTGATGGAGGTAGCTGCCATGCAATAAAATGTCATAACATTTTTAGCATTCAATCAGACTTAAGTGTGAGGTTTTGTATTAGATAAACCGGCCCCCAGACACATTTTTTTTCTCTAAATTTGGCCCCTGAGTCAAAATAATTGCCCAGGCCTGGTATAGGCATACTGAAGCTTAGCAAACATTTTATGTACCAGAAGTATTTCTAAGAACACATTTTCTCTTGAAATGCTATGTTAAACAGCTTTACAGGTACCATATCTGCTCTTCAGGCTCTGTGTTGTCAATTCCTCTAATTAGCTAAACCTCTATTAAATGACCATATTTTCTTTTGCTCATATTCATATTTCCCCTCCTGATTTGGCTTACGAGTTCTATCCAAGTGAGGCCATCTGTTGCTTTAAGGCTTGATGTCATATTCTAATTGCTAGTTTGGTTGCGCTGGGCTTTATGTGCTCCAAAAGGAATGTTATGCTCCTGAGCCCTCTCTCCACTTGTGGGCCTTCTGCTGCTCCACAAAAAAAATCCAAACAGTCCATTTAGTCCAATGTAGCAGACGCTTGTTAGAATATTGGTGCCGTTGACGTCGCTTACTCCGCATCAACCCCTCCTCCTCCCTGTGACTCATGTGGGTGTTGGGCTGAAATAGTTCGGTGTAGTTTTACATTCCTTATATAGCCTCTGAGGAGTGAGTGTAGCAGCTACAAAGTTTAAGGGGTAGGCTTTGCCAGCAAGAGTGAGGCTCTGCTTGCTTGCCCGAGCTTACAGATCTGCTAGCTTTTCCCCCAGGCTTGGGCTACAGGCCGGCCCTTGTGGACGAGGTAGGTTTTCATGATGCACTCAGGATGAGGTAATGTGATGAAGAGCAGGTACAGAGGTTAGGTTGGTTGCCCAGCTCTAACCTCGCCGCAAATGTCGCAGCTCTTCATCTCACGTTGCGCTCTAAGAATTGCCAGGTTATTTAGCAGCTTGTCGGCCAATGTCGGGGACCGGCTCTTCTGACACGGCTGTCCTTTTCTAATAACAGCTGGCGAGATTATGTCAACCATTTGAAAATGTCAAAAGGAGGTTTCATTTTGAAAGCGGGCCGGTGTTTCATGATCACACGGATTATTACATGGGTTATCTTTCAATACAATGTATTGCCTCTGCTTCGGTTTGTGTTGAAATTGGAGCATATTGTTAAATGTCACTGGTGTTCTTGTTATCTAGTTGATTTATGATGACAATGTTCTCTCTGGTACTGATATGTAGTATTTCAGTCAATATATGCTCACCTTGGATCATGACACAAGGGGGAGCTAACTAACACCCTGTGCAAAGACGGTTCAGATATCGTTGTATTAATAAGTATGATATATTTAAGTAGTTTTATAAATTATTTCCACCATATGATGAAATAAGTTGCAGAAAATCTCAAATGTAACTAAGGTTTAGGTATTAATTTATAAATTAAACATCGGTTAGTCACTTATGTGGTTGATTTATCACTTTTTAAAGCAATTGATGCAAAATTGCATGCACTGTTTGGCTGCAACCAGCAGAGGCACTGTGGATTAAGTCCCTACTAGATTGTGGTCCGGAGAATAATGAACAACACATCAAGAATTTGCACACACGCACGCTATTGCAACTGCTCCAGGCAGCATTATTTTGCGTAATAGAACACTGACATTAAAAAAAAAAAAGTTCAGAACAGTCATATAGGTTATCCCATTCCATAAAAACACATTTTAAAGCTCTGTATGTCATCGATAGATTTCCACTCTAATGTTCTTGTTCAAATGAGCTGCAAGTATTGTCTTGCATTCTTCCTGGTCCGACCATGTAAGCTACGACCTACTTATACACACGCACGCAACAAAATGATAACGTTAAGTTACAAAAGCAGTGTTTGGAGAACCCTATGATTTCACTCAAAGGGTCAACAGGAATATAACAACCATCATAGCATCCATTTTAAAATAATTTCGTTCTCAAAGATCTCTTTAGTGTGCGCATTTGCGCAATGTAGCTGTGATTGAGAGCCTGAATGCCAGTCATCCTATCTGGCCCAAACTGCAATTTGTAAAAAGCATAGACATGTATTTGTTAAATATGTTCTCTTAAAGGGGTCCATAACTCCCGACAATTTTAATCCAAACCCATCGAGGCATGGCGGAGATTTAGTAAAACACCTTTGCCTCTTTTCAAATGAGTCGTTTGGAATTTGAGACAATTGTGACGTATTTTGCCTTAGTTTAATTAGCGGATAGTCAGAAAGCTTCTTAAAGATAGTCTGTAAAACAGAATCAATGCAAAATGTAAACCAAAACACTACTGTTACATGTTCTGTAGACCACAAGGAAGCCTTTTAAATGTAGAAAAAAATGAAATTATAACCCTTTTACACCACTTTAGGTACTGTGACATATGCTAGCCGTTAGCGGTATTTTTTTGTAGTTTTTTAAAATTTTATTGAATTTTTTTCAGCCTCGACATACAATAGCTTTAAAGAATAACATAATTCCCACCATAGTTCATCAAAAAACGTTGGTCCAAATTCTCGTCTTGAGTTGGAACATTTGTGCTGAAGTAAGGCACATCCAAAGGCCTCGAATAAATAATGTTTTTTTTTCCCCCCCAAAGGCTATGAACATGTACTCCGTAACTCTCAGCGGCCCAGCGCCGTGGGGCTTCAGGCTGCAGGGCGGCAAGGATTTCAGCATGCCCCTCACCGTGTCAAGGGTAAGACTTTTTGTTATTATTTACCTGCATTCGTTACCAGTAACAGTAACCCAGTATTGTTTAGGTGTATTCTTTAGTAGAGATCGCTCGACTATTGGCCCGTGGCCGATATATATATTTTTTTTTTGACAGAACTACATCAGCTGATACAATAAATACACTTATGATACCAGGACTGAGTTAAAAAAAACTCAATAAAAAGTAGATGCTGAAGCACCAACCCTTTTGCCCTGCATGAGAAATGTTCCCTTTTTGCTGGAGCCCAATTAAAAAAAAAAAATCATCTATCCATCTATCCATCTTCTTCCACCTATCCATGTGGGGTGGTGGGGGCAGCGGCCTAAACAGAGAAGCCCAGACTTTCCTCTCCCCAGCCACTTCGTCCAACTCTTCCCGGGGGATCCCAAAGCGTTCCCAGGCCAGCTGGGAGACAGAGTCTATCCACCGTGTCCTGGGTCTTCCCTGTGGTCTCCTACCGGTTGGACGCGACCTAAACACCTCCTTAGGGAGGCGTTCGGGGGGCATCCTGACCAAACCAGGGTATACACCCTAAAAAACCATATCGGTCGATTTCTATTCTCTAGTATCTTACCTGATAATGCAATCCATGGTATTGTGGAAAAGTAATGATGAGCTCTGATGCATGGTTAAACTAAGGACCCAAACATTTTGGATGTGGATTTGGATATATTTACATTTCAGTCACTTTGGAATCAATGAAACTGTCAGAACCATCTATCATCCACAATGAACCCAGGTTCCCAAGTATGGATGGATAAACATAAATAATACGCTCGACCAAATTTTCCCCATTCTGTTAACAGTAAGAAATCTAGAGATCATGAAAAATTGCTAAAGCAACCAATACAGTATGAAGGTGGCCTAAAACTTATGTAGTACTGCAACATGTTTATTGTTTGATCACATTTTTTTTTTGCAGATTAGTAACATCCTAGTAGAAAAGTAGTGGCCTGAGTGGTGCGTTAAACAGTGTATTATCTGTGCCGACCTGCCCTGAATCAATCAATTCAACTGTTTGTGTGCTTTGTTCGTGTTAGCACCAGCTGCATGGCAGTATGCCAGCTACTATATTGACAAAAGCAGATTTTTTTCCTTTTTATTTGCTTCTTAAAGCAAACTTGAAAGTACGCGCACCATTCTGAATCAAAAAGTACTTTTCTTTCCTTTTTATAGTGTCATTTCTGCTATACTTGGCATGTTGTTCAGTGGTCACAAGGACATTTGTTTCTTACCTACCCTTTAGTGACTGGCTTTGCAAATACCCTATAAACTGCTGTTACTATCGAGGAAAGCAGCGGCCAGTTTCCAGGCCTTATAAGAGCACAGCAGCTCCCAATTACTTAGTGGTTGCCAGAAAGTCAAATGATTATAAGGGAAGAAAAACATGCACAATGCACTGTTATTAGTCGTGCTGTTTTCTAAGTGGGATGCCATCAAGGTGTGACACAATCAGTCTTGTCAGTACATGTCTCTTATTTGCTCTGCTCACTGGTTGGCATCCTAAGCAGAAACACAATGTTCTCTTTGGAAGCTTGACAAATAGCCTCTTCTCTCCCACAGACCAAATAAATGTAAAAAAGCTCATTTGATTATTTGTCTTCTCCCAAATAAGGGGTTTTAGGTTCAGACAGGCGAGGCTCATTGTTAAGTATAAATGTCATAGGGTGGGTTAGTGGTTCTACCTTAAGGCCTGTAAATTGGAGAATGAGTTTTCAGTAGCTGTTTTGTCTTTGCTGGGTGCAGTAGTTTTCCTGGGCCCTCTGGCTCAGAGGTTATAAAGTTGTGACATGGTTTCTCTCATTGCCTTTCTGGCACTGTTTGCTCCCATTGCTCTCATTAAGAAGTGGCCAGTGAATCACACAGTCACTGAGGATGGCAAGAGCCCGACCAAGGTCTTCTTCTGGCACTGGGTTAATGCTGGATGACTTCAGTGGGTGGTCTCACCCTTTCTCTTTTTGCTGGCTGGCTGCTGATGAGATCCCAAGCGCAGACATCCAGCCTAAGGAGACAACACAATGAAGAACATGCAGAGTGACGGTACCAAAGCCTGTGCAAAATGCTGAAAATCATTAGAAATGACAGCTCCTGACAGATCAATGGGTTTAAGTGTTTTCGTTGCTGCAGTAAAGGTGAGGTGGCAATTAGTGTTATTTGTGGCTTCACCATTACTATTTTGCTCAATTATACATTGTTGCCTTGCTTCTTGTTGTGCTGCAGATGAGCATCATAATATGCTTTTGTTGATGGCAAGAACTATAAGGACTATGTTACTTCATGTATATTTCAGAGTTGCAGTAAACCTGCAGGTTTCCATGTTCTATGTACCCTCTTCCTTCCCCCTCTTGTTTGTGAGCCTGGGAAGCTTTGCTTTCTCAGCATTCCTAGAATTTTTCTTGTATCCACTCTGTCGCTGCCAACAGGCAATCCTCTTGCCTCCTTTCTGTGTTTAATATGTCTTCCACACTCAATTTCCTCATCCATGTAATGACTCCCCTGACCCCCAAGCATACTTTGTCAATAAGCTCAGAGGTAGGTAAAATATTATAAGGTAAACTGTTACCAGTTCCCATTTCTTTAATTCTATCTGAATTTATTGCATCCAATTTCAAAATATCACATATTTACAAATAATTATTATATTTCAATAATATTTTTATGTATTATTTTATGTTAACATGTGAATAACTAACATTTATTGAAATAACAATATATTTTAAAATAGTTTTTAAATGAATGAATGATGAGATTGATTTTTTTTAACACTAAGTTCTAACTTTCTTAAAAATGGCTTAGTACTTGAGTTTTGTATTACACAATACGAGAAGAATATGGTACACATAAGTCTCTCTCGTCAGGAAAAAAACACCTTGGCTTTGTGACCTTTTATTTTGCTCTTATTTATGGTAGAATCCTTGTATTTTAACAGCTTGGGACCCAGTTGGATTTTTACCCTAAACTGTAAAACTCATCAGTCTGCTTGTACTTTCCATTCTACCATAAATGAAAAAACCAAGGAAGGGGAATAAAAATCGATCAATAAAACCATCCATTCCTTTAATATATCATATAGTCTTGACACCAGTTTGAACTCCGCTAAATTTCTGCTTTTTCTCCATATTACTTGATGGCATTTCTGAAGCACATATCCATGAAGTTGTTGACTGATTTATGTTGATTTTTAGTTTCTGCTATCCATCATCATCATTATTTAAATAATTTTTTTTCTTTGACATTAGTTAAGTTTTTCTCCTGTAAGTGTCCAAACCCAGAGTGAGAACCATGATGTTATGGCTCGAATCATCCATTTTTATACCGCGTATGCTGTTTAGGGTCATGTGTGGGGTGGAGCCTACCCTAGTTAACTTAAGTGCAAGAGGCAACATACACCCTGTGAACTTAACACCAGCGTACTGTTGACTGTGATGCCACTTAAATGCTATTTTCTAATATTTAAAAAATATCCCTTTACACATTGTGGACAATTGGCCAACTTGCAAACCAATCTTCATGTTCAAACTAAAATACATTCTTGTATCTGGATGTAAAAGTGACGATCAAAACAAATTGAGAAATTCAAGCATTGTGGAATGAACTTAACTTTTTTTTTTTTTTTTTGGTACTCCAATTATTCTTCACACTTTATAAAATAACCTTACAAGGCAGCTGGTTTCAAGCTTAAACTATTGTGGCTGCATGTGACCAATCAAGTGGCCGGCCTTTTCCAAACAGTTACTATGGACTCTTTCCTACCTTTTTTGTGTGAAATAAACCATCAGATTGTTTGGTCAACGTATGAACACATAAACACAACCTGAATTATGTCCAATTACCTTTCAGTTTGATTCTAAATTGACCCTGAGAAAATTTAAATTTGGTAAAATCACATAGGTGACCTCATATTTTTTCAACACGCCTTGTTATCCATAAAATAATCTAGTTTTAAAGCAATATATCAAATTTCAGTTTCGGTCAAAGTCGAGTCACGAATGTGGGTACCTCCTTCAGAGTTTTTTTGCAATCTGCCCTAGATCTTAAGCCAAAGCAACTATATAAACAGTTTGATAAAATGATGTGCGTCCTCCTGCGCACCATCTGTTTTTTATCATCGAGCACATGTCCCGTCATCTAAAATCACATGTTAGAAGGAAATTAAAGATGATGTCATGTCAGTAAGATAGTAAGGAGATGGGGAATGTCTCACTACCACAGCTGAATTTGTCTAGATTTTTTCGGTTTGTCTCCTTGTCTGACTTCTTCACCATCTGTTTTTGGATCACCACCCTTAAACACTCTCTTGTACACTTGTGGAAAAGCAGCCTTGTTAGAGGCCTTAAATGAATATTTCAAGACCTACTGATAGATTGACCACAGGAGGTATGTCTCCTATGGCGAGTTAGATGCGAATTTCTTGTGTTGTGAGCAGGCTACAGTATTTTAAGGTGAGTTAATGCAAGGTGTTTCACTGCACAAGCCAGCCAAGTATTTGCAGGTTTGGTTTCCCATTTCTCAGTGGGGTATTTATGGCTTTGCATCAGCTGCGCCCTGCGAGTGATGTAAGGACAGACTATTTACCGGCCTCCAAATAGCCGTGGAAATAATAAAAGGTGCAGAGTTACTCTGCCAATTTACTTAAAGCTGCCCATAAAATTCTGTATCTTATTAATTGAACTTAATATAAAAGAACCCAAGGGTAGTTCTGAGAATCAGTCAACAAAAGCTCTTGACAGGTAAATTCAATGCATGTTGAAATAGTAAGGGAAATTGATAAAACCTTCTCTTGTCATCCGTGTGAAATAGGAAACCATTTTGTAGTTGTGGCATCAGTTTGCTGATTGATTGATTGATTGAGACTTTTATTAGTAGGTTGCACAGTGAAGTACATATTCCGTTTTTCAACTTGTTTGATTCATGATACAGATATATACTATCAGATATAGACTATCAATATACTACACCCTAAATGAGCCAAATCAATAGTGGCCTTGCTCATGCATGTTGTATCATGCCAGCAATATTTTAGATCCTTGCTTGTCAGATCTACTGAGCAAGAGCAAGTTGTGTTCCAGAACATGTTTTCCACTGTCCTTCGCCGTATTGACAAACTGATGTGGGGTTGTGGGGTGGGGGATAGGATTTCTGTCCACACCCCCCTGCTGCCCAAAGGTCTGAGCCCAGCAATTTTCGGCACTGCCTTCTTAAGTGAGAGGGCAGCTGCATTCTGAACCTGAGCCACGAGCACAGGTGTCTGTGTCCATCACTGTCTTAACCCATTCATGCAAACAACCTTCTCAGGCTTTAAAACGTCACCGTTCTCCTCTCCGACGGTCTCTACCGTTTACTTTCAAGCAGAAAAAACTTGGGTTTGGTTCTGTATTTTCCATCATTATTTAAGAATCTATTACTGTACTGTGGACTTACAACCATAAAGAACATACTTAAAATGAAGCCACATTAGTCTTAGCCTAGGCTCTCAAAACAGCGGTTCAGAATGACCAGAGAAGCATTCCCATGTCTCTATAACAAAAAATAGATGAGCTGATATTTTTAGTTGACCATGGCAATGTAATAAAATGCCTGCTGTCTATTTGGCAAACATCTTTGTTGATCTGCAAATACAGTGGTGCCTTGTCTTATTAGTTTAATTAGCTTTTTGGCGGATCTCTAACCCCAATACTTGTATCTCAAACCAATCTTCCCTATTAAAAATGAATTGAAATTCAATTAATCCGTGCTAGTCCTCCACAATTTTAACATGTAGCCTGCTTGTCAATACGAAAAACAGACTTCTAGATAATGAATATATATAATACAAAACAATACCATTTCATGTACTATAAACAATTACGATAGTTTTATGAAGTAATGTAATAATAATGTACAATATTTGCCTTGGAGAGCAGACTACTACAGTACCATAAACAGCTTCTCCATATATTTATTGACACATGCTCACCATTTAGGAATTATTTTATCACCCTTGGCTGGTGTTATCGACTCATTCTGCTTAAGTATGATGCATATTATTGTAGGAGTGCTGTGCTAGTAGTACATTGGCTACACGCACACCTCAGTCATTATTTAGAGCAGACCTGGGCATTCTGCGGCCCGCGGGCCACATCCGGCCCTTTGTGCGTGAGGCCAATCATAAATGACAAATTACATTTTAAAAAGTATCTATGTCGAGTGTGCAATACAACGGTGCTGCCTTTGTTTTGAAAAGCGTTATTTGTATTACTTCCGTGTGGACGTATGCGCGTGCGTGATTGTGAGTGAATGTGAACAGCTGCAATCACAATTTACAAAATAAAGTTGAAAAAACATCTATGTCGTGCGCGCAATACAACTGTGCTGCTTTTATTTTGAAAAGTGTTATTTATGGGCGTATGTCCGTGTGTAACCTGTGAGTGAAGGTGCACAGCGACAAGTGATGCACGGTTACTCCCGAGACGCTAAAAAGAGAAAAGTTGATGACGAATGGCGTGTTTTCAACAAGACATGGACTGCCAAGCAACGTCCCCTCTAAGGTGCGCGCCTGCGCAATTGCGCACTGCTCAAGCGTCCTCTGCGCACCGCAAATATATGCCGCGCACCAAATCAAACCCATCTGAATTCTAAACAAAATAAACACATTTATTCTGTGTAATTTTGCAATGCAACTTTGAGTGACAGTGACAACAAGCGGCCCTAACGGTGTTCGTCAACACCGTTCAATTGAACACCGTTCAATTATTGTAACGTCTATCGAGATGCTACGAGGCCAGGAATTATATCGATCACTTTATTGAGCAAAACTGTTTATATTCGGCCATAACCACACCAAAAACATGAGTAAAACACTTCTATCTCGAAAAACTAGTCATTTTCTGCCGTACAAACCAGGCCAAAACCAACTTGTCATCTGTCACCAACACGCATACCACTAAACCACTGGTGCGTTTATGGCCACACAAAGAGTCGGACAACTCAAACACCACACAAAGTTACACTATGACTCCTCAGTCATACGTGTGCTTATTCTACTGTCATTTATTATTAATGTTAATTTATTTATATTAATCATGGAATGCTGTTACTAGAGAAAGTTACAGGAATGCACACTTCATCCTATGCTTACATTTCATTGTGCAACATGAGGATGTTTAAGGAGAACTAAATGTGATCTCTGAAAGGGGTACAAATGATTTCCAAAGCAGTGCTTTTGGTAAAAAGTTAAGTTAGGTTAAATGAAAGTATTATTATTATTTTTACTTATTATTATTATTATTATTATTATTATTTATCTTACGGTATACATCAAAAATAATATTGAGCAAAATTGAATTGAAATATTGTCGATGTGGCCCTCCAGCAGTGCTCGGGTTGCTCATGCGGCCCCCGGTAAAAATTAATTGCCCACCCCTGATTTAGAGGGTTTTCTTTAATTAGATTGATATCACCTACTTTTTCAGCACTGTACTTCACACTCACTTTTTTCGTTCCTGTGGTTGGAAAAACTAAGTTTTCTGTTTCTAGCTATTAGCTAATGCTAGCGAGTTGGAGACTGGATGTTTTGATGAAATCTTCTAAGGTTCATTGCGACATTCGCTATGCCAACTAACGGTGGGGATGTTTGTAACCCGAATTTTTGCCCGCAACCTAAAGCGTAATGCTTACACGAGAGATAGCTCGTAGCTAAGGCTGAAACGACGCGTCGACGTCATTGATTACGTAAATACGTCGACGCGTCGCATACCGTATTTCCTTGAATAGCCGCCGGGGCGCTAATTAATTTAAAACCTCTTCTCACTCCTGCGCTTACCAAAAGGCGTGGGGTAAATTTAGGCCTGCGCTTATAAATTTGAGTGATGTAAGGATACCATCATGAAAAGCACATTTAATAAAAAAAACGTTATTATGGTCTTACCTTTACTTATGAGTCCATGCGCAGCTGCTTCTGATCAAAAGCATCGATAATTTGTTTTTAGAAGTCTTCCTTATCTTTCTTCAGTTTTAATGGAGATATTCCTTTAAGTATTACCTCCTACTTCGATTGAAAGTCCAGTTTAGAAAACTGTTTTATTTTAGATATGTAATCCTCCATGTTAAAAGTGCAAGCAAACGATCGCTGCTCACTCTTGTGGCTTGTTGTCTTCTTCTGCATCACCGGTCTTCTGCAGTACCGGTAGTCGCAAGAAGGATCACTAGCGCCCTCTACCACCAGGAGGCGGGAGTCATTTAATGACTCATATTTGACACACACAGCTACGGTATATTAATAAAACATAGCTGCTTACTGTTCTTTTTAGCATATTCAATAGCTTGGACCTTAAATCCTACTGAATAGCTCTTAATCTTCTTCCCTTTATGCGATTTCAAATGATTGAAATCAGCCTCCTCCATTTTGAAAATGATGACAGGTGAAGTGTCACCCATGACGTGATGAGTTTGACCCGGCGGAAGTTCTAGACATATGCTAATTATTTTGTGAAACAAGTTTGACCTGGCGAAAATTCCAGACATGCGCTAATAAAATTAATATTTTGCGAAACGAGTTTGATCCGGCGTTGATCCGGCGTTAATCCTGAGCCGGCGGTAAGGCCAAGCATGCGCTAATTATTTTGAGAAACGAGTTTGACCCGGCAGTAATTCGAGGCATGCGAATACTACACACCCGGCGCCAATTCAAGAAAATACGCACTTTTTTGTATTGGATGTTTATCTTTATTTTTGCACATTTTAAAGCAAAATAAGCAATACTTTTACTTTTGAAATGCATATACTATTGCAGAATATTAAGATTTGCACTGTATGTTTATTTTATATTTGCACATTAAAAAGCAAATAAGCTACTTTTAATTTTGTTAATTGTTAAAAGTTTTAAATGTTTACATTGTTACAGAATATTTTGTCATGTTGTTGTCAATGTTGACTGAGTGGCCATACTTTTTTTTTTTTTTCGTAAATAAAAGCCATGCCTTTTGAAAAAACTGGCCTACATTTATTTTTTCATCTTCATTTTAAATAAAAAAATAATCGGTAAAAGGAAAAATAATCTATAGATTAATCGAAAAAAAATCTATAGATTAACCGATTAATCGAAAAAAATAATCTATAGATTAATCGATAGAAAAATAATTGTTAGCTGCAGCCTTACTCGTAGCCCAAAAGACTGTGCAAAAAACCAGGGGCACTTGTAAGCAAACGCCCCACTGCATAAGAGTGTTTGAATAATACAGTACCTTTTAAAGTATTGAATCTCATTATATTGTGCAGGTGCATTTAAGTGTCTGACATGCTTTGAAATATATGGGCTGTTAAAAAAATCCTACAATGTGGTCTTGATGTGGAGAGAGTAGGCCTGTGTCTGTAACAGTTCCTGCCAGGGCTCAAGGATTATTTTTGTAGGATGTTGCTAATGATTTAATTTAGGCAAAATTACTTTTACAAGGCAATGTGGTTGCAAAAAGGAGGCAGGGCTGTGTCTTGTCAGCAGGGAACCTCAGTGGTTTGCCAGACTGTACATCCTTTTGGAATACAGTACATGTGTCAGTATCATCGTTATTTTCTGCAAGTGAAAACTCATAAAAGTTATTTCTTAAAGTTGACAGGTCTTTCTTAACCCCTGCTCGCTGCTTTAAGAGCGAGCCAATCAAAGCCAATTAAAGTGATGTTTATCTTGACTGTAAAAGAAGAATTGCCTCAGAGGAACTTATTTCATTCTATTTTTAGCATTAACATGCTTTGATTCGAGGCAGGCTGCCTTGGTGGGGCACACAGTGAGCTGTCATCACTTTACAGACATTAGCTCCTTGCTCTTTTGCACCAGTGTTTATGTTTAATGTGCAGAATCAAAGCAGCAAGCCTGATGGCTTAGGTGGACATGGCAGGAACTATTGATTGAACTGCTGAGTCCTCTGTGCTTGTGATGAGCCACCATTTACAGGGATCCGTGACACCAGTGAGTAATCCTAATGGGGTTTTGCCTGAAATCCTGGTACTGCCTCTCTTATCTGATGCCACTTTGTACTTAACGTATCAGAGCGTTTGACACACGGATCGTTTTTCCTTTAGACTTAGACTTAGACTTAGACAAACTTTAATGATCCACAAGGGAAATTGTTCCACACAGTAGCTCAGTTACAAAGGATGGAAATGATAAGGATGGAAAGTAGACTAAAAATGTACCATAGTAGCAATATAAAATATAACATATGTAATATTTACATATTATATATACAGTATATGACATATACTGATATATCATATTACAATATATTATTAGATAATATATACAATATATAACAAATCCCATTTACCATGTACAATATTACAGTATACAGGTAAAAGCCAGTAAATTAGAATATTTTGAAAAACTTGATTTATTTCAGTACGGTAATTGCATTCAAAAGGTGTAACTTGTACATTATATTTGTTCATTGCACACAGACTGATGCATTCAAATGTTTATTTCATTTAATTTTGATGATTTGAAGTGGCAACAAATGAAAATCCAAAATTCCGTGTGTCACAAAATTAGAATATTACTTAAGGCTAATACAAAAAAGGGATTTTTAGAAATGTTGGCCAACTGAAAAGTATGAAAATGAAAAATATGAGCATGTACAATACTCAATACTTGGTTGGAGCTCCTTTTGCCTCAATTACTGCGTTAATGCGGCGTGGCATGGAGTCGATGAGTTTCTGGCACTGCTCAGGTGTTATGAGAGCCCAGGTTGCTCTGATAGTGGCCTTCAACTCTTCTGCGTTTTTGGGTCTGGCATTCTGCATCTTCCTTTTCACAATACCCCACAGATTTTCTGTGGGGCTAAGGTCAGGGGAGTTGGCGGGCCAATTTAGAACAGAAATACCATGGTCCGTAAGCCAGGCACGGGTAGATTTTGCGCTGTGTGCAGGCGCCAAGTCCTGTTGGAACTTGAAATCTCCATCTCCACAGAGCAGGTCAGCAGCAGGAAGCATGAAGTGCTCTAAAACTTGCTGGTAGACGGCTGCGTTGACCCTGGATCTCAGGAAACAGAGTGGACCGACACCAGCAGATGACATGGCACCCCAAACCATCACCCAACCATGCAAATTTTGCATTTCCTTTGGAAATCGAGGTCCCAGAGTCTGGAGGAAGACAGGAGAGGCACAGGATCCACGTTGCCTGAAGTCTAGTGTAAAGTCTCCACCATCAGTGATGGTTTGGGGTGCCATGTCATCTGCTGGTGTCGGTCCACTCTGTTTCCTGAGATCCAGGGTCAACGCAGCCGTCTACCAGCAAGTTTTAGAGCACTTCATGCTTCCTGCTGCTGACCTGCTCTATGGAGATGGAGATTTCAAGTTCCAACAGGACTTGGCGCCTGCACACAGCGCAAAATCTACCCGTGCCTGGTTTACGGACCATTGTATTTCTGTTCTAAATTGGCCCGCCAACTCCCCTGACCTTAGCCCCATAGAAAATCTGTGGGGTATTGTGACAAGGAAGATGCAGAATGCCAGACCCAAAAACGCAGAAGAGTTGAAGGCCACTATCAGAGCAACCTGGGCTCTCATAACACCTGAGCAGTGCCAGAAACTCATCGACTCCATGCCACGCCGCATTAACGCAGTAATTGAGGCAAAAGGAGCTCCAACCAAGTATTGAGTATTGTACATGCTCATATTTTTCATTTTCATACTTTTCAGTTGGCCAACATTTCTAAAAATCCCTTTTTTGTATTAGCCTTAAGTAATATTCTAATTTTGTGACACACGGAATTTTGGATTTTCATTTGTTGCCACTTCAAATCATCAAAATTAAATGAAATAAACATTTGAATGCATCAGTCTGTGTGCAATGAATAAATATAATGTACAAGTTACACCTTTTGAATGCAATTACTGAAATAAATCAAGTTTTTCAAAATATTCTAATTTACTGGCTTTTACCTGTATATACAATATATAACAAATCCCATTTACCATGTACAATATTACAGTATATGTAACAACTGCAGGAAAAAAAGGGCAGCATAAAATAAAGTAGATCCAACAGAAAATATACATTATAAACAAAGAGAGGTAGCTAACATAGAAGCGGTCAGGTAATATAGACAAATATAATCTATTGCTGTATGGCGAGTGATTATACAACTGGATGGAGTGCAGAATGAAGGAGTTATTGAATCGCACAGTGTGGGAACGAAGCTGAAGGAGCCTCAATTGTCTGGTGGAGTGGGTGGGCAGGATTGTCCATGATGGCGAGCAGTTTGTCCAGTGACCTCCTGTCCCTCACTGACACAAACGCCTCCAACTACGTGCCAATAGTTTGGCAGGCTTTCCGAAACAGTTTGTCAATACGGTTTAAGTCCATTTTGCTGATGCTGCTCCCCCAACAAACCACTGCAAAGTACAGGGCACTGGCCACAACAGACTGAAAAAAGATCTCCAACAGCTTGCTGCACACATCAAAGGACCTAAGCTTCCTGAGGAAAAAGAGTCTGCTCATGCCCTTCTTGTATGCAGCTTTGCTGTTGTCCTTCCAGTCCAGTCTGCTGTTCAAGTGGACTCCCAGGTACTTGTACTGCCCCACTACTGCCACCTCCCGGCCTTGGATGTTGATGGGCTCCACAGGGGTCATTTTTTTTCTTCTTGAAGTCGATGACCAGCTCCTTGGTCTTGTCCATTTTAAGGAGCAGATGGTTCGCCTGAGACCACTCCACAAAGTCAACCTTATTTTTTGGTATTTGTGGTTTTAGTGGAAGTAAAACCTGCATTAGAGACTGTGAGCCTAATTGATCTTGTAGGTTTACGTGTACTAAAACGCGTGCGCCTATAACAATCCGGATGGTTCTTTTCCTCTTTGGTCCGGAGGACACGACGTCCACAGTTTCCAAAAACAATTTGAAATGTGGACTCGTCAGACCACAGAACACGTTTCCACTTTGTATCAGTCCATCTTAGATGAGCTCAGGCCCAGCGAAGCCGACGGTGTTTCTGGGTGTTGTTGATAAACGGTTTTCGCCTTGCAAAGGAGAGTTTTAACTTGCACTTACAGATGTAGCGACCAACTGTAGTTACTGACAGTGGGTTTCTGAAGTGTTCCTGAGCCCATGTGATGATATCCTTTACACACTGATGTCGCTTGTTGATGCAGTACAGCCTGAGGGATCGAAGGTCGCGGGCTTAGTTGCTTACGTGCAGTGATTTCTCCAGATTCTCTGAACCCTTTGATGATATTATGGACTGTAGATGGTAAAATCCCTAAATTCCTTGTAAAAGCTGGTTGAGAAAGGTTTTTCTTAAACTGTTCAACAATTGGCTCACGCATTTGTTGACAAAGTGGTGACCCTCGCCCCATCCTTGTTTGTGAATGACTGAGCATTTCATGGAATCTACTTTTATACCCAATCATGGCACCCACCTGTTCCCAATTTGCCTGTTCACCTGTGGGATGTTCCAAATAAATGTTTGATGAGCATTCCTCAACTTTATCAGTATTTATTGCCACCTTTCCCAACTTTTTTGTCACGTGTTGCTGGCATCAAATTCTAAAGTTAATGATTATTTGCAAAAAAAATTTTTTTTATCAGTTTGAACATCAAATATGTTGTCTTTGTAGCATATTCAACTGAAAATGGGTTGAAAATTATTTGCAAATCATTGTATTCCGTTTATATTTACATCTAACACAATTTCCCAACTCATATGGAAACAGGGTTTGTAGAATATTTGTTGATCACCATCAAAACGCACACACTACTGGGAAGGGAAGCATTGATATTAGAAGCATTTAGCACACGCAGTGTGCCCAATCAAGGCTGAAGCTGTTTGGTGGCCGCTGTTTTGCGTCTAGATTTAGTACGTCTAGAAAAGACGTTTAAACTGGCATTTGGGCAGAATCAGCTGTGAGAAAGGAGGTGATTGCTCTGCAGCTCCATCCTACGTATCCATGTCATGTGTCAACATATATGGACTGTCAAAACTCCCCCGACATATTGTCTATTGAGCAATAATTTTTGAATAATTTTATTCAAAAGACGGATGACTTATTATAATTATAATTGATGTTTTTTGGTGTCTTCAGGCTTTTTTCTTTTTTGATGATTATCGTGTTTTCATATACAGTAGGAGATATTAACATGTCTTCTATGCGGGGAAAAAAACATCTTGGAATATTAATTATGTTGCGTCTGGAATCATCCAGCGCACACTTGCAGTTATTACCAGCATCTTCCATGACCGCAGCTTCAGCGCGCTAAAAAAAGTGGGTTCTGTTGTCGATCACACTGCAAGACTGTTTCTAAAATGCCCAGAAGAAACGCCCCAGGTAGGAGCATGATAGCATGAATGTGCAGTAAATGAGTGTTTCTAAGGTGAAAGCTGCATAGTACACGCAAAACACTCATTTAGATTAGGCGGTCTGCACCAGTTACAAACACAGTCCTAGTAGATCACACGGAATACGCCTACTATTAATACCGGTACATGCAATTTTATTGTTTGCACATGCTGTTTAGCATGTGGTATTTGGATCTGGGTAGATCAGGCCCAATGTTTTTTCTTTCTGTTTGGAACACAGTTCCACCTCGTAGCTTTGACAGAATGTCTACCTTGAAAGGATGATGTCACCGTTATGTCAGTGAAACAGGTCATGGACTTACCTGCCTGCATGGGGGAATAAACCAGACATGTCTTACAGTAAATTATGGGACTGTATGTGACATGGGGGGCCTGTCTGAGGCTTTTATCATCCATACTTACATCTGCGATGAATCATGTGATGACTGATAACATCATGATGGCCTTTTCCCCCCATAGAACTAAATGAAATATCTCTCCTGGCTTGTCTGACTCAGACACACACACTCCCTGAGTTGATTATTAGGTGATGTTAACAGATGTTATGTCGGTGTCAACCGGACATGACTTTTGCCTTCAATAACGTCATGTTGCTGTGATATAATATTTGTTGGTAATTCAGGGACACTATTTTCACCTGTAATATCCCAAATTCGTTATTGCTATTTCTTTAACATGACAACAGCATGATTTTAGATTTTGGAAATGCAAACATTTGCAATTGAGCCTCAAAATGGAAGTTTTTTAAAACAATCTACCGTATTTTCCGGACTATAAGTCGCAGTTTTTTTTCATAGTTTATGAAAGTTGCATAATGTTTTTTTCCTTCTTTATTATGCATTTTCGGCAGGTGCGACTTATACTCCGAAAAATACGGTATGTTTTTTTTGTGTAAACAACAGATCTGGTATAATTAAAGTTAAACAGTTAAAGTACCACTGATAGTCACACACACACACACACACTAGGTGTGGTGAAATTACCCTCTGCATTTGACCCCCTGGGAGGTGAAGGGAGCAGTGAGCAGCAGCGGTGGCCGCGCTCGGGAATCATTTTGGTGATTTAACCCCCAATTCCAAACCTTGATGCTGAGTGCCAAGCAGGGAGGTAATGGGTCCCATTTTTATAGTCTTTGGTATGACTTGGCCAGGGTTTGAACTCCCAACCTACCGATCTCAGGGCGGACACTCTAACCACAAGGCCACTGAGCAGGTTTTTAGCTAATGACGAAGGATGTTTGCATGTTTATTGAATCTATGTAAGTCCACATGCACACAAATATTTTCAACAACTTACTATATCTGTTTTCTCTCATACGCCTTAACCTCTGCCGCCCAAATAGTAAACATTTGTCAAAACATGCACTCCTACTATGTTGCCTGTTCTATTATTTTTCTGACAAAAAAAATGGCAGGGTTATTAGACCCGACGTTTGACCCCATGGAATTTCTCATATTGCTCAATGCACTTATCAACATACTGTAACTTTAGGCTGTTTAGACCAATCTTCACATCAATCAATCAATCGATCACAATTTATGTATATAGCCCTCAGTCACGAGCGCCTCAAAGGGCTTCACATCATTAGGAAACTGACAAGCACATGTCTGCAGAATTTGAGCAAGATTATCTGTTGGCCCTGCGAGACTTGTCCAGGTTGTACCCCGCCAGTTGGGTTAGGCTCCAGCCACCCTCGCAACCCCCGATAGGGGCAAGCGGTAGGAAACGGATGGATGGACGGATAGTTGAAAAACATGGTTAACTTAAACTAAAACATAATTGCAGGGACAAATAATTGCCCAAATTTTTTTAACGATTTGTCTAGGACACTGGTTCTAAAACTTTTTTCACTAAGTACTACCTCAGGAAAATATTGACCAACATTAAAATAAAGTAGTATAGTAGGCCAAACTATTCATAAAAAACAAGGCAGAGGTTTTATTTAACAAATATATTTCATATTTTTGGCCACTGTTAAATTACACGCAGTTTGAACAAGAATACTCTTTGAATATAGGTAAATAAAACACTGTACTTTAATCAAGTGATTCTCCACTAGGTGGTGCCCGGTACGCGTACCACTAGAGAATCATGGTTCTGCATGTTATAATAGTATTATATAATACAAATATTATTTAATATTATTAACTTTGTATTACGTGTACATTATAGCCAGAGGTGGGTAGAGTAGCCAGAAATTGTACTCAAGTAAGAGTACTGTTACTTTAGAGATTTATTACTCAAGTAAAAGTAAGGAGTAGTCACCCAAATATTTACTTGAGTAAAAGTAAAAAGTATGTTGTGAAAAAACTACTCAAGTACTGAGTAACTGATGAGTAACCTGTTCGTTTAATGATGACGGTAACAAATAATGCACAAAAACATAAAAATAGCAATGAGCAAATTCACAGCCAGGGATATCTCTTAAGCAACTAAAACAATAATATATATTAAATAATAATACATTAACATAAAAAAAAAATAAGTCAAATTGAGCCACAATAATTTAACAGCACCATAGGCTCAGTAGGCAGAGATTACAAAGGAAAATAACAAGTTAGCCTTTACGCAAACCATAAACTGATAGGTGTGGTCTGCACCTGAGAACACACTGTGCACTTCTGATTGGTGTTTGTATGCATGTGTGTGTGTGCCTGTCTCTGTCTCTCTATGAGGCTGCAGTGCGTTAATAAATGTCCCCACACGATGTACATTTGACAGTGATTCATAGCAGGGAAGCTAACATCAGCCTACGGTGACAGCCAAAATATCTACTAACGTTACTTACCGCAATGTGCTTCCTCAAATTTGACGTTGAGTTCATGTAAGCTTAAGCTTGTTGTAGTTTTGCCGCTGAAACTTTATGGCTCTGTTTGATTGGTGAAACGGAGTCAAACGTCACCAGTGACTGTATTTGATTGGTGAAACGCAGGCATGCGATAGATCCTACTTTGAAGGTCTGTCTGACAAACCAAAACAAACAAAGCGTGCCTTAACAGATCGATAAAAATCAGTAGCGAGTAGCGAGTTAAATGTAGATAAATGGAGCGGAGTAAAAGTAGCGTTTCTTCTCTATAAATAAACTCAAGTAAAAGTAAAAGTATGTTGCATTAAAACTACTCTTAGAAGTACAATTTGTCCCAAAAGTTACTCAAGTAGATGTAACGGAATAAATGTAGCGCGTTACTACCCACCTCTGGTTATAGCATACCCTCCAAAAAATGTTGACATGTGAATAGGCAATTTTGCCATCATTAGATATGTTATGGTAAAAATGCTTGAAAGAATCATTTACAAGGTGAAGGAAAAGTTGTTTTTTCTATATTATCACGGCGCTAATGTGAAAACCTATCTATTCTGTGTTCTCTCTTCCAGCTGACCCCAGGCGGTAAGGCAGCTCAGGCTGGTGTCGGGGTGGGAGACTGGGTGGTGTCCATCGATGACCTCAACTCCGAGGACATGACCCATGTGGAGGCCCAAAACAAGATCAGAGCGGCGTCAGACGCCCTTGCACTCACTCTTAACAGGCAAGTCAATCTGCAATGTGTGGCGTAGCAAATGGTGCGTTTTATCTCAGTCTTTGCACACAGCATGAATCACAACAGAACAATACCCACTTGCATTCTCTAATAGATAAGCTATCACAGTGCCCTTGAAATATGCTGCTATACTTTGAGTGTAGATACACTCAGCAGCCACATCATTAGGTACACATGTTTGGTATGCACGCTGTAAAAGAGGTACCGGTAATTCGATTTTCAAATGCCTCACTTTTCATTTAATTTGTTTTTGACACAAATGTTTACTAATAAAAATAATAAAAATAAAACATGTTAAAGAGGCCCTCAAATATACACAACCAAAACAAAAAATAAAATGGCTAAATAAAGTATTGACAAACAAAGTTGAACTTCAAAATTTAACATACAGGCAGAGGTCGAGTTGTACATTACTTACCTGACATCCAAGTTACAACCTTTTTAAACAAAAGTGCAGTGTAACAATATAAACCAGTGATTCTCAAACTGTTTAACCAAGTACCACATCACAAAAAACTTTGCTCTCCAAGTACCACCATTATGACCAACGTTAAAATACAGTAGCATAGTAGGCCTAAGTATTCATTAAAACAAGGCAGACGTTTTATATAACAAGAATTGATGATATTTTTGGCCACATTACACACAGCTTAAATACAGTAACACTGCGTTTAACAATAGGAAAATTATTGATTATTAGGCATACCGCAAGATGGAGCCCGCGCACCACAGTTGAATCACTGATATAAACACTACATTATAAACCGATGTTTTAACAGGTCATATGCAAAACAAAAAGTAAATCTTGCAGATTCCCAGTGAAGAAACACCATCATGACATGACAAATGTTTGTCAAACGTTTGCAGCATTTTTTTTTTAAATGCTAGATTTTCAGCAGTAATAAATGGCAACATGTCTTTGGCAATGTAGTGATTTGAACCACCCTTTTTGTGAGCGCACACCATTTTGCACTGATTCATTTGCACTCACCTAGTACACCAAACGCAAAGTGAGTGTGGACTGTTGGGTGGTTGGGTTTCAAGTGGGTGTGCAGGTTTGTCGTATTCGGCAAACTGGCTCCTCGGTGTTGATAGACTTATATTGTTCAAAAGGTTTAAACTGAAATATTCCCACACTGGTGCGGTGACATTTGGTCATGTGATCATTTTGCCCATGTTCGATACTACATATTTTGGTCGCAGGCTAATTTGTTCCACTGCGTGATTTTAGCGTGCCAGCGGCCCGCCTCACTGCACAAAGAGTAAAAAACACTTAATAAAAGACAAGTGGATTTATTCCCTTCTTTTCATTCCCCTATGGCACCAACGCTCGCAGTTGCTGACGCCGATGAGGTCTGTAAACTCATGGGGATTCATCGACGCTGAAAAACCTACCGACTTAATTTAAATTTATCCTTTGGTTATTAACTTATGGAATATCGGCCCAGGTCTAAGATTACTACCCACCTAAAGCAAAATGGAGAAAATGAGAAAGTATTGAATTGTCAAGTCACTAACATTGGTCGAGACATATTTAGACTTTGTGACTTCACCATAAGTTGAAATGCTGCTAACTTTTTCACAAGACATCATGATATGCTCCGACAAAACGCTCACTTTGTTGCCCTTTGATTTTCTAGATAGCTGAGCCAGATTTTAGGAGTCATTTCAAACTTTTCCATCCTTGTGCAGACATTGCAACATGTGGACTATAGGTTGCTTTTTTTTAGAAAGAATACATTTTTCTCAGAGGAAATTTCCATTATTATATAACCTGCATTGATATTCTTCCTGTTTCTGGTGGTCTGGTGGCATCACAATAAAGCAGAGTACACTTGGGGAGTTGATTCTTTAGATGCTAACTGAGCTAAAGTGTAGGGGATGTCATAAATAAACATTTGGTTATATTTATAATTGTATGACTCAAGGGGAATTTTACTTTTGCTACATGTTGTTAAAAATATGGCTGGATGCTGTCAAAATTCATACCCCCAGGCAGGATGGTGTGCCAAACTAGCACTTTTTTGACACTTTGGGCCTGATCTACTAAAATCCAAATACCACAGGCTAAATAGTGTGATCAAACTATAACATTGCGTGTGGTATTAGTGGGTATGTTGCAGTTGATCTACTAAGACTGTGTGTGCAAATGATAAGAAGTGCATAAGTGGTGCAGGCTGCCCTATTTAAATGAGTATTTTGCGTGTACTACCGACTGTGCCCAAGGAGACACTCATTTCCCTTCACGGTCATGACATCATACTGTATGTTATGTATGTGTTATTTTGTGGAATATGCTGCACACCCCACCTTTTCTGGGCTATATAGAATTGCGATCTCGACAACAGAACCTACTTTTGGGACGCCGAAGGTCGGCTTGGCGGTTTCCAGAAATGCACGCAAAAATGCATGAAAATATATAGGGGATAAATATAAAAATAAAAAAGCCAAAAAAACTAATACATACATTTTAATCAGCCCCTTAAAGCTGCTGTATTGTGACACACCCTCTTCCTAGTTCAAACCTTCAGGATGCACATGCACGGAGAAAAAGAACAACACCACGGCCCAAGGGAGGTGTTTGGAGTGACTTTTGGTCTCACTCAACTGTTCTGACTTCGCACAGTGGCCACTGCATCCCTTTTTTAATCATTTTGTACTCGAAGATCTCTCCTTTGAGTGGGCACGCGCCGTAGGAATGTGCACGTGTACAAACATGAAACATGAAAGCCAGTCAAAGCCGACAAACCATTTGGTCCGCTCTGAAGTGTTTTGCATAGATTACTTTCCAAATTGTGACAAATATGTAGACATTTATTTATTAAATAACATAAGCTAGCCGGTAGCGTTCTTGTTATATTTTTAGGTTTGAAAAATTTGAGAAAGTTGCAAACAACCCCTTTTAAGTCATCCAGCACCTAGACAATTTTGAAATTAATTAGCTGATTGGACTATATGGCTATTATTTTCTATTTCTAATTGTTCAAATATGTGGACACACCCGTAGGATGAAGGATTCTCTGTCCAATGTCCATTGTCCGTATTTGCAGCGCGATCGCCTCTTTTCTCACAGCCATTTGTGCGTAACTATGCCAGTTTGCACGCACATTTCAAACGTGCTAAATATAGACGCAAAACCGCAGTCGCAAAGCAATTTCAGTCTTGTTAAATTACATTGCGAGCGTTAAATGATTATATTTGCATCTCCTCTTCCCGGTATTGTGGGCGTTTAGATAATCAGAATATTATACGAAGACCAACACGCTAAATGGATTGCTCTCTAGTTTGTCCATTTAAAAAAACGCAAACCTCTGCACGCAATTTGTGTGTTTTAATTAGGGATGATGTTTGATAAGAAATTATCGAGTTTGAGCCTATTATCGAATCCTCTTATCGAACCGATTCTCTTATCGAGTCCAGATAGGTTGTTGTATATGGAAAAAAACACACAATATTTTGTTTAACAAATCACTTCACATTCTCTACTGCTCGCTACTATAGTATTACCATATCTGAGTTATTGTGCAGAAATGTGGGGAAATAACTACAAATGTGCGCTACATTCGTTAACCGTGTTACAAAAAAAGAGACTGATACATAATGTTGGATATAGAGAACATACAAACACTTTATTTATTGAGTCAAAAATATTAAAGTTCGATGATTTGGTAAAATTGCCAACAGCAAAAATGATGTGGAATTAAATGATGGAATGGATTAAGTAAATAAGTTAAACATTGTACTGATATGATCCAGTTTAAGAGGTTGTTCAAATGAATAGTGCTTACAAAGTACAAAGAAGAAGAATTATGAGAAATACTTTCAACCTTATTGAAAATAAGATATTCTTCATCTCAGTATATTAATAATGACTGAATTAATTAATTACATATTACAAAACTGTTGTGTATATACTAATTCACAGATATTTTATTATAAAAAGGTCAGTAAATGATGTATATATGTGTTAACGCTATGAAGTGGGAAAGGGGTAGGATTAAATAAGCTTTACTTATTCCTACTCCTGTAAAGTGAAATGATATGAAACTGTGATGTATTATGCTGTAAGTGTGTTCATGTTCCAAATAAACTAAAGAAATAAAGAAAGCACTAGTTTATTAGACAGACTTGCAAACTCTGTCGTGATGTAGGCTACAAGATAACGTTAACGTTATCAGACACATACAAAAAGGCTCACGTTAACGTTACCGTTAGCTACTGACTGTGCTTAGGTAATGTTAGTCTAGCTAACATTACTGCAGTCCTCGTTGACATAAATTAGTAGTAACATTACTACAAGTGAGCAGATATGGAAATTAACCGGCAACAGTTAACGTTAGTTACTCACCGGCGTCACCGCCACTGTCGCTGGGACAGGGGCAGCTGGCAGAAGAAGAGGGGCGTTCTTCGTCGTCTCTGTCGCTGCTTCAACACGTGTCGAAGACACAACACGCTTGTTGTACTCCCCCCCCCCCCCCCCCCCTTACACGAGAGCAAAGCCTGGCAATAATTGCATATTGCCGCTTCCTCGTTTTTTTTGGTGAAATGAAGCCATGCCTTGGAGCGTTTTTTCCGGTCCATTTTTTTCCTGCTTTCCCCATCTGCGCCTAATGACTGAGCTACGTGACGTCATTTCTTGTGATGTTCTACGGGGCATTTCTTGTCGGGACGGGATTCGTTCCCAGGGATTCGAATAAAGAACCAACTCTTTTTCTTTACTATAACGGGTACCGGTTCTCAAAAAGGGATTCGAGTCCGAGGACTCGGTTCTTTTCTTATCGAACAACCGGGGAAACCCGTTTCGAGTATCATCCCTAGTTTTAATGCACGCAAGCCTTTAATAGATCAGGCTCTTGGGGTTTCTAGTTGAAGTGCTTTAGATTCTGTTTTCATTGATGCATCATCAGCATGTAAATGATAATGATAAATGGGTTGTACTTGTATAGCGCTTTTCTACCTTCAAGGTACTCAATGCGCTTTGACACTACTTCCACATTTACCCATTCACACACACATTCACACACTGATGGAGGGAGCTGCCATGCAAGGCGCTAACCAGCACCCATCAGGAGCAAGGGTGAAGTGTCTTGCTCAGGACACAACGGACATGACGAGGTTGGTACTAGGTGGGGATTGAACCAGGGACCCTCGGGTTGCGCACGGCCACTCTTCCACTGCGCCACGCCGTCCCTGTAGCTAATAGAGTGCTTTTTTCACACATTTCGACTTTTTTGTAGGCTGAAAAAAGCACAATAATGATCTTTTGCAGTGTGTTAAAGTTGGCTAAGAGTTCAGACTTCTTGAGATGCACCCAGGAATGCAAAGATCTGACATGTTAAATCGACAACCAGCCCTCCGCTATTGTTTTTACTGCAGAGGAAGACAGCAGAACGAATGTTCCTGAAACACTTCCCAAAGAGAGCTTGTGTTTGTACGTTGGCAGCATTCCATTGTTTTCTATTGCGCTTGGAGGAGGCCAGCTGCACATTGATGAGATATTTACTTTAACACTGGTGATCTTTTTTTCTCTCTTATGGCTTTAGATCTGTAGAAAAAAATAAAATGTATTTAGCAAAATAAGATCAGTGTTATTGAAGTGTAATTACAGGAATAAGAATGATTAGAACTATTGTGATCCAAGTTTGCCTCATTTGATTAATTGATCTGTGAAATGAGGTCACAGCTGATCTCATTGAGTGTGCTTGTTCTGTCTCACAGGTCAAACTTGGTCCACACAAACTCATTCCCCTGGAAAAAAACCAAATCATGTCCACATATTTTTCACCATAGAGTTGAATAAAAACTTCAAGACAGCAATGACACATTTTTTCCACGATTAAAGCGTAGCTCATCAAATTATGGGTTAGGAGTAGGACAGCCGGCGAGCTCCAGCGGTGCGAACGTCACATTGATTTGTCGACATGTTGGTATGCTCTGCCCGCCGCTCACTGTATCTGTTGTCATCCTGTCTTTAGCGCCTCTTTATCAGGGCTCCGACAGGCAGACACAGGCGGTTATTTATCCCTCATTGTTGCAGGAAACAGCCGTTGTAGCTTTTACGCCCCCATACAATGTAGGTGACTTACATGCAAGTTCATTCTCACTGTGTCATTGGTGTATTTGTGTGAGTTGCATACCTTTTGGACGGCGCTCCAGTCAGTGAAGGCAGTGTAAAAATGTGAATCCTTGGGATTAAAGTTAAGACATGGGGCATTTGCAGTATTTGAATGAATGAGTGGGAGAATCTTTGGATAACATCATGGAATGTAGCTCTAGATTTTATACTACTTTACCTATTTTCCAGCATTCCGGCATATTGAGTGGTAGGGCTGGACGATTATGGCAAAAATGATAGTCACAATTATTTTTGATTGATATTGTAATCACGATTAATTACACTATAGTTCATTAATTTGAAGACATGAGTATTTATTGTACCACCAAAACTCAACTTTAAATATAGTTTTAAAAAACCTGGCTATAAATTAGTAACAAATAAACCACAACACGTAAAATAATAATAGCAATAACAATAAATGTAAATAACAATAGCAATACAAAAAACAATAACATTTAGTTTTTCCAGTTTGTTTTTTTATTCAGTTTTTTACCATTTACACTTATTTTACCACTATAGAGTGCGCTTTTTGTGTAAAATAAAATGTAATAACATGTTTGTTAATTATATTAAAAAAATGTCACGTTTATTGGTGTTATACATCTTTGGACAATTTTGACCAGTACTTTAGGTCCAAGCTTAATAATTGTGTAAATGTATCAGTAAGTGCTTTAGGTACATTATGCTTGTGTAAAGTGCTTTTATTTTGATAGCGCAGTCACCGCGCTATTATTGTGAAGGGGGGCGGGGGGGGGGGGGGGGGGGGGGGAGTGTGCTGTGCAGCTGTTCTCAGCTTGACAAGAGGCCACTCACTTCAGGCTGTAAAAAAAAAAAGAAAAAAGAGCGAGCCTTTCAAGTTGCGACCACTGTTTGTTGATGAATGTAACATCAATGATGTCGTTCACAACAACGCAAGCAGTTGAGATGTGTTGTGGGTGTATGGATTGTTCTTGTTAGCTTTAGCTTCGTAGTTTTAGTTTTATTGGCCAATTGTGTGACTCTGTCCGCGGCTAGGTGAACCCGGAAATCCTATGTCTTACTTTTTTGTTGAGTTTAGTGATTATTGATTAGGCAACTAGTGCTGTGTCAAATAAAAAATAGCAACCATGGTGAGCCAGGGCCAGGAAAGTACCCGCACTCTTTTTTTACGAAGCCACGCTGTTGTAACACGTGCTGAATGTGGCTTGGCATTGTCTTGCTGAAATAAGCAGGGGCGTCCATGAAAAAGACGGCGCTTAGATGGCAGCATATGTTGTTCCAAAACCTGTATGTACCTTTCAGCATTAATGGTGCCTTCACAGATGTGTAGGTTACCCATGCCTTGGGCACTAATGCACCCCCATACCATCACAGATGCTGGCTTTTGAACTTTGCATCGATAACAGTCTGGATGGTTCGCTTCCCCTTTGGTCCGGATGACACGATGTCGAATATTTCCAAAAACAATTTGAAATGTGGACTCGTCAGACGACAGAACACTTTTCCACTTTGCATGAGTCCATCTTAGATGATCTCGGGCCCAGAGAAGCCGGCGGCGTTTCTGGATGTTGTTGATAAATGGCTTTCGCTTAGCATAGTAGAGCTTTAACTTGCACTTACAGATGTAGCGACGGACTGTATTTAGTGACAGTGGTTTTCTGAAGTGTTCCTGAACCCATGTGGTGATATCCTTTAGAGATTGATGTCGGTTTTTGATACAGTGCCGTCTGAGGGATCGAAGGTCACGGTCATTCAATGTTGGTTTCCGGCCATGCCGTTTACGTGGAGTGATTTCTTCAGATTTTCTGAACCTTTTGATGATATTATGGACCGTTGATGTTGAAATCCCTAAATTTCTTGCAATTGCACTTTGAGAAATGTTGTTCTTAAACTGTTTGACTATTTGCTCACGCAGTTGTGGACAAAGGGGTGTACCTCGCCCCATCCTTTCTTGTGAAAGACTGAGCATTTTTTGGGAAGCTGTTTTTATACCCAATCATGGCACCCACCTGTTCCCAATTAGCCTGCACACCTGTGGGATGTTCCAAATAAGTGTTTGATGAGCATTCCTCAACTTTATCAGTATTTATTGCCACCTTTCCCAAATTCTTTGTCATGTGTTGCTGGCATCAAATTCTAAAGTTAATGATTATTTGCAAAAAAAAAATGTTTATCAGTTTGAACATCAAATATGTTGTCTTTGTAGCATATTCAATTGAATATGGGTTGAAAATTATTTGCAAATCATTGTATTCCGTTTATATTTACATCTAACACAATTTCCCAATTCATATGGAAACGGGGTTTGCATTGTGTGTTCAATCGGGTTTGTTGTCGATGTGAACACGCAGGTGTTCAAAAGTTCAGTTCAGTTTCCGTTTATTTCCAGTTGTTTCATTACAGCACGCCCGAAAAGGAGTATGAAGAAGCAGAGCGTATTTAATCCTACCCCTTTACATACCATAGCAATTTTATACCATTTCCTTGTTCTCTGTTTATAAAAGAACAGTGAATAAATAGATAAATAATATACCATAACTAAGTGAACAAATATTAAATAAATAATTAATCATTATCTAAAAAAAAAAAAAAAAAAGTTCAAGATGTTCATCATAATTGTTCTTCTTTGTACTTTGTGAACACATGTAGTCTTTTAAACTGAATGATATTGGTGCTTTGATTGATTGATTTGCTTAAACCATTCCCTAATTGAATTCCACATACGAACATGCTATAAAGGTTTTAAGTGTTGTACGCATATACAAATGTTTTAAATTAGATTTTCCTCTAATGTTATATCTCTCCTCTTATGGTGAGAACAATTGTTGAAAAAGTTTGGGTAGCAAGCTATAGTTTGCCTTGTACATAATTTTAGCTGTTTGCAAATGCACAAAGTAGTTCAATTTCAATATTTTTGATTCAATAAATAAAGGGTTTGTATGTTCTCTATATCCAACATTATGTATTATTCTAATTAATCTTTTTTGTGACACCGTTAGTGAATGAAGCGCATATTTGTAGTTGTTTCCCCATATTTCTGCACAATAACTCATATATGATCATACTAGCAAGCAGTAGAGAACATGGATTGATTTTTGGTCTAGAACATCCATCCATCCATTTTCTACCGCTTGTCCCCTTCGGGGTCGCGGGGGGTGCTGGAGCCTATCTCAGCTGCATATTTAGGTTTATTCATTATTGATTTCTTGGTACTTTATGTTGCATATTTTTACATGAGGTTTCCAGTTAATTTTATCATCTATTATTACAGGTTTTCTTTTACCATTTCAATGTCTACTCCGTCTTTTTGTATTTGTGTTTGACTTTCCTTTCTACTGTTACCGAATAGTATTATTTTAGTTTTACTGAGATTCAAAGATAATGTGTTTTTGTCAAACCATCTTTTTAATTTGTTCATTTCTTCTGTTATTATTTGTATTAGCTTCTGTGTGTTCTATCTGAACAAAACAACATCTGCAAATAATACTAACTTTAAGTCTTTTGTAACTTTACAAATGTCATTAGTATAAAGATAAGTAGATTGAACAATTTCGGTCCCAGTATTGACCCCTGAGGTACACCACAAGATTTGTTCAGCTCTGTAGATGTGTGTTCGCCTATCTTCACGTATTGCTTCCTTTTGGTTAAGTAGCTTCTTAGTCAGTTCAAGTCCAACCCTCTGATGCCATACCTTTCTAATTTGTTTATTAAGATATTGTGATTGATTGTGTCAAATGCTTTTGTTAAATCCATAAACACTGCAGCAGCACATTTTTTGCTATCTATTTCATTGGTGATCTCTTCCGTTATTTCGATTAATACCATTGATGTTGAAATGTTGGCTCTTTTGGTTGTCTGTTTCATTTTTATTTAGGAATTTGTCCAATCTATTGTTAAACAGTTTTTCAATAATTTTAGTAAATTGTGGAAGTAAAGAAACAGGTATTTAGTTTGTAAACAAGTGTTTGTCTCCAGTCTTATAAATTGGTACAACTTTTGCTATTTTCATTTTGTCTGGGAATATGCCTGTTTGAAATGATAGGTTATTGATTTAAATAAAAGGTCCTGAAATCTTTTCTATAACCTTTTTTTTCGTTTCCATATCAATTCCGTTACAATCATTTGAGCTCTTGGATTTACATTTGTTCACAATATTGATTATTTTCTCTTTTGTATGCATGTATGTTGTATGCATGCATGTTCAAAATAAACTCAAACTCAAATTTAAGGAACATCAAATTGGGAGTTCTGTCTTTAGTGTCATTCATCTTTTCCTCTAGATTTGGTCCAATGTTCACAAAATAGTTATTGAAGCTTTCAACTACTTTGTTCATATTGTTATTTTTTACATTTCCATCTGGGAAGTATTTATGATAATCCTTGTTGGCACCATTTTTAATATTGCTATTCTGGATGCCCCAGGTTGCTCTCATATTGTTTTTGTTCCAGTCCAATTATTGACCGTAGTATTCTTTCCTCCGTATGCTATACGTTTTGTGCCTGTTTTCTGCCTCCGTAGATCATTGTGTTATAAAGGTTTTATATAATGTATTCTTTTTGTTGCAAGCATTTTTCAGTCCTTTTGTCATCCATGGTTGATTGTTTTTCTTTTGCTTCTTACTAAGTTGTTTCAATGGGCAGTGTTTGTTATAAAGCATCTCAAAAGTATTTAAAAACAAAACCATATACCACCCAACTTTGATCATTCCGATCATTCTTGAACGCTTTCAGACTTGGTTCTGTGCATATTTTTCGAAACGTTTTTCTGTCATTAATGTTCCTCTTCTTGTGGTTTCTGTCATAGAAAGAGTTCAATACATCGATACCTGAATATGTGAATTATGTAGTCGTATCAGTCTTGTATTTTATGTTTTTGAATCTTTGGCGAAACATCAGTTTTGATATCAATGAAATCAAAATATACATCATGTCCACTTGACATTTTTCCATGAAATTTCTACACAAACAAAATTGACGTTGGTTTTTCATATGTGTTTTACGTAAGACAGTTCTAATTCATGTTCTCCCGGTTTCTCCACAGAGCTGTCAAAGCTGATGGTGAGCAGAAGGTAAGCTTGAATTTGTCTGTTTTCCACCCATCACATGTCCATTAGCATGGTTTGTTACCACTGCACTGCCTTTGAATGTGATTGAGACTTTTAGTAATTGTTGCTCTCATTTGTCCTTAACTCCGTGTGGTGTCACTTTAGGTTTAAAGTAATTTGCTTCGTCTGAGTCACCTGTCAAGCTTTGGCAGGGTCCAGGAGCTGCACATTAGCAAAGCATCAGCGCGTCACTAAACTACTTCTCCGTATAGAGTGGTGTGAATAAAGCTTTGGAATTTCCTGTGTTTTTTGCTTTCATGCCACATACGTATATCCCCCGATACTAGACTGAAAGTGATTGCGACACATTAAATTCCGTTGTCGCGTCACTCAAGAGCCACTTGGCCTGCTGATTACAGTTTAAAAAGCACAATGGTGTCATGAGCCGCCTTGTGCTGCACTCCGTTATTAGAACAGCAACCGGGATGTGATACTTCCACAAAGTCAATGCTGCATTTTAGTGGCTGTCCTTTTGCAGGCTTGGTGCAAAGTCTATTTCATGTGTTGAGCACTTTTATCTTTTTAAGAGGATAATCTCGCAGCACAAATAAATAGCTTTCTTATCTTAACTCCTCTTTAACTCATATTCTGTGAGAAGTAAGCCTTCAGACCTTGAGTAGTGAATACGGTGGTACCTTGGTTTTTGTGTTCGTAATCTACTACAAAAAAAGTCAGATGAAGATCGAATCATACGAAAAGCGAAGCAAAAAGACTCGGGCTGTCAAAAATAAAGAGTTAACTCGTGATTAATCTAAAAAAAATTATAAATTAATCATGTAACTTGTAATCATGCTATGTATTTTGACCATTCATGCCCATTTGCCTTAAAAGCGAAGGGTTACTGAAAGGTTTGCTATACGGTCAGTGATCAGGTCAATGCATACATCAGTGTAAAGATGAGTGAGGAGACTCAAACTGTTCTTCTCGCTGGCAAATTTCACTCTAAAATACACCCTGACTGGACTTTAGATAAAACTGTTACCGTAATAAAATTGAATAAATAAAACATTCAAATAAAGCATTAAAAAATCTTGATTATTAAAAATAATAATTTGACACTACTAATACTGACAGCACAAAAAAAAACAACCCACAAATCCAATTACCGTATTTTTCGGACTATAAGTCGCAGTTTTTTTGGCCGGTTGTGCGACTTATACACAGGAGTGACTTATGTGTGAAATTATTAACACTTTACCGTAAAATATCAAATAATATTATTTAGCTCATTCACGTAAGAGACTAGATGTATAAGATTTCATGGGTTTTAGCGATTAGGAGTGACAGATTGTTTGGTAAACGTATAGCATGTTCTATATGTTATAGTAAATTGAATGACTCTTACCATAATATGTTACGTTAACATACCAGGCACGTTTCAGTTGGTTATTTATGCCTCATATAACGTACACTTATTCAGCCTGTTGTTCACTATTCTTTATTTATTTTAAATTGCCTTTCAAATGTCTATTCTTGGTGTTGGGTTTTATCAAATAAATTTCCCCCAAAAATGCGACTTATACTCCAGTGCGACTTATATATGTTTTTTTCCTTCTTTATTATGCATTTTCGGCCGGTGCGACTTATACTCCGGAGCGACTTATACTCCGAAAAATACGGTAGTCTGTTCCAGTATCCCCAACATATTGAGACAAAACATGTTTTAAAGTTAATTATTGTAGTTTCACATGCAGAAAAGAATGTGAATTGCATATAAATGACAAAGGAAATTGATAAAAGAACTTGTAATACCACTATCTTTTATTGAGGACTCTCTTTGGCAAATATGGCAATGAGCAATGAGAAAGGGACGACGGGAGAGCCATGCGGACATGGACTTCATATTTGCTTTGAGTTCTTTCTTGAACTTAAGCGTTGCTCACCTTCTTTATCAAAACACTGACACATACATCTTCCTTTGGCTCCACGGTGGCTTGTTTTGCAGCCATATTTGATTAAAAAAAAAAAAAGCACGAGATTTGTGGTGTAACTGTGTTAGTTAGGAAATAACTACAGAGTCAGCTAATGATGATGTCATGGAGAGGGGGACAGGCCTGGGGAGAATGACTTTCAGGTGGGTAGTCGAGCGCTTGCTAAAACCCAGGCAAGTTTGGGTACTGTATTTTTCGGACCAAAAGTCGCAATTTTTTTTTATAGTTTATACTCAGGAGCGAATTATGTGTGAAATTATTAACACATTACCGTAAAATCCATCCATCCATCCATTTTCTACCGCTTATTCCCTTTGGGGTCGCGGGGGGCGCTGGAGCCTATCTCAGCTACAATCGGGCGGAAGGCGGGGTACACCCTGGACAAGTCGCCACCTCATCGCAGGGCCATTACCGTAAAATATCAAATAATATTATTTAGCTCATTCACGTAAGAGACTAGACGTATAAGATTTCATGGGATTTAGCGATTAGGAGTGACAGATTGTTTGGTAAACGTATAGCATGTTCTATATGTTATAGTTATTTGAATGACTCTCACCATAATATGTTACGTTAACATACCAGGCACGTTCTCAGTTGGTTATTTATGCCTCATATAACGTACACTTATTCAACCTGTTGTTCACTATTCTTTATTTATTTTAAATTGCCTTTCAAATGTCTATTGTTGGTGTTGGGTTTTATCAAATACATTTCCCCATAAAATGCGACTTTTACTCCAGTGCGACTTATATGTTTTTTTCCTTCTTTATTATGCATTTTTGGCCGGTGCGACTTATACTCCGAAAAATACGGTATATGTTTTAATAACAGAACAAGACAGTCACTAAATCACGTAGGATACTTTGACTGTGGAAACTCAATTTACAAACTTAATTGGTTCCTGAACAGGGTTCGTAAATCGAAACATTTCTATTGTGAAACAACGTTCTCCATAAGAAACCATGTAAATATGAATAATGGGTTCCAGCCTCGACAAAAGGCCATATTTTAGTAAGGATTTGTACATTGTTCTACTAACACATGCGCACACACACATATGTCCCTTTGGTGCCCTCACAAACTATCAGAAATCACAAAACTTTATCCTTAATCCTTAAATCCTTCACTTTAACAACCATATTGCTGCACTAATGAACATTTAAAAAAGTAAATCCACAAATCCACTTCCATTAACATCTGCAAAGGAGTAGCGGACGAGAAAGGAACAGACAGAGGGAGAGAAGGGCGGGATCAGGGGATGGGCTGTGTATGTATGTGGAAGAGGAGTCACTAAACGATAGGGAGCTCTTTTCCTCAGCTGTGAAATCAGTCTGCTTTGGCATTTTTTCCCCAAAAAATTCCAGTCTCATTACAAATAAAACTTGGTGTGGTACAAAGCCTGCTTCGTCAATTCGTCCATACTTGTGAGTGCCATTAATGTACTCTTCACAAATAGTCTTTTTTTTTTTTAAACTCCACATCAATTCCCTCCTTCTTTCCAAGGCTGGTCTGTGGTCATTTTGGGACTCATATTGAGTTAGCAAAATGGACAAAACCTTTCAAAAGGCGAAAAAACACAGAAAAGGACACACTGAAGCGCTGCAAAGTGACTAGTAATGTATTGCGGCACAACTGAAGTGGAGGTCTTCGCCTCCTCTAAAATTCTGCGCCCTGCTTTTTGCCTGCAGGCGGGACACAAAATGAATGGATGAATGAATGAATGAATGAAGTGTTCGTACACAGAGACATGGTTTGCACACAGAGGAACATTTGGCTCTAGCTAAAATTCGTAATTCGAAAAGTTCACTAATAGAGTGGTTCATGATTCAATGTTACACTGTATTAGGGCTTTGATTTCATGGAAACAGACGATATGTTTGGACGTTCAATAACTAAAACATTATACCAAGTAGGAAGTACAGAAGCCAAGGTACCACTCTAATTTCTTTCAAGAATCTTGAAAATATGTTCAGACAGAAATAATGTGCTAGTGTGTGGAAAATGTCTAACTGCATGTTGTGTGTCATGCTGCATTGTCTCCCCTCTCTCACCAACACACAGGACTCGCGCGCCATGGCTTGTGCGCAGCCAAAGTACTCCTTTGCCCCCAGCACCACCATTAACAAGATGGCAAGGCCTTTCTCAGCAGGGGGCGCTAGTGCCAGCTCGGGACCTCTTATTAAACCTGTTGCCTACTCACCTAAACTTAACACGCCGCGCTCTCAGGGCAGCGCCAGTGTGCAGCAACCGCAGAATGGGTAGGTGGAGCAACATATAAACATGTGATCTTGTTGAAATGACAAGTGTTATACCTTAACTTCCATAAAATGTTTTTCTTACCCAATTGTTCCAAACTCTTGACACAAGCACACTTTTTCAGTTACGTACTGTATTGCCTTTATCTGCTTCAAATAGAGCTTATTTCCAGGAACTGGTAAAGAATTGTTTCATATATCAGTTTTATGGGCCTTACGGGAAGTGTGTTAGAATTTTATGAGTCCTCTTTTTGCATAGATCCTAACTCATGTGTGACATCAAACGTTTTCATTTTAGGTTTGCTTTTATAAGTTTCTGAAGGGAAAACAATACTTTGATGTGTAATAAAAAATGTAATTACAGTGTATTAATAGGTTAGGAACCGTACGGCGGCTGGATTTTGTGCTGCATTCCAACATTGTTTTAAAGGGGAACATTATCACAATTTCAGAAGGGTTAAAACCATTAAAAATCAGTTCCCAGTGGCTTATTTTATTTTTCGAAGTTTTTTTCAAAATTTTACCCATCACGCAATATCCCTAAAAAAAGCTTCAAAGTGCCTGATTTTAACCATCGTTATATACACCCGTCCATTTTCCTGTGACGTCACATAGTGATGCCAAAACAAACAAACATGGCGGATAGAACAGCAAGGTATAGCGACATTAGCTCTGATTCAGACTCGGATTTCAGCGGCTTAAGCGAAATTGAAGAAGAAACTGAAGATATTGAGCCATATCGGTTTGAACCGTATGCAAGCGAAACCGACGAAAACGACACGACAGCCAGCGACACGGGAGAAAGCGAGGACGAATTCGGCGATCGCCTTCTAACCAACGATTGGTATGTGTTTGTTTTTAAGTGTTGTAATGTTTTTAAGCTAAATTATTGGTAAACACAGTTTATGTATAATAATTTACGTAAAATCGCGAGTAATGAATAAAGTTTTCATCAATTAATATATTCTGTAGACATACCCTCTTCCGCTCTCTTTTCCTGAAAGCTGATCTGTCCAGTTTTGGAGTTGATGTCAGCAGGCCAGGGAAGCTAGGGTCGATATTCTTCTCTTGATCATCTTCGGTGGCATAAGGGACGGTAGAAGCGGTGTGAGCCAAGACATCCAGGGGGTTTAGCTCGCTCGTATGTGGGAACAAACTGCCGCCATTGCTTGCCGTGCTACCGAGGTCCTTTGTCCCTGAATACCTCACACACTCCGGCAGATTCAATGGGGGTCTGGCGGCAGATTTCTTTGACTTTATCGTTGGAAATGCATCTGCTTTGAGTGTCGCAGGATATCCATACATTCTTGCCATCTCTGTCGTAACATAGCTTTCGTCGGTAAAGTGTGCGGAACAAACGACTGACCATTTTCGTCGGCTTTCCCCACACCCTCGTATTTTGAACAAATTTCGTCCAATTTCTTGCCACTTTCGCATCTTTGGGCCACTGGTGCAACTTGAATCCGTCCCTGTTCGTGTTGTTACACCCTCCGACAACACACCGACGAGGCATGATGTCTCCAAGGTACGGAAAACAGTCGAAAAAACGGAAAATAACAGAGCTGATTTGATTCGGTGTTTGTAATGTGTTTGAGAAAATGGCGGATTGCTTCCCGATGTGACGTCACAACGTGACGTCATCGCTCCGAGAGCGAATAATAGAAAGGCGTTTAATTCGCCAAAATTCACCCATATAGAGTTCGGAAATCGGATAAAAAAATATATGGTCTTTTTTCTGCAACATCAAGGTATATATTGACGCTTACATAGGTCTGGTGATAATGTTCCCCTTTAATGATGCGGAACGCATCTCATAGTCTCCATATATACGGCAATCTAGTTGCTGTAATTTGGGGCATGGCTGTTGTACGACGTCATCTGGTGTGTTGCCATAGTTAGCCAGCCGCACTCTTGCATTCTGCTGACCTGTACACAACTTTAGATCTTTGGCGCTAGATTATTTTAGCAGCCTCTCACTGGTTTACTCTTCACGGTTAGTTGAGAAGTTGTGTGACGGAAATACATTCCTGTGGCCTCATAGAGCGCAACGATAACAGTCGGCCCAGTTTTGATGAAGACATCACTGAGTGTGTTCAGACTTCAACCATGTCGGTTATATGATTTAAACATATTTACTATGTGTATAGCCACTAAAAGAAAGAGTCAGCAAGGACAGAATCAGAGCAAAAGAATCATAAGAGTGACTGCAGCGCTGCAGAAATCCTCTCTTTGGGCTAACGCCAAAACCATTTACATAACTCTTGAAAAGCCTTTGCCTATGTGGCTGAGAGGATTGTGAATGACGAAGGTTTTGTGCCAAATCATTATGGATCAGTCTGACAATAGGCAGGGCTGACAGGCGCACAATGGCGTCTTTCTCTTTCAGAGCTTGTTGACAATAAAAGCATGCCTCTGCTTAACTCTTTGCATGTCGGCTGCATCCTGATGATGCTTCTAATCGTGTACAAGCTGTCACATGTTCTCTCTGTTGGTTTTTTGTCACATGTTCTATTCTTTTTTTCTTCTTTTGTCCAAAACTGAACTCTGACCATCCTTTTGCCTTTCCGTTTCCCACCCTTTTTTTTTAAACTCTGCAGATGGATACTCTTGACAAGTTAGTACATTTCCTTTTCTTTCTCACCATCCAGTATAGAGTCATGATCTTCCACTTATTTGTCACACCATTAGGTACACCTGCACAATTTATTGAGATCCAATAAAGGAGTTAAATTTTAAGTGGAACAAAACAGGGTCATTTAACATCTTAAACGTTTTCTTATGGTCTACATAATGTAATGGTGGAACTTAAAAACTTAAAAAATTTGCATCGATTTTGCTTTACTCATCGTTAAACAACTTGACTGTCTCTTAAAACAAGCTGCTTTGAAAGTTGGGTCTTATGAGACGCCTAGCTCCCTCTAGCTGGCTGCTTCTGTGTCTCCACCCAGTCAGCCATTTTTTTAGTGGAAATGGCAACAGCTAAGGATTTTAGCATCTAAACGTACATGTACGAGCCAAAGTTTGACCCGCACAAGGAGAAAACTTGAGGAAAAAACTTAAGAACCAAAGAAATGAAAGCATCGCAAAGAATAGTTTAGCTGATTTCTCTTTCAATGCCTGACACTCCATAAAGCTATATGTATGTACAGGCTTTGTGTTATGTCTGTCTCCCTATTTAATAATTACAATCTACATCCTTACAAGAATATAGCAATATACATTGCTTGTTAATCTCATCTACATGTAGTCCAGTTCAGCGAACAATGCAACTTTGCTAAAGTATAATTGCATTTGTCAATCTACTATTACTGGACTTGCCGTTTCATTGTACCCATCGTTGCCATACGTTGTAGCAACTCTCTCTGCGATTAAATGTTTTTGGCTAATTCCTTCTGTATAGTGCCCTCGGACCGAGTTGGCTTTCTTAGCCAGGCTCTGTACTTCCATGTCAGTTGGCAATTCTTGCTATGCTCCGCGCCAAATATCCTAAGTAAGTACATTACACAAAAGTTAACCCGGCCGGCACAGAGCATTTTCGTTCATTGGGTTGCACCGCGGACATATTTTTGCTGCCGCTCAGGAAATTAAAAATGGCAAGCTCACGCAGAGGTTTCGCAAAAAACCTCTACCATGTATGTAGATATCAACTGGCGGCACAAATCGGGCATATCTCAAATGGCTTGTTTGGAACAAGGCAAAATCATATTATAAATATGGTTTGAATTTATATTTTCCGGCACTTATAGGGATCCCAAATACACAGAAACAGCTCCCCCCAGGCAAGAAATTGGGGTTTTGTATAATATAACCACTTTAAAAATGTCTTATTGAATGGTAGTCAAGTAGAGATGCTGTCTTTCATATTGGATCTCAGTAGATTATGAAAGTGTACCGAATGTTACTAAAGAACGAGTGGATATAGATTGTTAGTCATGAACAAGAATCTATGTCCTTTTTGCACTGATTGGCCTTTTTAAAGGTTTCCTGCTACTTGTTTTAAAACTGGAGGTTTAGTTATCCTTACTTATAACACTTCTATGTCGGTCATAAAAGCAAAACTTAAAATGTTACTGCTGTTTGTTTGTCTTTATTCTTATCCCCTGTTTGTTTGTCTTTATTCTTATCCCCTATCACCTCTCTGTCCACTCTTGTTCCATAGGGGTGAACCTATCTTCTATGATGATATATACCAAGTCTCCAAGTAAGGGGCTTATGCAGTGCATGCAAGAGTAGGAGTGTCTTAAAACTAGTTGAGATGTGTATATATGATATGAATAAGTTCAGTCTTCCTTTTGATTTTTGGTAAATGCATGCTAAGGTTCAGCTGTGTTTTAAAATGGAAGCCTTTTTTTTGTCATATTAGTTATTGTTTTTTAAGAAAATGTTTAGTACAGTAATTGTCATGTTTTCTTACAATGAATTAGATCAATACACTCACTGGTCACTTTATTAGGTAACCCTGCAAAAAACTTTAATTAAAACTGTTCGTTCCGTTAGTGAGGTACTAATTTGAAACTAGCTTTATTATTGTGGTTGCAGTATGAAGTGGTGTTCAATTGCAGTACATCATAAGGTAACACGGATATGAGAAGCGGAAGAGAAGCACATGGCTCAAGTCAAAGCTGCAAGTTCATTATGAGATTTACAGAGAGAAGTTAAATGCATTCAACGGTCAAGCAGACTTTGCATAGGTCAAGGGAAAATTATTTTTCTGAAATCATCACAAACTGTAGTCACAACTCTCGTGTCCTGTTTGCTCCAGTGAACAGATTAACAAACCTTCCAGTTTCACTTCCCTTTAAACAACTAATTTCTTCATCAAAGTGCAATGAGTTAGCAATATTATTCCATGATAAGGTTCAAGGCATTAAAATTGCAATAATTCCCAGAAAACAAAAAGCTACTCTGCAGCCAGCTAGATAACTAGAGCTGGTACATTTCATTCATATCATTGACAAAACAGTTGAGGAGATCATCCACACTCTGAGTCCATCAACATGCTGTCTTGATGAGTTACCCACTAGATTTCTAAAGTCTGTGCTGAGCACTTTATGACCACAATTTTCTCATCTAGTTAACATCTCACTTCAGACTGGAACATTTCCAAAGGCCTTAAAAACTGCTGTCATTAAGGCCCTCTTAAAGAAGAGTAGTCGAGATGCCACAGTACGGAAGAACTATCGGCCCATATCAAACTTGCCATTTATTGGGTTAAGTCCTGGAAAAAGTTGTATACCAACAGCTTAGTGACTTTCTCTTGTATAGCAATGTGTTTGATACTTTCCAATCTGGTTTTAGGCCCCACCAGAGCACTGAAACAGTGCTGATCAAGGTGACAAATGATATCCACCCAAAGAAAAATACAGGAAACGTCTCACTCTTGGTTCTGCTGGACCTGACCGCTGCCTTTGACACTGTTGACAATACTATTTTATTACAGAGGTTAGAAAACTGGGTGGAGATATCTGGTTCTGCTCTTAATTGGTTCAAGTCCTATCTTGATCAGAAAACATAGTTTGTTGAAATTGGTAACTTTCTCTGACCCAATGGCTATGACCTGTGGGGTTCCTCAGGGCTCGATTCTCGGGCCCTTATTTTTAAACTTGTACTTGCTGCCAGCGGCCAAAATGAGTTTCCTCCGTCGGGTGGCGGGGCTCTTCCTTAGAGACAGTGTGAGAAGCTCTGTCATTCGGGAGGAGCTCAGAATAAAAGCCGCTGCTCCTCCACATCAAGAGGAGCCAGACGAGGTGGTTCGGGCATCTGGTCAGAATGACCCCCGAACGCCTCCCTTGGGAGGTGTTTAGGGCACGTTCGACCGGTAGGAGACCACAGGGAAGACCCAGGACACGGTGGAGAGACTCTGTCTCCCAGCTGGCCTGGGAATGCCTCGGGAGCTGGACGAAGTAGCTGGGGTGAGGGAAATCTGGGCTTAAGCTGCTGCCCCTGCGATCAGACTTCGAATAAGTGGAAGAAGATGGACGGACATGCTACCACTAGGCTAGCTAATACGCAGCTTCAGTGGTTCCAACCACAACTATGCAGATGACACTCAGATCTACGTGTCACTGACGACAGGAGAACGTTGGCCTGCTGATTAACTTTGTGACTGCATCGAACAGTTCAATGTGCGGATGCAAAGTAATTTTCTTCAGCTAAATTCAGACAAAACTGAAATCATTGTATTTGGCCCACGGAAGCAAATATAAACTATTATTAGTAACCTTGGGACCCTCTCCCTCAAACCTAATAATCAGATTCGAAATCAAGAATTAGTAATGGACTCAGACTTTAACAGCCACATTAAGTCAATATCATCAGCAGCTTTTTACCGCATTAGAAATATTGCAAAAATCAGAGGAATAATGTTTAAATCAGACTTGTTAAGACTAAACCATGCCTTTGTCATTGACAGGTTAGAGTACTGTATTGGCCTTCTCATTGGGCTCTCTAAACAAGCTGTAAAGCAGCTGCAGTACATCAAGAATGCTGCTGCTTGAGTCCTGAATAAAACCCGAAAATATGACAATATTAGTCCAGTGCTTGGGTCACTGCACTGGCTTCCTGTTGCTCAGATAATATACTTCAAAACAGCTCTTCTTGTGTACAAGTATTTTCATTGTCTTGTGCCAAATCACATATTTAAAATTTTAGAACCATATGACCCATTTCGGGTTTTGAAAACCTCACAGTGGTCTCCTGCAGCCCCCCGAGAATCAGAACAAAACATGATGACGCTGTGTTTCAGTTTTATGCTTCCTAAATCTGAAATAGTCTTCTTGAACAGTGGTTCTCAAATGGGGGTACGTCTACCCCTGGGGGTACTTGAAGGTATGCCAAGGGGTACGTGAGATTTTTTTTTAAATATTCTAAAAATAGCAACAATTCAAAAATCCTTTCTAAATATATTTATTGAATAATACTTCAACAAAATATGAATGTAAGTTCATAAACTAAACATCAAATCAAGTAGGCTATTCCATTCATTACAATGCAACAATGCAATATTCAGTGTTGACAGCTAGATGTTTTTGTGGACATGTTCCATAAATATTGATGTTAAATATTTCTTTTTTTGTGAAGAAATGTTAAGTTCATGAATCCAGATGGATCTCTATTACAATCCCCAAAGAGGGCACTTTAAGTTGATGATTACTTCTATGTGTAGAAATCTTTATTTATAATTGAATCACTTGTTTATTTTTCAACACGTTTTTAGTTATTTTTATATATTTTTTTCCAAATAGTTCAAGAAAGACCACTACAAATGAGCAATATTTTGCACCGTTATACAATTTAATAAACCAGAAACTGATGACATAGTGCTGTATTTTACTTCTTTATCTTTTTTTTTCAACCAAAAATGCTTTGCTCTGATTAGGGGGTACTTGAATTAAAAAAAAATTCACAGGGGGTAGATCACTGAAAAAAGGTTGAGAACCACTGTTCTAGAAGATGTGAGACAGACCTCAATGATGGCATTGTTCAAATCCAGGCTAAAAATAATTGTATTTAAATGTGTATTTGACAACTGAAAGTATTTGATCTACTCTTAGATTTGATTTAAATTGTAATTATTTTTTGTGAAGATTTTATTTTTTAAAGTTTTTTGTCTACTTTCAATTTTCTGTGAAGCCCTTTGAATTTACTTTTGTATGGATTGTACTCTATAAATACACTTGCCTTTGTCTTGTCTTGCCGCTTCTTGTAGCACAAACTAAAACCACAATATGACAAAATTAATACTTCTCTCACACTGTTAAAAAAAAAACCCTCAGCATTATCCTTTTGAAAATAGATCATTGAGAAAGCTCTTTAATCAAATGCTATTAGATTTTGCAGGTGTATCTAATGTTGCAGTCAGTAAGTGAGTCTGTGAGGATCCATTAGCTTGCAGATTATCTGACTTTATTTATGGCTGTTGCATGGTCGTTTTAGTTTCAAGATTATGTGGTTGTCATGAGTAGGTGGTCTCTAGTTTTTGAAGGTGTTGTGTTAACCACGGATGGTTTTGTTTATTAGTAGCCACGACCTGAGGGTGGAGAACTTGCCCTGTTTTATCCCCAATGACCGCAGCAAGAAGAGGTTGATTCAGGACACAGAAGACTGGCAACCTCGCACTGGTACCACTCAGTCCCGCTCTTTTCGAATCCTGGCCCAGCTCACAGGCACTGACTTCAGTAAGTCCGGGGATTTCCTACCTGGCATGTTCACTATGTGTATATTGATGGCTTAATGATGAGTGTCTAATAAGTCCTTCTAGTGTTCGCCAGTGCTTGAACATGCGTGCTGTGTTGATGATGGTGATGAGTTTGACAAGCTCTTTTGTCAAACTAAATATTTGATTTCAGACTGTATCAACATGTATCCAGATTGTATGGTGGTATAGAACATCTACAATCAAATTTGTATAATGTTCTTGAAAGTTCACACAATTGTAGCTATTTTTAGTTTAAATCAACTTAACCAAGGAAGCAAGCACTTATTTACTTCCTAATAGACAAGTGATTATTGGTGTGCAATAAGTACTAAGCCTAATTTTAATTTATAGCAAAATATAATCTATTTTAATGGGTTAAAATAGTGTCTATTTTTAATTGCACAGTTGTACGGCTCTGGAAAGGCTCACAAAATAGATCTTGAAGAAAAAGTAAAGAATTCTGGGTACAAGTAACAACTCAAATCCAAACTTTTTAAGTGCTTTTATTAAAGTAAAATAATTATGATTAAGCTTTCTACTCCATGCACTGTAGGTTGCATATGCTCGTCATCAGAGTTGCTTTAGGTTGTTTGCATTATACAGTTTGTTTGCTAAAATTAGCCTCTGACTGCCACCACAGAAAGTTGACAGGATACTTAGGTTTTTTTTACCGTTGAAAAATCGTAATGCAAATTATATAGCTGCACGTTATTTTGAAAATTAACTCCACAATGTGCACGCTGTGTCGTACCATGAACCAGGGTCTAACTTGCTCCCAAACAAATACAACACTCCCATGATTAACATTTCAGCCTTGGTGGAAGCCTGAGCTCGACTTAGTGACATTATGGTTATAGTTCTAGTATTTGTAAAACAAGAAAACAAGTGTGTGGCTTAAGACTTGCATGGCACATTTCATATCATCTCTATAGCATTGTAATGCAACTTGACATGAGGATACCTTGGCTACTAATTGCTATGTGGATCCTCACAAAAACAGCACCATCTTGGTCATTGATTGACATATCTAAGTCGTGGGTGTATGTGTCAGCTTCAAGTAAGCCTTCTAATGTGTGTGTCTCTCCTGGATCTCCTAGTGCAGGACCCAGATGATGAAACCATGAAGAGGGCCAGGTAAAGTCTTGAATGTGGTTCATAGTGGTCCAGCATAATGTATTGCGGTTTATTATGCACTTGCATATTGTGTTGTGTATTGTGAGTGTGTGTAAACATCAGTTGAATGAATATCAGTGTTTCCCATACATTTGTTTATTTTGAGGCGGCCTACCACAATTACATTTGGGCTGCTACAGAAAAATTTGGCACCCGTTCACAAAGACATTACGATCTGTGTCGCATGTCATTCCAACTCCATGCAGTAGATGCTTCTTAACACACCATTCTAACACATCTGTTAATTTATGTAGTGATATATCAGACATATCATTATCGCTAAAATCAACACACACTTACTTGGAGCCCCAGAAATAAAATTGTTTTTTAAGTTGCCTACTGCTGCATGGATCTAAATCAATACTTGTACGTCAATAATTTAACATTAATAAATAAGGTTTAAAAACATGAGATAATGTCGCAGATTTCTTATGACAAAAACCAAATTAGACGATAACGTAATTAAGCCCCTCCATAACCAGCACCGCAGATACATTCATGCATGAGGCATACCTGCACCAACCAAATGTAGTCTGCACTCTCTTTTGTGTTTTTTCGTATTTCACCGCCCATTTCTCTCTTTCAGTTCTGCTCTATAACATATCTCCTTCCTGTCTGTGTTTCATCCCTCTCTCTTGGGCAGGGAAAAGTTCCTCACTGAGATTCAGAGCCCCCGTTATGCCCGTTTGAGGGATTGGCACCATGACAGGTCCGCTCGCGCCCTAAATATCAAATCCTGAGCGACATCGGACGCTGCTAGACATAGCCGCACCTCAAAGAAGACGACGATAGCCGACCATCCAGTGGCAGATAACTTAACAACACGGGGGGGTAATAAGCTGGGGGTTGAGGCAGGTAATAAGAAACTAAAACTCGAAGTAACTTCGCTAAGATGACAAAGCTTCAACTGGAGCTTTGCATACTGAGCCATAGTGTTAAGATCAGTGGACCACTGTCTTGTTTCCTAGTTTTCATCCCCTACTGAGCTCGGGGGTGAACTAGTGAGGAGGGGGTCTCAACAGTGGGGAACACCTTTCTGTTTATTGTTCTACTTTGATTCTGTCATGCTTACTTTTCTTGCTTCTCGCTGAGTTTTCATTTCTGATCTTCTTATCCTGTCTCCAAACATTACAACAAAAATCATCAAGCTGTACCTGACTTTTTCTGTTCTTTGCTGTCATCAAAAATACAAAACATCTGACAAAAAGATTCTCTTGCCTCTCTGTTTTTCTTGTGTATATCTTTTCTGTCACGCTTCCATCTTTCACTGTTCAGGCTGACTTTTTCTTCATCTTGGCAACAATAAGTGCAACCTCCTGGTGAGCTCACTTGCACAGGCTTGCGTTAATAAGGTGTCTGCTTACATTTGACACATTTATTACCTAATAGAGAAAATAGTTGTGCAGTTAGTCATCAAGCCCGCCAACAAACATGCATAACTAAGCGCGTTATTGAACAAGTGTTTGGTAAGTAACTAACTTGTGTGATACCTGGCCCAGAAATAAAAAATTGGGGCCTGTTCTACTAAAGATTTGCATGTATTGTTACTCGTGCAAACTTGTAAATCCATGCAAAGCTGAACTACTAAGCTTGTGTGTAGATGATTGCATCTCTTTAAAGGGGAACATTATCACAATTTCAGAATGGTTAAAACCATTAAAAATCAGTTCCCAGTGGCTTATTATATTTTTCGAAGTTTTTTTCCAAATTTTACCCATCACGCAATATCCCTAAAAAAAGCTTCAAAGTGCCTGATTTTAACCATCGTTATAAACACCCGTCCATTTTCCTGTGACATCACATAGTGAATACAAACAAACGTGGCGGGAAGAACAGCAAGCTATAGCGACATTAGCTCGGATTCAGACTCGGATTTCAGCGGCTTAAGCGATTCAACAGATTACGAATGTATTGAAACGGATGGTTGTAGTGTGGAGGCAGGTAGCGAAAACGAAATTGAAGAAGAAACTGAAGCTATTGAGCCATATCGGTTTGAACCGTATGCAAGCGAAACCGACGAAAACGACACGACAGCCAGCGACACGGGAGAAAGCGAGGACGAATTCGGCGATCGCCTTCTAACCAACGATTGGTATGTGTTTGTTTGGCATTAAAGGAAACTAACAACTATGAACTAGGTTTACAGCATATGAAATACATTTGGCAACAACATGCACTTTGAGAGTGCAGACAGCCCAATTTTCATCAATTAATATATTCTGTAGACATACCCTCATCCGCGCTCTTTTCCTGAAAGCTGATCTGTCCAGTTTTGGAGTTGATGTCAGCAGGCCAGGGAAGCTAGGGTCGATATTCTTCTCTTGATCATCTTCGGTGGCATAAGGGACGGTGTGAGCCAAGACATCCAGGGGGTTTAGCTCGCTCGTCTGCGGTAACAAACTGCCGCCATTGCTTGCCGTGCTACCGAGGTCCTTTGTCCCTGAATTACTCACACACTCCGGCAGATTCAATGGGGGTCTGGCAGCAGATTTCTTTGACTTTATCGTTGGAAATGCATCTGCTTTGAGTGTCACAGGATATCCACACATTCTTGCCATCTCTGTCGTAGCATAGCTTTTGTCGGTAAAGTGTGCGGAACAAACGTCCAATTTCTTGCCACTTTCGCATCTTTGGGCCACTGGTGCAACTTGAATCCGTCCCTGTTCGTGTTGTTACACCCTCCGACAACACACCGACGAGGCATGATGTCTCCCAGCTACGGAAAACAGTCGAAAAAACGGAAAATAACAGAGCTGATTTGACTCGATGTTTGAGAAAATGGCGGATTGCTTCCCGATGTGACGTCACAACGTGACGTCATCGCTCCGAGAGCGAGTAATAGAAAGGCGTTTAATTCACCAAAATTCATCCATTTAGAGTTCGGAAATCGGTTTAAAAAAATATATGGTCTTTTTTCTGCAACATCAAGGTATATATTGACGCTTACATAGGTCTGGTGATAATGTTCCCCTTTAATGAGCAAAATAAGGCGCACAATCTATTTAGTGTCTGTCTTCATGCATATGCAGAATAGATTATGAATATCAGAATGCTCACAAAGTGAAGGAGGAGCTGCAAATGTAATCATTTAGCGGCCGCAATCTGATCTATCAAGACTGAATATAGACTTTTTCGTGTATATTGAGCATGTTTAGAACGTGCGTGGAAACTGGCAGTTACACACAAATGGCTGGGAGCAAGCAGGCGATTGCGATGCAAAGACAGACGGTGAAGAGAGAACACTCCTTTCATGGGCGTGTTAACGTATTTGGACCGTCAGAAAAAAAAAAATATATTAGACGTATCATCTACTTAGCAATCACATTTTTTAGCTGCTTGATGACTTAAGATGCTGGTTGGTGCGCAAAAATGAATGCCAAATTTAATTCAATTGATTTGTATTGGTGTCTGCTGACGTTTTTTTCTAATTGCGTTCACTTTATTTATATTAATAGATATATTAATAATATGTATGTTATATATACATCTTATAATTAATATATCTCCTATGAAAAATCTTCTTGCAACATGTATTTTGTTGCGGCTGGATCATTCCAGACACACCATCACAACATCACGGTGCCTCCCAAAGCGTGCTAAAAATAGGTTCTGTAGTCTAAATCACGCGTCTATATTGCAGAAAAGCGGATACAGATTATAGTTGTGTGCTGTATTATGTTCCACACTTAGAAAACACCACAGTTTGGATGGAGCATATAGCTGTGCAGTAAGTGACTCTCAAGGGGGACATGCAAAATCCTCATTAAAATTGGGCTGTCTGCACCACTTTTGCACTTGTTATCAATTTAGCATGCAGTCTTAGTTGATCACCTGCAACATGCCCACTAATAACACACGCAATTGTATAATTTGCACACGTTATTTAGCGTGTGTTATTTGGGATCTTAACTTTAAAGCCTACAGTAAAATTAATTGTATTTAAAGTTTAATACTTTTTCTTTGTACCATTTGAATCATCAGAAAGAAAAAAGGATACCGTATTTCCTTGAATTAGCGCCAGGGCGGTAATTAATTTAAAACCTCTTCTCACTCCGGCGCTTACCAAAGGCATGCGGTAAATTTAGGCCTGCGCTTATAAATTTGAGTGTGAAGTAAGGATACCATCATGAAAAGCACATTTAATAAAAAAAACAACGTTATTATGGTCTTACCTTTACTTATAAATGAAGTCCATGGGCCGCTCCTTCTGAACAAAAGCATCGATAACTTGTTTATAGAAGTCTTCCTTATCTTTCTTCAGTTTTAAAAGTCTCTCTGTCTCGATGGAGATCTTCCTTTAATTATTACCTCCTGCTTCGACTGAAAGTCCAGTTTAGAAAACTGTTGTTGTCACTTCTTCTGCAGCCGAGTAGTCGCAAGAATAATTCCTGGGATCACTAGCGCCCTCTACCACCATGAGGCGGGAGTCATTTAATGACTCATATTTGACACACGCAGCTATATTAATAAAACATTTTTACTCTTCTTTTTAGCATATTCAATAGCTTGGACCTTAAATCCTACTGAATAGCTCTTTATCTTCTTCCCTTTATGCGATTTTAAATTATTGAAATTAGCCCCCTCCATTTTGGAAAATGATGCCTTGAAAGGTGAAGTGTCACTTGTGACGTGACGAGTTTGACCCGGCGGTAAAACGAGGCATATGCTAATTATTTTGCTGAGCAAGTTTGACCCGGCAGTAATTCTAAGCATGCGCTAATTCTAAGCATGCGCTAATTATTTTGCGAAACGAGTTTGACCCGGTGGTAAAACGAGGCATGCGGATAATATATACCCGGCGGCAATTCAAGGAAATACGGTATATAAAGTTGGTGATAGGAGATCAGAATGCAATGTTTTGATTGCCAGTGCTGAAGTGTGTGCGTGTGTATGTGTGTATATGTATATAATTTATTATCATTGTGGTTTACCAAATTTTGGAGATGCACGCTTTTCACGAGACCATAATGATATGCCATAGTCCCGGTTCAGTACGTGCCACAGTTTTAAGGTCACAGTTGGGTTCATTTTGGGTACTCTAAATGGAGAACAGCTTTTGTGTAAATGTTTTTAATAATTTATGTTACAAAAAAAATGCAATCAATAATACAAATATAGACATAACAAATACATTCATAAAAGACTAATCTAAATCATTATTAAAATATTTATTTTACCACAGGAAAGTAGTAGTAGAAAAAAGTCTTCCATTCCAACTAACAAGAAAACTGACTATTTTTAAGCAACACTAACGTTTTTTAATACACTTTCATATAAAGTTTACCGCTTCTAAATTACAACCGATTTTTATTTGACTAAAGATGAAAATGAAATGCTAAGGTGATTGGTGTTGCAGATCTAATATTAATTCATCCTAAAAGTGTAAAAACAAGCAAAATAAACACTGTAAATTAAATTTCACATGTAACCTTGTGTATGCCGGGATTTACTGCTTTGAAATTGATTGACACTTAAGTGATACTACCTCCAATGAATATGCTTCTCCCCTCTTTCCCAAAAAAGCTAAAGCGAAAGCAGAGAATATGACAAGTTAATGCTTTGCTTTACTTTATCTTCCATGCAAAAGTTGGTTCAACTCAAAATAAGGAGTGGATATGAAATAATAGAGCATCCATCAGACATGCAGTTTGTCATGTTCACATATATGTCAACATAAATCACCTTTTGTTTGGAGGATGACGTGCAGCTTCTTGTTCTGTCTGAAAAGAAATGAATACATAAATAAATACAGAAAACGCATCTTATCACTCAGATTTATAAAACCTCTGTGCTCCACTCGACACTTCCCTCTGGGGAGGATACAAAAATAAGAACAGAGGTGGATGTGAAATATGAGGTGTAAAGAATGAAGTGCAAATGTCAATGTGTCCATTGCTTGTTACTCTGCAGCATGCAATTGGGGGTGGTGTGGTGGGTGGGGGCAGGGAGGTATTGGTTGTATGTTGAAAGCGGTGAAAATGTCAAGAAAACATGCTCCAGGCCAGTCCAGGTGGGAATAGACGCGATGCAGAATGTACTCTGATTTGCACCTGTAACCTTCAGCGAGCAAACATCTCAGAGGAGCTGCTGCAGCTTGTCTGCTGTCCAAATAATTGCACCTTCATTTGGTCCAATGATGGTAGAGGGTAGCTGACCCTGAATCTGCGTGTCAAACCAATTTAAACTGTTTTTTTGTCACCTCAATAGTCCCTCCATAGTCTTAATTGTGTTCCGTGTCGCTTCCTTTCTCTCACCAGACCTGCAAGTTGTCTTTTTTTGCTGTTGAATAGGAATTTATTTTCCCGCATCATATACAAACCCCGTTTCCATATGAGTTGGGAAATTGTGTTAGATGTAAATATAAACGGAATACAATGATTTGCAAATCATTTTCAACCCATATTCAGTTGAATATGCTACAAAGACAACATATTTGATGTTCAAACTGATAAACATTTTTTTTTTTTTTGCAAATAATCAATAACTTTAGAATTTGATGCCAGCAACACGTGACAAAGAAGTTGGGAAAGGTGGCAATAAATACTGATAAAGTTGAGGAATGCTCATCAAACACTTATTTGGAACATCCCACAGGTGAACAGGCAAATTGGGAACAGGTGGGTGCCATGATTGGGTATAAAAGTAGATTCCATGAAATGCTCAGTCTTTCACAAGAAAGGATGGGGCGAGGTACACCCCTTTGTCCACAACTGCGTGAGCAAATAGTCAAACAGTTTAAGAACAACGTTTCTTAAAGTGCAATTGCAAGAAATTTACATCTACGGTCCATAATATCATCAAAAGGTTCAGAGAATCTGGAGAAATCACTCCACGTAAGCGGCATGGCCGGAAACCAACATTGAATGACCGTGACCTTCGATCCCTCAGACTGCACTGTATCAAAAACCGACATCAATCTCTAAAGGATATCACCACATGGGCTCAGGAACACTTCAGAAAACCACTGTCACTAAATACAGTTCGTCGCTACATCTGCAAGTGCAAGTTAAAGCTCTACTATGCTAAGCGAAAGCCATTTATCAACAACATCTTCTCTGGGCCCGAGATCATCTAAGATGGACTCATGCAAAGTGGAAAAGTGTTCTGTGGTCTGACAAGTCCACATTTCAAATTGTTTTTGGAAATATTCGACTTTGTGTCATCCGGACCAAAGGGGAAGCGAACCATCCAGACTGTTATCGACGCAAAGTTCAAAAGCCAGCATCTGTGATGGTATGGGGGTGCATTAGTGCCCAAGACATGGGTAACTTACACATCTGTGAAGGCACCATTAATGCTGAAAGGTACATACAGGTTTTGGAACAACATATGCTGCCATCTAAGCGCCGTCTTTTTCATGGACGCCCCTGCTTATTTCAGCAAGACAATGCCAAGCCACATTCAGCACGTGTTACAACAGCGTGGCTTTTTAAAAAAAGAGTGCGGGTACTTTCCTGGTTCACCTGCAGTCCAGACCTGTCTCCCATCGAAAATGTGTGGCGCATTATGAAGCGTAAAATACGACAGCGGAGACCCCGGACTGTTGAACGACTGACGCTCTACATAAAACAAGAATGGGAAAGAATTCCACTTTCAAAGCTTCAACAATTAGTTTCCTCAGTTCCCAATCGTTTGAGTGTTGTTAAAAGAAAAGGTGATGTAACACATTGGTGAACATGGCCTTTCCCAACTACTTTGGCACGTGTTGCAGCCATGAAATTCTAAGTTAATTATTATTTGCAAAAAAAAAAAGTTTATGAGTTTGAACATCAAATATCTTGTCTTTGTAGTGCATTCAATTGAATATGGGTTGAAAAGGATTTGCAAATCATTGTATTCCGTTTATATTTACATCTAACACAATTTCCCAACTCATATGGAAACAGGGTTTGTATATTCTCTTGCCTGATGGCTCCCAGCTGCGAATGGCCAACTTGTCCTGTGTGTTTCAGGTGTTTCGGATGCATAATTGGTTTAATTGACAGGCATACTGAATATGATGCTATACAGATTAATGTGACGAGGCAGCGAGGAGTAAAGTTAATTCAGGGTAATGCATTTCCTGGTTTCTTCTCTCTGCTTTGCGAATGAGCAATGGTTTCATCATCTCTCAGTGGCTGATTGTAGCTGGCACTGTTGATGTTGTAAACATGATATTCGCTTAGGGCGCTGTTATATTTTTTTTCCCAAGATGAGACATCTCCAGAGCGCGCGGTCCCACCGATCTCAGTTGTGGTTTGAAGATTTTCTGAATATAGTGGCGCTTGCTGCGGGTAATAGAGCTTTTAAATGCAGATGCAAGTTCTTATTTCCGCTGCTCTGCACACGCGGGCTTCAAGCTAAACTCCTCCGCATTCAAATTTTGACAAGATGTGACATGTTTGATGAGTTTCCTGTCACTTATGTCAAACAATCAAAGTGTGCTGTTGCTGCATCATCAAGAGTTCATCGCTATCAGGATTTTGTTTATTTTTCAGTAGGTTAGTAAAGTCAACCGTATCTAATTTTTTGATAAAATAATCTTTATCTCCTTGTACTGAGGCACAAGTAGTCCACAAAGAAGGGCAATTCCACCGAAATTGGTGCCATTTTCTTATAAAACTCTCCAAACAAACTCAAATATAATTTTTGACTGATAAAGCGTATTGAACTATTCAAATCATCCATGACTTAGATCAGCCGATACCAATGCTCATACCGATCCTTTGTATTAACTGTACATGTTTCTATTTATTATTTATGCTGAGTGCTATCGACACTTTAACAATGTAAACACAATATTTAAACCTGTTCCTTATTCTCTTTATTACATACAATTGTTTGAGCAAAACAAAGTCAATAGTACACAATCACGAAACAAAAGCAACTACTCTCTATTACTTAGTTAATTCTTTTTGTGTGTGACTTATTCCCTGAGCTAGTGAACATTAACAAAAACGACAGAAAAAATTAGTTTGAGAAAATAAAAATGTTTAGTATCGATCATATACTGATATACCCTTGGTATCGACACCCCCAATTTAGAATCAGAATCAGAATCAGAATCAGAATCAGCTTTATTGTCATTACGCAAGGTAACGAGATTGAGGCCATTCCATACAGTGCGATGTGTGCATGCTAGAAAATTGATCCGCCCTTCTAACGTGTCGTGTACTGACTGTGTGACAATATTGACACACCAACAGTTGTTATACAAACCCCGTTTCCATATGAGTTGGGAAATTGTGTTAGATGTAAATATAAACGGAATACAATGATTTGCAAATCCTTTTCAACCCATATTCAATTGAATGCACTACAAAGACAAGATATTTGATGTTTTAACTCATAAACTTTATATATATTTTTTTGCAAATAATTAACTTAGAATTTCATGGCTGCAACACGTGCCAAAGTAGTTGGGAAAGGGCATGTTCACCACTGTTACATCACCTATTCTTTTAACAACACTCAGTAAACGTTTGGGAACTGAGGAGACACATTTTTAAGGTGGAATTCTTTCCCATTCTTGCTTGATGTACAGCTTAAGTTGTTCAACAGTCCGGGGGTCTCCGTTGTGGTATTTTAGGCTTCATAATGCGCCACACATTTTCAATGGGAGACAGGTCTGGACTACAGGCAGGCCAGTCTAGTACCCACACTCTTTTACTATGAAGCCACGTTGATGTAACACGTGGCTTGGCATTGTCTTGCTGAAATAAGCAGGGGCGTCCATGGTAACGTTGCTTGGATGGCAACATATGTTGCTCCAAAACCTGTATGTACCTTTCAGCATTAATGGCGCCTTCACAGATGTGTAAGTTACCCATGTCTTGGGCACTAATACACCCCCATACCATCACAGATGCTGGCTTTTACACTTTACAATATAACAATCCAGATAGTTCTTTTCCTTTTTGGTCCGGAGGACACGACGTCCACAGTTTCCAAAAACAATTTGAAATGTGGACTCGTCAGACCACAGAACACTTTTCCACTTTGTATCAGTCCATCTTAGATGAGCTCAGGCCCAGCGAAGCCGACGGCGTTTCTGGGTGTTGTTGATAAACGGTTTTCGCCTTGCATAGGAAAGTTTTAACTTGCACTTACAGATGTAGCGACCATCTGTAGTTACTGACAGTGGGTTTCTGAAGTGTTCCTGAGCCCATGTGGTGATATCCTTTACACACTGATGTCGCTTGTTGATGCAGTACAGCCTGAGGGATCGAAGGTCACGGGCTTAGCTGCTTACGTGTAGTGATTTCTCCAGATTCTCTGAACCCTTTGATGATATTACGGACCGTAGATGGTGAGATCCCTAAATTCCTTGCAATAGCTGGTTGAGAAAGGTTTTTCTTAAGCTGTTCAACAATTTGCTCATGCATTTGTTGACAAAGTGGTGACCCTCGCCCCATCCTTGTTTGTGAATGACTGAGCATTTCATGGAATCTACTTTTATACCCAATCACGGCACCCACCTGTTCCCGAATTAGCCTGTTCACCCGTGGGATGTTCCAAATAAGTGTTTGATGAGCATTCCTCAACTTTATCAGTATTTATTGCCACCTTTCCCAACTTCTTTGTCACGTGTTGCTGGCATCAAATTCTAAAGTTAATGATTATTTGCAAAAAAAAAAACTGCTTATCAGTTTGAACATCAAATATGTTGTCTTTGTAGCATATTCAACTGAATATGGGTTGAAAATGATTTGCAAATCATTGTATTCCGTTTATATTTACATCTAACACAATTCCCCAACTCATATGGAAACGGGGTTTGTATTATTCTCTCTCTAACTCTTATTAACCTACTGAAGATTTTCCTGTTAATTACTGCTTCCTTTGTGCTGTAACGTGCTTCTTCTTAAATTTTACAGAGCATGTTTTTCTCTTTCTTGTTTAAAACTTGCTTAGTGGTTAGCTTTGCCATCACCATGCCTGCCTTGCTCCCGACTTTCTCTTGTCGTGTATCATGTTTAGCCTCATCCTCCGGTGATATAAGATTCTAAGAAATGCAGTTTATTTGCCGTAATGAAGGTGATTATTATTAGCTTAGGGGAATGGCTCCACACTGTGTATGGAGACACATCATTAGCTGTCAGCCGCTTGTTAGCCGGGGGAATAAAAATAGATACAGTGTATAATACTTTTAAACATCTTGCAGATGCACTAAATTGAAGTTGACGCCTTGCAGAGAACTGAGAATTTTTGGAATATTGCCAAACTCCCAAACAATTAAGAAGACATTCTCGCCTTTGCATTCTTATTAACACATCATTGGATTTTGCTGGAGTGGAAGTCACGGGTTTCCCCCAAAGCCTGTTGTTTAGGGACCTCCTGCTACACTTATATCTTTAGAAAATTAAATCTAATCTCAGGGGTAGACCCCAAAAGATATTCTGCCTGGGGCTGTATGATTAGTTACATAGCTAAATTAAATGCACTCCAGGCCAAATTGTCCTTTTACCACACTTCATTGCTTTCTGAGCTCTGTTTTGACTCATTGACAGTGCTGCTCCTCTGTATGTTGTTTTGTTCCGTTAGTTCGTTTATGTTTATGTTTGTCCGTATTGGCTAATTGGCAACACTAAATTGGCCCGAGTGTGTGAATGTGAGTGTGTTGGCCCTGGGATGAGGTGGCGTCTTGTCCAAGGTGTACATTGCCTTCCGCCCGAATGCAGCTGGGATAGGCTCCAGCCGCTGCCCCGCGACCCTAAGCGGTAGGAAATGGATGAATGGATGCTTGCAGTGAAAGGAAGGCTGCGTATTGCCACCCACTTGGACTAATTTGTAGCAAGAAAATGTAGGACGGGGGGGACAAGGGGTTGTTTTGTGTTTACTGGGGGTGGGGAAGTTTCGTATTGCCTGTATTATTTGTTACTTATCAATCGAATAAATACATATTTAAAGATAAATACAGTGTCAGCCAGAGGGGACCTGCATTTGGGATCGGCATTTAAAGTCATTATTAGGCAATGGTTATCACGTAAAATAAGCAGTGGCAACATCCCCACTCAAAATGTGTCGTGGCTCCTTTCAGCCAACATTTTTGTTTTCTATGGCTAAGATGACTGAAAGTAACAGGATGGAGTTTTTGGCATAGAATTAGCAAATAAATGAAATATAGCTACATGGCAATTACTGTATTTTTCGGAGTATAAGTCGCTCCGGAGTACAAGTCGCACCGGCCGAAAATGCATAATAAAGAAGGGAAAAACGATATATAAGTAGCACTGGAGTATAAGTCACATTTTTTGGGGAAATTTACTTGATAAAACCCAACACCAAGAATTTAAAATAAATAAAGAATAGTGAACAACAGGCTGAATAAGTGTACGTTATATGAGGCATAAATAACCAACTGAGAACGTGCCTGGTATGTTAACGTAACATATTATGGTAAGAGTCATTCAAATAACTATAACATATAGAACATGCTATACGTTTACCAAACAATCTGTCACTCCTAATCGCTAAATCCGATAAAATCTTATACGTCTAGTCTCTTACGTGACTGAGCTAAATAATATTGTTTGATATTTTACGGTAATGTGTTAATAATTTCACACATAAGTCGCTCCTGAGTATAAGTCGCACCCCCGGCCAAACTATGAAAAAAACTGCGACTTATAGTCCGAAAAATACGGTACGCTAATTGCATGTGGACCCTTAGCCATTGCAGTGATTCCACAATTGTTTTTTATTTCAAAAGCAAACAAATCATTTAAGTAACAGGAGTGTGATGAGATTTTAACCCCCCACAGTCTTACTTGAAATATCGACTACCGTATTTTTCGGAGTATAAGTCGCACCGGCCGAAAATGCATAATAAATAAATGATAAATGATAAATGGGTTGTACTTGTATAGCGCTTTTCTACCTTCAAGGTACTCAAAGCGCTTTGACACTACTTCCACATTTACCCATTCACACACACATTCACACACTGATGGAGGGAGCTGCCATGCAAGGCGCTAACCAGCACCCATCAGGAGCAAGGGTGAAGTGTCTTGCTCAGGACACAACGGACATGACGAGGTTGGTACTAGGTGGGGATTGAACCAGGGACCCTCGGGTCGCGCACGGCCATTCTTCCACTGCGCCACGCCGTCCATAAAGAAGGAAAAAAACATATATAAGTCGCACTGGAGTATAAGTCGCATTTTTGGGGGAAATTTATTTGAGAAAACCCAACTCCAAGAATAGACATTTGAAAGGCAATTTAAAATAAATAAAGAATAGTGAACAGGCTGAATAAGTGTACGTTATATGAGGCATAAATAACCAACTGAGAACGTGCCTGGTATGTTAACGTAACATATTATGGTAAGAGTCATTCAAATAACTATAACATATAGAACATGCTATATGTTTACCAAACAATCTGTCACTCCTAATCGCTAAATCCCATGAAATCTTATACGTCTAGTCTCTTACGTGAATGAGCTAAATAATATTATTTGATATTTTACGGTAATGTGTTAATAATTTCACACATAATTCGCTCCTGAGTATAAATCGCAACCCCGGCCAAACTATGAAAAAAACTGCGACTTATAGTCCCAAAAATACGGTATGCTAATAGCATGTGGACTCTTAGCCATTGCAGTGGTTCCACAATTGTTTTTATTTCAAAAGCAAACAAATAATTTAAGTAACAGGAGTGTGATGAGATTTTAACAAATATGCACAAACTATAATATTTCTGTAGGATTTAGATAGTTTTATTTTAATGTTGAAGTGTAATTTTAGGACGTCAAGACGGGCAACAAATGCTCTTTTTCCACGATTCGAGGTAGTTTGAATTAATCCTTTAAATTGTATTTTATAAATATGCCATCAGATCAACGTGGAGGACACTTTCCTAATAAAAGTTTTTAATTTAAAATTAATTTTATCGTGAATTTATGCATTTTATTACTTGAGGATGCAAATTGCAACAATTTGGTGGTATGGCTCAGAACTGGTGTCAGAAGTAATGTCGTGCTCCACACATTCCTGAATGTATACTGTATGCTTGATCTACCTGTCCATAAATACTGTATAATTCTACATGCATAGGTTCCTGTTTCCCATTTGAAGACACGGGACCATACTTGCCAACCTTGAGACCTCCGAATTAGGGAGATGGGGGGTTGGTGGTAGCGGGGGTGTATATTGTAGCCCGGAAGAGTTAAGGCTGCAAAGGATTCTGGGTATTTGTTCTGTTGTGTTACGGTGCGGATGTTCTCCCGAAATGTTTGTCATTCTTGTTTGGTGTGGGTTCACAGTGTGGCGCATATTTGTAACAGTGTTAAAGTTGTTTATACGGCCACCCTCAGTGTGACATGTATGGCTATTGATCAAGTATGTCTTGCATTCACTTGCGAGTGTCTGCAGAAGCCGCATACAACGTGTCAGGGCCGGCACGCTGTTTGTATGGTGAAAAAGCGGGCGCGACGACAGGTTTTAGAAGACGCTAAAGGCAGTGCCATCACGGCACGCCCTCAATATTGCTGTGCGGGTGGAAATCGGGAGAAATTCGGGAGAATGGTTGCCCCGGGAGATTTTCGGGAGGGGCACTGAAATTCGGGAGTCTCCCGGAAAAATCGGGAGTGTTGGCAGCGGTGTCAAACCTAATTGATTGTAAAATAACCAGTAATATATTGACATGATGAATATATGATTATCTAAATGCTGCAATATATTGCCAATTTGCCACTGTAAAATGAATGGATTTATGTTGAAAAGCATCATCTTCTTGATTAAGTGCATGAGAAGGGTTTTTGGTAAATGACACCCATTGTTTTCTTCTGATTTACTCGATTTATATTTAATATTTAGGATAACACACACTTTAAAGGTAATATGTGGCCAACACGGCATATGGAAATATCCAAACAAGCATGACATTCATTGTTACTGAGTGCTGTTTACTTTTTTCTAATGAATCATCTTCACCCCACAGCCTTGAGCCAACTCCGTCACCTGCCAAGGCCCAGACAGCCAATAAACCAGATGGTGAGTTTCTGCTCCTGCTGATGCGTTATAGCAGCACGCAGGATGTGCTAATACATTTTTTATTAAGTGTCCATGCATGAGGATCAACATCAACTCATCAAAGTGTCACATTGGACATCTGGAGAGAGGCTGTATATATTCACCCACCCGCCTCTAATTTAGTGAAAGTGTCCAACGTCACAGTTCAGTACAAATCATGGTGGGCTTTCATTTCAAAACACAGGATCCAAGACTGCGTCTGCAGCAGTTGGCGCCCCAGCTCCTTCCTCTCGACCTCCATGGGTGACAGACCAACATTTTGCAGATCGCTTTCGTCCAGACAAGACGAGCACAGTGGTGACGCAGCACCAGCAGCCCGTTCAGCCGACACCCATGCAGAACCGCAGCTCTATCCTTCAGGCAGCGCAGCAGGCGCCCGGAGACAGCGGGAGGACCCCTGTGTGTGGCGCCTGCAACAAAATAATCAGGTAAGACATTTTTTATGTAAAAAAAAAAAAATACTGTACCTGACAATAAAGGCGAAGGTAATATAATTTTTATTGAGTATATGACACCTCTGGGATACATTAGCTTTCTGTACATTTGTAGTGATCACTCTCACACTTTTTAAAGGGAAATACTTATTAAAATGATTATTTCTTTTTTAAGTACTATTTTCATAGTTAAAACAGAAATATATCACATTTATATACATAAAGTGTGTCATGTTCTCACATAACAGTTTAAAATGTATTATTAGTTTTCTGTATTTTGCATTATTTTTCCTCTGATTGTTTTCTGATTGGCAATCAGACGACACAGCTGTTGATGTCAGATCTTATACCATCCCTATCCTCTGGACAGTGCTGGATCCTTTTGCTTTGTACCTAAACCTGCTGCATAGCTTTGCCCCTGCTTCCTGTACTTTGTTGCTTTTAGTACACTCCCCTGCTGCACTTTTTTGCGGTGTTCTCCCTAATAAAAGGGTTTTTACCTTCACTTTGCCTGCTCTCTCTGTCTCCTGCGGTCTGGACCAACATCACTCAATTCAGACCGTAACAAACTGCCCTATGGTTTGCCATTCAAACTGTCTCGTAATCATGATTTGTATATGCCGTTTTTCTTTGGCTTCTGGGGCATTTGTGAATTAACCCTATGAATTTTACCTAGCAATTTGTTATATTATTATGAAAAATCCTTTGAGAAATTCTGTTTACCTACATTGCTGCGTCTATTAGATTGCTCCGTGGAAACTGTATTCCATTTCCAGTTGCAAATTTTAAAAATAAATCATGACTAATTGTCTGATAAAATGCTATTATTAAAAGCATATCAAACAGAAAGTAGTGTAGTTTTCTTGGTGTGTAACTTACCGAGGTAGTTTTTTTTGGTGTTCATTACAGTACTTGAGGGTACAGCTGGGAATCTTACGGTACCTCACGATACATGGCTCACAATAACGACAATATCCCAAATATGGCATATTAGTACGTATTGTTACACATTTCAATTGGAATTGGAATTATTCTCCACTAGGTAGAATAACTATAACAGACTTTCTTCAATTTACCCACTGGAATACCATATAACTATCCAGTAGGTGTCCCGTGGCATTGTGGGATACAAAAAACTGAAATCTAAGTAAGATTAAATATCTCAAATAAGGGTGATCTTTGCTTATTTTCTGTCTGATAAGATAATTCTTCTCACTAAGCAGATTTTATGTTAGAGTGTTTTACTTGTTTTAAGGGCTTTTTGTCCTAAATGATCTCAGTAAGATATTACAGCTTGTTGCTGAGATTGTATGACCTATATTGAGTACAGCATGCTTGAAACTAGAATATCAACTGTTGCAAAGCTGTGTCATTAACACTCACAAGTATAAAACTACTTTTTTAAAGTAATAATTTCTGAAAACAAAATCATGATGCCGAGCGCATATCATTATGTCAAGATAATGGCACTAGCATTTACTTAATTTAAGAATATTTTTCAACATATTGAGCAAAAAGTTCTCTTTTTTTCTACCAAGACAAGTGCACTTGTTATTAGTGAGAATATACTTATTTTAAGGTATTTTTGGGTTCATTGAGGTTAGCTAATTTTATTTGTTTTGGAAAGTCTTGACAAGCTGAATTTTCTTGTTCTACTGGCAGATAATTTTGCTTAGTTCAAATAAAATACCCCTAATTTTAGTATATATTTTTTTCTTGTTTTTGAACACTGACTTTTTGCAGTGTGATTGTTTGCAGCAATTAATTTATAAAGCCCTTTCAGATGCTTACTAAAAGATTTCCAGTGTTTGGTATTATTTCCCCAAAAGGGAAAGCTTCACTTCCCATGTTTCCTGTCATGTCCTTCAGGGGTCGCTACCTGGTGGCCTTGGGACGCTCTTGGCACCCTGAGGAGTTCACATGTTCGCAGTGCAAGGTGGTCCTGGAGGAAGGCGGCTTCTTTGAGGAGAGAGGTTCTGTCTTCTGCACCAAGTGCCACGATAACCGCTACGCACCAAACTGTGCAAAGTGCAAAAAGAAGATCACTGGGGTAAGAGAACAGAGCTGGCTCTTTCCTAATCTTAAAACCTAACATCTTAGCAGGTGCTGCTGTTTTAAAGAGGCCCTCAAAGATGTAAAGGCATGCATGCTGTCGCTGAGGTGTTAATAAAAGATTTACAAGCTTGTTGTGCTTCATCAGGAAATCATGCACGCCCTGAAGATGACCTACCACGTTCAGTGTTTCAAGTGTGCAGCCTGCAAGACTCCTATTAGGAACCAGGCCTTCTACATGGAGGAGGGAGAACCTTACTGCGAGAGAGGTGACGATCCACAGTGCACTCGCCATTAAGGCTTAGCAGCATGCATACAAATGGAAAGTGATGTTATAAGGTTAAAAAACACGACGTTTTCCTCTTGTTCTGTGAGTTGATCTCATGTGTGGAAATTGGACTCATGAGTCTAAACATGACTTCAACGCGTAGAGGACAAAGACCAATATTCATATGGCTTTTGGAAGATGATTTGAGGGAAGGAAAAACAAAACTAGTACCGCAAAATAGCTTAATAATTTAAGCTTTTTATATTATAATTCATATTAATATATTATAAATGATTAATTAGCCCTAGTGTGTGAATGTGAGTGGGAATGTTGTCTTATCTGTGTTGGCCCTGCGATGAGGTGGCGACTTGTCCAGGGTGTACCCCGCCTCCCGCCCGAATGCAGCTGAGCTAGGCTCCAGCACCCTTCGCGACCCTAAAAGGGACAAGCGGCAGAAAATGGATGGATGTTTCCCATTTTTATTATAATTTCTTATCCTTGCATAACTCCCGGTGTAAAAAACACTTTAAGACCAATGTCTTGGAAAAATATATCACTCTTGAATCAACACAGTAGTTAATACTATGATCAATGTTAATTAAAATACTAAATGTGGGATATAAATAATAATGGAAGTATAATTGTTTGTATATAGTATATAAATTGGTACAAAGGTTTAACACACGTATAAGGATATTTCACATGCCTTTACTGTGTATATAATTGAACGGTGTTCATATTGTGTATAATGTGTATTTATAATATGTTGTACAAAAGACATTTCATAATTTTCGGAAGTTCATCTTGTACTTGACATTGTTTATAGGGTTAGGCGCTATAAGTGTTCAACTTCAGCCTAAACCCTTTTGGTCTGCAACATTTTCATTTTCAATCTATGAATGTACAACTGTATGTTTATTTTGTTGACCATTGACCGAAGAATAAAACTTTACTTTACTAGACGGCTTATAGCGATATCATTCAATACAAAACAGGAGAGAAACTGCAACGAACCCAGCTAACCCTAACATGCCATAATATTCTTGTAATAGCCTGCTTAATTTAATTAGGGCTGTCACACAATGATAATATTTAATCACAATTAATTACATTTTGTCTGTAGTTAACTCATAATTCACAGAAGTTTTTTTTAATTTAATACGTTTTGTTAATATTATCAACATGGGACAGGACAATTCGTTTGCTATGCAAATATTTGTTTGTTAAACATGCCTTTTAAACAGTTCAAAACAAAACACACAAACATACTCTCTCAAATATACTTGGCTGTGTGTGTCGCCGGGGTGCTTCCTCAGTCTTCATGCTCGGTGTTTTTTCCCGCTTGTGGCTACGCCGCCGGTAATTTTTTCACGCTTTTTTAGTTAGGACCCACGGTCACACATCAACCCTGGCAAGTTAGCGGCACATCAAAAAAAAATAGTGCCGTTATAAGAAATTAACGTAAGCGCTTTAGCTGGGGCTGAGGTTGCTGAGGTAGTTAAAAAGCTCCACAGTGGCAAGGCCCCGGGGGTGGATGAGATCCGCTCGGAGTTCCTTAAGGCTCTGGATGCTGTGGGGCTGTCTTGGTTGACAAGACTCTGCAGCATCGCGTGGACATCGGGGGCGGTACCTCTGAATTGGCAGACCAGGGTGGTGGTTCCTCTCTTTAAGAAGGGGAACCGGAGGGTGTGTTCCAACTATCGTGGGATCACACTCCTCAGCCTTCCCGGTAAGGTCTATTCAGGTGTACTGGAGAGGAGGCTACGCCGGATAGTCGAAGCTCGGATCCAGGAGGAACAGTGTGGTTTTCGTCCTGGTCGTGGAACTGTGGACCAGCTCTATACTCTCGGCAGGGTCCTTGAGGGTGCATGGGAGTTTGCCCAACCAGTCTACATGTGCTTTGTGGACTTGGAGAAGGCATTCGACCGTGTCCCTCGGGAAGTCCTGTGGAGAGTGCTCAGAGTGTATGTGGTATCGGACTGTCTGATTGTGGCGGTTCGCTCCTTGTGTGATCAGTGTCAGAGCTTGGTCCGCATTGCCGGCAGTAAGTCGGACACGTTTCCAGTGTGGGTTGGACTCCGGCAAGGCTGCCCTTTGTCACCGATTCTGTTCATAACTTTTATGGACAGAATTTCTAGGCGCAGTCAGGGCGTTGACGGGATCCGGTTTGGTGGCTCCAGGATTAGGTCTCTGCTTTTTGCAGATGATGTGGTTCTGATGGCTTCATCTGGCCAGGATCTTCAGCTCTCACTGGATCGGTTCGCAGCTGAGTGTGAAGCGACTGGGATGAGAATCAGCACCTCCAAGTCCGAGTCCATGGTTCTCGCCCGCGAAAGGGTGGAGTGCCATCTCCGGGTTGGGGAGGAGACCCTGCCCCAAGTGGAGGAGTTCATGTACATTGGAGTCTTGTTCACGAGTGAGGGAAGAGTGGATCGTGAGATCGACAGGCAGATCGGTGCGGCGTCTTCAGTAATGCGGACGCTGTATCGATCCGTTGTGGTGAAGAAGGAGCTGAGCCGGAAGGCAAAGCTCTCAATTTACCGGTCGATCTATGTTCCCATCCTCACCTATGGTCATGAGCTTTGGGTTATGACCGAAAGGACAAGATCATGGGTACAAGCGGCCGAAATGAGTTTCCTCCGCCGGGTGGCGGGGCTCTCCCTTAGAGATAGGGTAAGAAGCTCTGTAATCCGGATGAAGCTCAAAGTAAAGCCACTACTCCTCCACATCGAGAGGAGCCAGATGAGGTGGTTCGGGCATATGGTCAGGATGCCACCCGAACGCCTCCCTTAGGAGGTGTTTAGGGCACGTCCGACTGGTAAGAGGCCACGGGGAAGACCAGGACACGTTGGGAAGACTATGTCTCCCGGCTGGCCTGGGAACGCCTCGGGATCCCTCGGGAAGAGCTGGACGAAGTGGCTGGGGAGAGGGAAGTCTGGGCTTCCCTGCTTAGGCTGCTGCCCCCGCAACCCAACCTCGGATAAGCGGAAGAAGATGGATGGATGGATGACTTTAGCTTTGACAGCCCTGAAATAAACGTTGACTGCACACACAAAAGAAGCAGAAAAAGCACACAGAAACTTAGTTAACACATAGTGTTACTTGCTTGAACAGCACATTTAATACAGTATTGCAGTATATTGTTTATATGGAGAGAATATTTGACTGAGAAATCCTAGCATGAGAACATATCTGACACATTTTGTCTTGTGCAAATCTGCTAATGGCTTCAAGCACGCAAACAAGGGCAGCAGCCTCTGTCACAACTTGTGACTAAAGAATTTGCACTCTTTGTGCTCTTTAAAAGGATGTCACGCCACATTAGGTGCAGTGACATTCACGTGCAGCTGTGTTTTGGAGGAAAATATCCAGCCTGCAGGAATTATTTCCATGTATATTTTTAAAATATCAAGCTAAACTCTATTATTAGTCTGCGTCATGAATGCGTGTGCATGAACTGCAGTCGCTCAGTACTCTGTTGGCATATTTTTATGCGCTCTGTGTCACGGTTGCGCATTACATCGGACGACGTACGGGTAAGAATGTCTTTAACTAGCATCACTAGTGCAACAGGTACACATGAAGCAATGCATCATGTCCTGAGCAAGGCATAGCATGAGCAAAGCAAATGTGAAACAAACATGACACCAACGTTAACTGACGATCCAACTGGACAGTGAGGCTGTTATATAAACGCCTCTGATTAGTGATCACAAGCAGGTGGGTCTCCTGATCACCAGTGTTGGGTTAGTTACTGAAAACCCATAACTAGTTACAGTTACTAGTTACTTTATTTCAAAAGTAACTCTGTTACTTACACCAAAAAATGAATGCGTTACTGTGAAAAGTAACTATTTAGTTACTTATATATTCTTTTTTTTATTGTTGTTTCTTTTAAGGCCCCCTTTAATGCCGTTTTAGCCTTCATTTCAGTACTGTTATTGCACTGGAGAATAATACAATCTGTTGATTAACTTGACATGCATTTGCATCACTGACCTCTGCTAAGCAATGTGGTCTACATACAACACACAAAGACAAAGACATGTTTCAAAAGGCCAATTTGTTTCAGGCCAGAACAAATTGACAAAATTATTTTAAATAGCTGCAACATAACATACATAAGTAACAAACAGCATAATAACAACACGGCTGTAAACCAAGGAAGGCACACACTACATACACAAAGCCTAACCAGGCGTTTTTTTCTCTCAAGGAATTATGAAATAAAATCATGTCTGAAGCCCAGAACACTCTACATATTTCCCCAGTTTTAGTTTAGAGATAAGGAAAGATTGGCCTGGCCCACTAGCATCCCTCTTTATGTTTGTGAACTTTATAGTCTATATATTTAGAGTGATGTGATAATCAAACACTCTAGAACAGTGGTTCTTAACCTGGGTTCGATCGAACCCTAGGGTTTCGGCGGAGCCTCCGCCGTGGAGGTCAAGACACACCCGACTCATCGTGTACATAAAAACTTCTCCCTATCGGCGTATTATGAATACCCCCGAACGATGTTCCCTCTAATTTTCCGTCTGATTTGCAGGTGTGTAATTTGTTGTGAGTTTATGCACTGTGTTGGTTTTGTTCTTTGAACAAGGTGATGTTCATGCACGGTTCATTTTGTGCACCAGTCAAAAAACATATTGTGGAGGTTGCCTCCCAGTGGGTTCTTGCTGATCACACACGTGAGCCGGAGACCGGCGTTCCGGGTTTAACAAAGTGTTATTTTTCATTAAAGATCTAGCACGACACTCGACTTTTCAGTCCACTCCTCCGTGTTCCGCGTGCTTCCGTCTCTCCAAGCCCTCCTCTTCCTCCTGCTCCCTCCTGCTCCCGGCCGCTACTGATAAGAATAACAGGTGATTAGACAACTATACCCAGCTGGGCAATCTAATCACCTGTCAGCTGTGTTCCAAAGCCGGCCCTGGCACACCCCGCTCCTGCAGCAAGCGCGCCGACCACGCCCCCCTCCACACATATATTGTAACTTTGTCTTGAATTTGAAAAAAATAACATTTTATTTTCACTAAAGAAGTGTTCGGTGAATGCGCATATGAAACTGGTGGGGTTCGGTACCTCCAACAAGGTTAAGAACCACTGCTCTAGAAGTCTAGAATGAAAGAGTATATAAGAGAATTGACAGAGTGTGTGTACCTTCAGTGCTGAATGATGAGCAGAGGCAGAGTTTGGAGTGTCTTCTTTAGCTCGCTTTCCATTTTTATGTACTCACTGTCCAGGTGCCATTTGACGCCCGGTATCGTGCTAATTAGCTGCCTGAAAGCGGGTGACTCCACTGTAGAAATAGCCTGCATGTCTTCTAGCACACACGCTGCAATGGTTCTATCAATGTTGTCCTGGCTAGCAGTGCCTCGTTAAAATCCAGCCGCTGTTGCTTAGGAGGTGAAGTGTGTCTCCCTTTACTAGCTTCATGGAAGCATGTTGCTTTTGTAGCTGTTTCAGCAGATTTGAATTGCTGCCTTGGGTAGTAGATAGGATCTTTGATCCAAGACACAACTTACATTTAACTAAAATGTTCTTTCCTTTGTGCTCGACAAAAGAAAAGTAGTGAGAATATCTCCATGTTAAGAAACTCGGCTTCGGCTTTGCCATGGTGTCTTGTTAATAAACACACACACACACACACACACACACACACACACACACACACACACACACACACACACACACACACACACACAGACACACAGAGCGCGCCTCTTCTCCGTCGCCTCTTCTGCATCTCTCCAATAAAACACACTCAGATCTTCTCAGTTTCTAGCTGATACTACATAAAAAATAACGTAAAATAACGCAGTAACGCATCATGTAGTAACGGTAACTGAGTTACTGAATATAAAAAAATAACGCGTTAGATTAATACCGTATTTTTCGGAGTATAAGTCGCTCCAGAGTATAAGTCGCACCGGCCGAAAATGCATAATAAAGAAGGAAAAAAAACACTGGAGTATAAGTCGCATTTTTGGGGGAAATTTATTTGATAAAACCCAACACCAAGAATAGACATTTGAAAGGCAATTTAAAATAAATAAAGAATAGTGAACAACAGGCTGAATAAGTGTACGTTATATGAGGCATAAATAACCAACTGAGAACGTGCCTGGAATGTTAACGTAACATATTATGGTAAGAGTCATTCAAATAACTATAACATATAGAACATGCTATACGTTTACCAAACAATCTGTCACTCCTAATCGCTAAATCCCATGAAATCTTATACGTCTAGTCTCTTACGTGAATGAGCTAAATAATATTATTTGATATTTTACGGTAATGTGTTAATAATTTCACACACAAGTCGCTCCTGAGTATAAGTCGCACCCCCGGCCAAACTATGAAAAAAACTGCGACTTATAGTCCGAAAAATACGGTATTTACCGCTGAAAGTAACGGCGTTACAGTAACGTGTTACTTTGTAAAGCATTAGTCCCAACACTGCTGATCACTAACGCAGGTGAGGAGAATGGCGCTCAGGAGCGGTGGTAAAGTCACTGAAGGGCGCAACACTAAACGAGAAATAGAACAAAAATGAGAGCGCTAGACAGGAACTAAACCAGCATTGGAAAACACAGACACAAGTAAAACCTCTCAGGAGCAAATCCTGACACTCTGGTCTGTTTGTGTAATAAATCTTCTCTGATTTAGCTGGCATGCTGCTTAATGGCAGCCCTCATGTTGCTCACGTAGAACGTTTAATACCTTTTAGTGCAGCTGCGCTGACTCGGCCTCTTTTAAGGGATGGTGCAGCTCTTGTGTCGTAACGGTAGACGACTTTGCACAGAGTCACCATGATGAACCAATCCAGCTCGCCTTCTGCCTTAATCCTCCCTCGGTGACTGAACAAAAGCGCTTAAGTGTAAAAACGACTCGGAGTGTAGTCTTCATCAAGCGGGCACTTGTCCAGAGGATGAAAGCAGCGCAAAAGAACCAAGTGTGATGGTCGAGTGGTGTAGAAATAAGGTGATGAGGACCTCTTAGAAAGTCATAGAAACCTTCTTACCCTCTAAAAGTCTGCCTGCCACCTCCTCTTTCTTTCTGTTTTCAGATTATGAAAAGATGTTTGGAACCAAATGTCACGGCTGCGACTTCAAGATCGATGCCGGGGATCGCTTTCTGGAAGCTTTGGGCTACAGCTGGCACGATTCATGCTTCGTCTGTGCTGTAAGTCATTCTTGTTGAAGTAGATCTTTTTCTCTCACACTGTAACATCGACACTGCAAAAAGTCAGTGTTCAAAAACAAGAAAAAAAAAAAAAAATACAAAAATGAGGGGTATTTTATTTGAACTAAGCAACATTATCTGCCAATAGAACAAGAAAATTCGGCTTGTCAAGACTTTCCAAAATAAAATAAAATTAGCTAACCGCAATGAACCCAAAAATACCTTAATATAAGTATATTCTCACTAATAACAAGTAGGAAAAAAAGAAACCTTTTTGCGCAATATGTTGAAAAATACTCTTAAATTAAGTAAATGCTAGTGCCATTATCTTGACGTAATGATATGCTTGCCTCAGCTGCAGGTACTCGCTTGTTCCTATTGCCTGAACGCCACGCTGAGGCGATCAACCTGTCGCCTGCGTTCGCTCTCCGAGCCACAACGTTGACGGCTGTCTACTTAGCTGCTAATCACATCTGGATGATTACAATCCCAACACTGTTAATTCTGAACCAGTTGTAGTTCTAGAGCAGGGGTGCTCATTACGTCGATCGTGATCTACCGGTCGATCTCGGAGGGTGTGTCAGTCGATCACCAGCCAGGCATTAAAAAAATAGTCCTAAAAATGAGCGATCATAAATCTTCACTATGACGTTACTTGATTGACATTCACGGCACCCGAGGGTCTTCTGAGATGACGCTGGCTGCTGCCAGCTCATTAAAATTACCGACTGGAAGGCGAAAAACACTTTATTTCAACAGACTCTGGCGCCGTACCTGTCGTCAAAACTCCAAAGACCGACTGCACAGTGGCACAATAAAAGCTCTGCTTCATCCTGCCTGCGCTACCAAAATAAGAGTCTCAGAAAGCTGGCGTGCACAAGCTAGCAAGCTACGGAGTTTGCCGACAATGTATTTCTTGTAAAGTGTATACAGAGGAGTACGGAAGCTGGACAAATAAGATGCCAAAAACCAACCACTTTCATGTGGTATTGGACAGAAAGGAGGACTTTTTTTCTCCTCCATTCGAAAATGCGGACGTTATCATCACCACTGTCTGATTCCAATCAATGCAAGTCATCAGAATCAGGTAATACACCAACTTATATTCTTGTCTTCATGAAAGAAAGGAATCTATATGTGTTAAACATGCTTGTATTATCTTAAACCACCTTTAAGTTGTTAACAATATTAACTATATGTGTTAAACATGCTTGTTTTATCTTTAACCACCTTTAAGTTGTTAACAATATTAACTATTTGTGTTAAACATGCTTGTATTATTTTTAACCACCTTTAACTTGTTAACAATATTAACTATATGTATTAAACATACTTGTATTATCATTAAACACCTTTAATGTATTAACAATATTAACTTTATGTGTTAAACATGCTTGCATTATCATTAAACACCTTTAACTTGTTAACAAAAACATATATTTCATAAATAAGTAAATATAAATTATATATATGAATGAGGTAGATCCCCACGACTTGATCAATTGAAAAGTAGCTCGCCTGCAGAAAAAGTGTGAGCACCCCTGTTCTAGAGTATTTATTATTAGCCAGCGAGAAGGTATATTTTTGACGTGATGGGTATAAACAGAGGTAACAACACCGGAAGCATATTACCCCCCCATGGGGCGTGGCTACAGGATAGGGTTGCCAAATGGGAAATGTTTTCTAAGATATTTGCATTAGAGATGTCCGATAATGTCTTTTTTGCCGATATTCCGATATTGTCCAACTCTTAATTACCGATTCCGATATCAACCGAAACCGATATATACAGTCGTGGAATTAACACGTTATTATGCCTAATTTTCTGGATGCACTAAACAATGTAACAAGGTTTTCCAAAATAAATCAACTCAAGTTATGGAAAAAAAAAGGCCAACATGGCACTGCCATATTTATTATTGAAGTCACAAAGTGCATTATTTTTTTTTTAACATGCCTCAAAACAGCAGCTTGGAATTTGGGACATGCTCTCCCTGAGAGAGCATGAGGAGGTTGAGGTGGGCTTCCGATTTAAATCCACCCACTCGACATCCATTGCATTCGGTCTCCCCTAGAGGGGGGGGGTTACCCACATATGCGGTCCTCTCCAAGGTTTCTCATAGTCATTCACATCGACGTCCCACTGGGGTGAGTTTTTCCTTGCCCTTATGTGGGCTCTGTACCGAGGATGTCGTTGTGGCTTGTGCAGCCCTTTGAGACACTTGTGATTTAGGGCTATATAAATAAACATTGATTGATTGATTGATTGATTAAATCAGTAGTAAGGTTATTAATTCAGGGGTAATATTGGAGTGAGCCCTGAGGTCAAAAAGCTTAAGAAGCCCTGGTATAGAGTAAATATTACACTCTCCGTACTGATTACCGTATTTTCCGCACCATAAGGCGCCCTGGGTTATAAGCCGCGCCTTCAATGAACGGCATATTTCAAAACTTTGTCCACCAATAAGCCGCCCCGTGTTGTAAGCCGCATCTAACTGCGCTAAAGGAATGTCAAAAAAACAGTCAGATAGGTCAGTCAAACTTTAATAATATATTAAAAACCAGCGTTCTAACAACTCTGTTCACTCCCAAAATGTACGCAAATGTGCAATCACAAACATACGTATATCAACATGGACAGAGCTGCGTGAAAAAAGCCACCCGGCCTCTTCGCGTAAACTTAAACTTACCTTAACCACTCGCTCATCTTTTCTTCATCCATCCCTTCCAGTTAGCTTTTATGATGACGCCGGCTGGAAAGGTCTCTTTTGGCAAGGTCTTCCTTTTGAATATCACCATGGGTGGAAGTTTCTGGCCATTAGCATGGCAAGCTAGAACCACAGTGAAGGATGACTTCTCATTCCCTGTGGTGCGAATATTCACCGTACGTGCTCCCGTTGTATCCACAGTGCGGTTCACAGGAATATCAGTTGCTGTGAAATAGTAATCCGTGTGCGGATGGAGAGATTGCGTCTTTTCATGAACCGGATCCCGGTCGCTTAGTAGGAGCCATTTTGTGGTCTTTACAGATGTAAACACACAAAGGAAATGAAACGTACGGTGATATCCGCGCGCTTTTTCTGCTTCTACGCGGGGGCGGGTGGTTGCTTACAGTAGAAGAAGAAGCGCTTCCTGTTCTATGGGGGCGGGTGCTTACCTTGGCGGTTGCTTGCGTAGAAGAAGAAGCGCTTCCTGTTCTACCGGGAAAAAAGATGGCGGCTGTTTACCGAAGTTGCGAGACCGAAACTTTATGAAAATGAATCTTAATATTTATCCATATATAAAGCGCACCGGGTTATAAGGCGCACTGTCAGCTTTTGAGAAAATTTGTGGTTTTTAGGTGCGCCTTATAGTGCGGAAAA